>NC_083411.1:88485822-88793143 GCF_020745735.1 Hemiscyllium ocellatum | reverse complement strand
TGACTTGCTGCGCTTTTCCAGCAACACATTTTCAGCTTCTTTTTGATGAATAAAGTTACACTGATCACTGGTAGTTTGCTTCTGAGTTGGCTGATGTTTCAAAATACTATAGAATTAGAATCATAGAGAGACACCAAGAACAGCTACATAAGAACCCTACTCATTACCTACAGTTCAGTCTTCAACACTATTATCCCCTCGAGACTGATTAATAAATTTAGTGATCTCGGACTAAGCTCCACTCTCTGCAACTGGTGGAAGACCTGGAAAAATGGTGCACTGAGAACAATCTAGCTCTCAATGCTTGCAAAACCAAGGAAGTCATTATTGACTTTTGGTGGGATGTTACTCAGGCCCCCCTACACATTAACAGCACGGGTGGAACGAGTGGAGAGTAATCAAGCTCCTGGGTGCGGTCATCCATAACAAGCTTTCTTGGACTCTTCATGTGGACGCATTGAATACAAAGACCCAACAATGTCTCTTCTTCCTCAGGCAGCTGAGGAAGTTTGGCATGATGGCGAATACCCTTGCCAACTTCTTTAGTTGCGCCATTGAGAGCAGTCTGTATGAATGTATAGCTACCTGGTATGGCAACTGTACCATTCAAGATCGGAGGCGATTACAGAGAGTGGTGAACTTGGCCCAGACAATCACAAAGGCCAACCTCCCATCTATAGAATCCATCTACCAGGCCTGCTGTCAAGGAAAGGCTGGCAGTATTCTCAAAGATCCATCCCACCCTGGCAATGTTTTTCTACAACCTTTACCATCGGGGAGGAGTACAGAAGCCTGAACACATGCACCAGCCGGTTTCATAACAATTGCTACCCTACTGTTGTTAGAATACTGAATGGACTCACAAACTCTTAACATTCGCCTGAACCTGTGTTTTTGTTTTTGCCACTGTTTACCTATTATTTACTATCTATGCTACTTAACTACGTGAACTGCCTGTATTGCTCGCAAGACAAAACTTTTCACTGTGCCTTGGTACACGTGACAATGAATTCAATTCACAAGAGATTCTACAGCATGAAAATAGGCCTTTCAGCTCTCCTTTTCCCTACGAGTCATCAAACATCTATTCTACTCTCATTTTCTTGTACTTGGCCCATAATCTTGAATGTGATGACATTTCAAATATTCATCTAAATAGTTGTTAATATCTCAAGTGGTTCTGCTTCTACCAATCTGTTAGGCAGTGCTATCCAAATACCCACAATCCCTCTGGGTGAATTTGGTTTTCCTCAAATCTCATCTAAGTCTCCTGCTACTTGTCTTAAAGTTTGAGAGCCCAAGCGTGTGTTTTTTCCTCAGAGGTGAGAAGTTTTGATTTCTAATGGCATAAGTTCCTTAAACTATTGGTTTCTGTACTTTAAGAGAGTTCTCAACATTCCTTTGATGTTGTAGTTTCAAAATGAAATTCTCCTTCAGAAGGTTGTAATTTTATTATCCTTAACCAAGGACTTTCTCAATTAATACAATAAAGCTTGCTCCAGTGTCAGGCTTGAATATAATTTGATGACCATTACTCTGTGATCTGCATCATTTCTGGTTCAGGTGAATCACTTATTACCATAACGTGTTCAAATGAAATGATGGCTTTATATTCTTTGCCTTCTACCAAAAATACTTGCTGTAAGGTGTTAATCTCTGTGCAAGTAGGACTGTTAGTTCTTTGGATCAATAGCTGTTTTCAAATTTTTCACATTCTTAGGAAATGCCCCATTTTCTTACAAAGGATTGATGCATTAGCATTATAACTAGTTATGTGTTTTATAATTCTATATCTGAAACATTAACTTACAGCATCAAAATTTAAAAGATGTTTTGTGTTGGTCTACCATGCAATGTTTTGCTGTTTTTGTACCTTAGAAAGTTTTCAAAGTCCAACAAACCTTTTTAGTTAGGTTGACTTTTTATTACTACCTTTCCCTTGTGCAGTTTTTCGATTCAAGCTTCTACCACTACTTGGATAGTTCTTTCCAGAATGAGACCATCTTTTCTTTGTAACATAGTTGAAAGAGATAGATCAGAAATTTCAGCAACAATTATGCCTCAAATTAATTTGGATTTAAAATACCATATTTGAAATAATTCAGAAAATGCATAAAGATCATTGATAACGTTGTCTCAAGTTCTTCTGGACACCATACTTCAACTCAATGTTGGCTTTTTCATTATACAGTTGGCAAATAAATTGAAATAATTTAATCGAAGTGATTATCAAATGCTGTTATAATATCATAAAAGGTGTCTGTCCTTTTTCTTACATTCTGTCATCCTGAGACATGATCTGCAATCAAAGTGACAGAATAAAGAAACATGTGCATTTGTTCTTTCCTGTGCTTCTTCTGTCATCTTGAAGTAATTCCATAATGTATGAATTGTCTTTTCCATACTATTCAGCTTAATTCTCTGAATGAACTGCTTGGAGGTGTAAAGTCTTCTTCCATTTTTATTGTACTTAGCTTTATTGGTTTGCTCACTTAAATGATTTACTTGGCAGCTGTTGCAGGATTTTAATTTTTTTTAGGTTTTACCTTTCAATATTTAAATTGTACTATCAGTTCAAGTATATTAATGCTGAGACTTATTCAGCAAGCTTTCAAAAAAAATTGAATATTGCAATTGTTTTGAATTATCATAAAGACAAATTGCAAATAATGCTTTAAAATAATATTCTCTGTTGTAATATACAATCTTATTTCTATTTTCTTTTTACATAAATTTCTATTATCTCTGCTAATTGAAGTTGAAAAACATCCAAATATTTCAAGATTATCCTCCTACTTCTGCCAAAAACAATTATTTTCAAGAATTGAAACATCATTGAAATGCTTTGAACTGAAGAAATGTTGGGTGGAATCTTCCCAGACCCTGAATGATGTGAGCATTGGTTACTAACAATGAATTTGACCTAAATTTAGACATTACTGACTTTTGAAAAATGTCTTTGTTGTATTTTTTTTATTTTCTCCTGGTATTTGCCCTTCTTAGAGATTGTTGTACCCTTTTTATAACTATATATGGTTTGTTCCCTTTGTGTATCTTCTCAGTTCCTTTTAGACAATTTTACATAAAATAAAAGGCATTGACCTGCTTTCATATCTTAAAGCAATAATTCCAGTTGAATAAGAAATAATCTTGCTGTCAAAAGACTGATTTTAACTAAATTGTTCTTCAGCCTTCAATCCTTTTCAGTCCAATTAGTTAAATTATATTGCTATTTTAATGATTTCTTAACAAGCAACCTTTGTTAACAAAAATTCAGTAGCTTTTCCTAATAACTAAATGATTTCAACAATGCTTATTTACTTAACATAGCCATTCAAATTTTCCATCAGCTTCTCAGCTTGGACTTCCTCTCAAATATAATTTTCTTGTATTTCAAAAATGTGTACTTTATTTTTAAAATATCTTCAAATGTAAATATGTTCACCCTTCTAAGGAGCTGTGCTTGCTTCAGAGCTGATAGCTAGCTGTGTATCCCCAGGTTATGATTCAGATGTTTTCTTTACAGTTCATGTAAGAATCTTCATGGTCTTCACCAGTGTCTTCAATATTCTTCACTCTTTCAAGCAGTCGCAAACTTCTGAGAGCAGGTTTAGTGCTGTTGTTACTTTTACAGTCTTTTGAGCTGTTGCATTTGCAGAGAGTTACTGGCTGTGGGTGCATTAAGCTTCTGGATATTTAAAGATATATTCACATTTTACTGGGTTGAGATTTTTTTTTCTTTCTTTTCTTTGTAGCTATAGCTTTTGTAGAACTGAAAATATTTTCCAGATATCATCAGTGTTGGCACATCTTATAAGATGTCGGTGTCCACTACTGCTTCTATCTTGCACAATGCAGCCAAATGAAATCATCGCATGCCTAATGCTGTCATCATTTTGTATTTCTGGATTCCTGCTGGAACCATTTGGGATGTCTTACATTTGCTTCGACAAATCCTTCTTGCTACGATCTGTCTAAGCTACTGATGCCATGTGAGGAATGATGTCTACACTAACTCTTCACCAGAAGGTAGACTCAATTTTGATGAACAGAAAATAGGTTTATCGCATGCTATTTGGCAGCTAGTGATATTATACCTGAGATACGGCACTTTCATTTGTGTGACTATCACAGTTAAATGGTGATTATTACTTTAACTGCATGTTATCAACGTTTATGACAATCACTTAAGAACCATATGCCTCTGGTGAATGCATGCAGAACTCATAGGGCACATCAAACTCTGTCTTGCTCCTCCCAGGAATGGTTTGTCATATCTCATTGGGTAGAGCTTATCTTGCGATGTTAGTTAACCCTTTTTATGTATTTTAACTGTCTTTTACAACACTGGCTATTATTAGGCAGTTGTCACTAAGGACATGACCAGTGGGAGGGCTGAACTTATTGAAAGTCATAATACCTTTCTACCTCATCCTCTTTTTCACATCCCATTTTCCTCCTATCCCACAGTTACAGATAAATATAAGCTCAAGTGCCAGACATTGACAAAACAAAACAACCTAAGCAGTTTCACTTGAGATTCAGCATTCCCATTGTCTTCTCAGGGTGCCCAATACCTTCCCATTCTTAAAACTGAGGGCTCAACTTAATCTGAGATATGTTTATAAGGGTGGCTTGCAGTCCCAGCAGTGCCCACTACCAAGTTCTGACATTCCCAGGACTACTAAACCCACTGGCCAGCAACTGTTGAGGATGGAGGTTATCCTCCTACTGAGGGGCTGGAGTTTCATTCCTGCTCATGAGGCCAATGGCAGCATGTTATCACTGTGAGGTTCCTTTCACTAAGTCAATAAGTTTGTAACTGACTTTTGGAATGGGGTCGAGTTAGCCACTGTCTGCTAAAATGTAGTTTTTAACAAATTTAGGAAATGCTGATATAAAGATAAAGGGATAGTTGGTGGAAAATAAAAAGCATCACGTTTCCCAGTGTTAGAATGAGCATAAGCAAATTTCCTTCTGCCTGTATGTAATCAATATTTATACATAAAAATGGCATTTTCAAATGCCACAAGTATGAAACTTAATTGAAAGTCAATTCACTATTCACTTTTCTCTGCAAGATATTGCCTTATGTTACATTTGACCCTGGAGTTATTGAATTGATCGTGTAAAGATTGTATTCCACTTCAAATCTTTATCCTGACTAAGATGAAATAGTACTTTTCTTTCTGATAGCTTTACATTCTTTGCTGTTACTAAATAATTTTTGCTGATTGGAAGTCCCCCAAAAGCAGCTATTTAGTGAAATGACTTCGCAGAGGCTGGTATCCCATCACCAAATCACCCTTTATTTACAAATGGAGAGTCCTTGACATTGATCCAGTTCCCTCAGAGCCAGCTTTCAGAGTGCACAGAACTCCTGACTCCTTGTTTATAACTGCCAGCCAGGACTCCCTTATTGGACCAGATTAACAGCCCCAATCAGGGAACTCATATTCTATGACATCCACCTGGCTGACCTTGTTACAATCATTACATCCCTCCACCTCTGAGTCTGAGGACACAGGCCATTCATTTTTTGTAGCTCCTCCTGTTGTGTTTTAGCACCGGGTCAGGTTCCTCCAACTCTGCCTCTGAAGCAGGCAGCATGTAATGCACGGTAGCTCACCTCTTGCACATGGAGTGTCTTGGAATAAATTCATTCTACTCTTTAGGTGGCAAAGGCATCAAGGTGACAACATCTACCATGTCCATCTCAGATTCCAAGGTGCCTTCATAGCTTGACAAAGAGGGAAAACCCGTGGGTTCCTGAACATTTGGAAAGGCAGTGAAAGAGTTGGGCACATTTTGCTCCCTCACCGTTTGTGAGTTTGCAGCAGTCATATGGTCCATGTGTTTGTTCAGGACCATTACTCTGACCCAAACTTTATGCATCACTGGACCTGACCTCATACTGACCATGCCTCTTACCCATGCAAGGCCATTCCTGTGATTCCTGCACCAAGCTTCATCTCCTGAAGTAAACTGTCTCTCATGCTTAGTAGTCTTGTGTCTGACATTAGCATTCTTGATGCCTTTTCACCCTCACTCACTCCCAGGTCCTGGAAGAGCAGACTTAACCTGGTGTGAAGTCTTGGCTCTGTTAACAACTCTGCTGGAGTTGCAGGAGTGGTGCTTGCAGAATCAAATTGGAACCTGGTCAATTGGTATCTAGTGAAACTGTAGGCTGTTTCTTTAAGCCTGCCTTCAACATTGAGCCTGCTCTTTCTGCTGGACCATTAGATGATGGAAGGCATGGAGATATCCTTATATGACTTATACACATACTCAAGATCCCCGCTGGCAAACGACAGCTCATTATCTGTGACCAATACTTCTGGGAGTCCATGTCTTGTGAAAGATGTGCGCAGATTTTCTATCAGTGTCCCCATGTTTGACGAAGAAATTCTATGCATGTCCAGCAATTTTGAGCAGGTGTCCCCAATAACTAAGAACATTGAGTCCATGAAAGGACCTGCGAAGTGTAACTGAGTATAGGTATGGCTTGGCTACATAACTATTTCCAAGGCTGATCATTTTCTAGGAGTTGTTGCAAGGTGCTAGGATGGAGGCCAGGTTATGTCTGAACTTCCTGCAATAATTCACCAACCCAAGGTAAGACCTATGCTTTGGTAGAGACGTGGGAGTTGGGGCACCTTTGATTGCCCTCATTTTATCTTCCAACAGGTGTACCCCGGTCTTGTTGACACGTAGCCCAAGTAGGTCACTGTGGTGCCTGGAATACACATTTTTCTCTTCTAAAGTGTATGGCCACCTGGGAGAACCATCCAAGGACTATGTATAAATTCTCTAAGTTCTCCTTGTTGTCTTCCCTGTTTATAGCACATCATCTAGATATGTGGTGACCTTGTAAAATGTTCTCCATTGTTCACAGGCTGATGATATCCTAATCGGCAGTCTCGTATATTGGTACAAGCCCTTATGGATATTCATTCCAGCATTGTTTTGGGAATCCTCATCTAGCAAGTATGCAAGGCTCATGTGGGTATTTATCAAGATGCAAAAAGCAGTTTGTTTAAAATCCTCACAAAGGTGAACCATTTCATTGGGTTTCCCAGTTTGTGTAGCTAGTGCTGCCCATTCCACAAACTGGACTGGTTTGATGATTCCTTCGCTATCCAGCCTTCTGATTACTGCCTCAGCCTTTGCCCATAAGGCAAATGGAACTGGTGGGCTTTGCAGAATCATGGAATTGCTTCCTGGTCAACTGCAAGGTGGCCTTGTCTCCTTTGGTAGTCCCAAGACCTTTCTGAAAAACTTCCGGGTATTTAATTAGGACTTCACTCAGGCAGCCATTCTCTAATCAAAAAATGTTCAGTCAATCTTGCTCAAGTAATTTTGCCCCATCAGATTTGGGCCTGAGCCTTTTACTATAACCACTGGGAACTGAACCAGTGCTTCTCATAAGAGACCAGAACCAAACTGGTACCCTGAATCTGTATGGTTTCTCCAGTATAGGTTCTCAGTCTAGCCAAGGTCTTGTGCAAATTTAAGGGTTGGAGCCCAGAGTGAATGTTGCTAAAGGTTGGTTCTGTGAACACTAACTGCTAAGCAATTATCAACCTCCATTAGAACTGCGTGAGCATTTAACCAGACGTTTATTTTGATTGGTTCTGATTTGGATGTTGCTAAGCAATTTAGCAGATCCAAACCAGATGTAGGTGGAGTTTCCAGGGTGTGCACTGTGCTGGATACTAGCCTATGAGTTCTCTTACTCCATTTAGGTCTAATGGGACTCTTTTTTTGTCCTGAGTCTGTATATCAGCAGCAACTAGAATGACTTACTGGCCCAGATTCTGAAGAAATTTGTAACCATTTGGCCAAGGCTTGGCTTTGTTTTGGCGTTTTGCTGTGGGTTGATCTAGAGTCCCTCAGTTCAGGATATGTCCTGAGTTAGACTATGCAATTGTCTTCATGCAAGTGGTGTTCCCCATGCTTTGTCGGACTAGTGAGAGTATCCACCTCCATCGGGTTACCCTGCAACTCATGCTTCACCAATGATTTTTCCAATATTTTCCAATGATAAAGCCAGTTGCAGTCCCTGTTAGAAGTCCAGTTGGGTTTCAGCTAGTAGGCGCTTTTGCATGTAACATCATTAATCACATTCTCATAACTACTGAAGTAACCCCACAGGGATCAGTATCCCATTGGCCAGTCACCCTTTATTTACATGTGCATAATACTTAACACTGTTCTGGCTCTGTCAGAGCCAGCTGTCAGAGTGAAAGAACCTCTGACACTCCTTTTTTTGCTTTCTTTTCTTTTGCAGTTCATGATCAGTCCCCCTCCTTAACACAAAATGGAGAGTCCTTCACCACTGATCCAGTTCCCTCCGAGGCAGCTCTCAGAATGAACAGAACCCCTGACACTCCTGTTTGTTTAGTTATTTATTTATTCCTTCCTCCACACTACTGTCTAACAGCGGTAATGCTTATTTTTTTCCCAGCACTCATTTTGTGTGTGTTTGTGCAGGTGTAGGACACAGTGAAGAATAAGTGTGTAAATCTTTATTCAGTTTTCACCACCAGGAAGAAAGGAAACACCCGAGTGGCCAGTGACAAGCAATGTCCTTCTTGACAATTGGCAATGCTGCGTGATCAAAAAGTGAAGGAGGGGAGCAGTGACTAAATCAAAATAGAGTTGGAGCGGAAAATAAAGCACTCCACTCCCTGTGGTGCTCACCGCTCCCTGAACAACTCAAGGTTGTTGGTGGACACTGCATGCTCCTTCTCCAGGAATACCTGGGCTCTAACGTAACCATGGAAGAGAGGCAGGCAATCAACCCTAATGACCCCTTCCATGGCCCACTTCCTGGACCTGGGCAGTTGAGCTGGGAGTATATGAACCACTGCAATCTGTGGTTACAGGGGATTGCTGTACGAGCACCCTCTATCCCAGATCCCTGAGAGAAAGGGGGAGACAGTCCTTTTTTTTTATTTTTATTCTTTTTTTCACACTATCGCTTTTTCCCCAGCACCCATGTTGTGTGTGTGCAGGTGTGAGACACAGTGAGAGACACAAGGTGCATAAATCTTTATTCAAATTTCCAACACCAGGAAGAAAAGAAACACCCAAGTGACCAGTGACAAGCAGGGCCCTTCATATCAAAGGGCAATGCTGTGTGATCAACAGTGAAGGGGAGACAGGGATTAAATCATAATAGAGTTGGAGGGGAAAATAATGCACTCCACTCCCTGCGGCGCCCACTTCTCCCTGAATAACTCCAGGGTGTTGGTGGAGATCGCGTGCTCCTTCTCCAAGGACACCCAGGCTCTAACGTAACCATGGAAGAGGGGCAAGCAGTCGGTCCTAATGACACACTCCACGGCCCGCTGCCTGGACCTTTTTATGGCCAGTTTGTCCAGGTCCAGGAGCAGACCCACGAGGAGGTCTTCAGACCTGCCCTCCCCCCTCTGTACCGGGTGCCCGAAGATCAGGAGCATGGGACTGAAGTGCAGCCAAAAGAAGAGGAGGAGGTTTTTGAGAAAATCAAAGAGGGAGTGCAAATGCCCACACCCAATATATACATGGTCCACGTACTCCACAGCACCACAGAACAAGCAGTTGGGCTGGGAGTCCGTGAACCACCGCAATCTGTGGTTACAAGGGATTGCTGTGCACAGCACCCTCCACCCCAGATCCACGAGAGAAAGGGGGAGACAGTCCTTTTTATTATTTTTTTGATTTTTTTTTCACACTACTGCCTAACTGCGGTAGTGCTTATTTTTTCCCTATCATCCATATTGTGTGTGTGCAGGTGTGAGACACAATGAAAGACACAAGGTGCACGAATCTTTATTCAAATTTCCACCAGACAGTCCTTTTTTTAAATTTTTTTTTAGGATGAACAGAACCTCTGACCCTCCTGTCCTTTTTTTTTGTCTGACACTCCTATTTTGTTTCCTTACCTCCACACTGCCGCCTAACTGCGGTAGTGCTTATTTTTTTCCCCAGCACCCATGTTGTGTGTGTGCAGGTATGAGACACAGTGAGAGACATAAGGTGCACAAATATTTATTCAAATATCCATCAGACAGTCCTTTTTATGTTTAGCTTCCTCAGATCCAGCTCTCAGAGTGAACAGAACCTCTTACATTCCTGTTTATTTCCTTTTTTTTCAAGAGGAGAGTCCTTCTCACACACACTGATCCAGCTCCCTCAGAGCCAGCTCTGAGTGAACAGAACCTCTGCCACTCCTGTACTTTTTTTTAAAATCTCCACACTTCCGCCTAACTGCAGTAGTGCTTATTCTTTCCCCAGCACCCATGTTGTGTGTGTGCAGGTGTGAGACACAGTGAAAGACACAAGGTGCACAAACTTCTATTCAAATTTCCCCCAGACAGTCCTTTTTATTTTTTTCTCTTTTTTTCCTTTTCTTTTCATTTTTTTAAAAACCCACACACTACCGCCTAACTGCGGTATTGCTTATTTCTCCCCATCATCCATGGTGTGTGTGTGTAGGTGTGAGACACAGTGAGAGACACAAAGTGCACAAATCTTTATTCAATTTCCACCACCAGGAAGATAGGAAAACACCCGGGTGGCCAGTGACAAGCAGTGCCCTTCACAAAAGGCAATGCTGTGTGAAATTTCCAGTTTATTTTGTTTTATTAAACCCCACACTACCACCTAACTGCGGTAGTGCTTATTTTTCCCCAGTACCCATGGTGTGTGTGTGTGTGTGTGTGTGTGTGTAGGTGTGAAACACAGTGAGAGACGCAAAGTGCACGAATCTTTATTCAATTTCCGCCACCAGGAAGATAGAAAAACACCCGAGTGGCCAGTGATAAGCAGTGCCCTTCACACCAAAGGGCAATGATAGTCCTTCTTAATTTTTTTTCTTCTCTTTTTTTTGTTTTTTTTTGTTTTTTTTAACCCCCACACTACCGCCTAACTGCGGTAGTGCTTATTATTTTTATCCCCAGCACCCATGGTGTGTGTGTGCAGGTGTGAGACACAGTGAGAGACGCAAAGTGCACAAATCTTTATTCAATTTCCGCCACCAGGAAGATAGAAAAACACCCGCGTGGCCAGTGATAAGCAGTGCCCTTCACATCAAAGGGCAATGATAGTCCTTTTTATATCTGTCAGGAGGGGTCCCTGATTGGGCTAGATTAATAAAGCCAATCAGGAAACTCATATCCTATGAGGTCCACGTGGCTGACCTTGTTAAAATTACTACATTTAGTGCAAAACTCTATCTGGTGTGGTTTCAGGAAGTTTAACTTGATGCAATGAATGACAAAAATAGGTCAAGTGTGTTATTTCTTTGATAAGGTTCCAGCCAGTAACTCCCTCCCACACATCCATTACTCTATCTATAAATCATCCATATCCTCAGTTATAATATGGTCTGCAACATTTCAAGGATATTCATTGTTTTCTGTCCAAATTAAGTGAATCCATTAATTGGTCTGCATCTCTACTGTATTATCTTTTATTTAAGCGAATGTATATGCACAGAAACTGTATTTTTATACACTTTTTAGGCAATAGCTTCTTAAACACACTTAAATAAGCCTTACCTGAAGGTTTTTCACTGAACGAGATTGAAGTGTCTCTTCCACAACACTGACTGCTATTATTTTTATTCTTCAGTTTATACAGTATTCTCCACTGTACCCGCAGGAGATACATTCTAAGACCTACCATGGAAGGCCAACACCATGGATAGGAGCCAACCCATTCATTTAAATGGGAAATTTACCTTCCAGGCAGCCCCCTGGTCCCTGGTTCTGGAAGGTTCCCTATGATAGGTGCAAGCTGCAGTAAACCACAGGTAACTGAAACTGCGGAAAATGATTCCGCGGACACGGGGTCGCCCTGTATTCAGATTAGATCTTACTAATGCGAAGATTTGATATTCGTAGGTTATAGAGCAGTGTGTCATATGAACAATCACGTTGTAATTTTGTTGCACAATTATGACCTACAGCAGCAACTATCATATGTGAGCAATACCATATAGAATACACCTAGTAATTCGATGTTAAAATTGGAAATGAAATTTAACTTCAGCAGTGGTTTTGGCCAATTTCATTTTATGCAGATATGTATCAATTGTATATGAACACCATGTAACAGTGTAACACGACACCACATTACTTTACTATTTACCACAGACCACCAGAGTACTCCAAATAACAATACAGTATAATGTTGTACTCCCAAGCACTCTGTTGTGTGAATGAAATGAAATGAAGACATTAGAATTGAACAGACGAGTTGAAATTTCTCAGAAAGTACTTCCTTCATACTTGTGTGGAGCAGTTATTAGAATTGTGGGACTGCTTTGGTCTGTTTTGTAACATTGGGTTGCATTGGAAGTTGGCCTGAAGGCGAAGGGTTTGGGTATCAGTTCAGAAAATGCTAGGACAGGGCTGCAAAGCACTTAGATTTTATAAGGGCTTTGGATTATTTCAGGCCTGCACATAAACCTTGGGGCTTCAAAGCCTAAAGAGATGTCAAGAGACAATGAGTAGTGGGAAATCAGTGCTGGCTGCAAACAGCATTCATCATGCAGACTGGCAAGCTTTGACAGGGAAGGTTGGACAATGGAGCCATTGATACTCACAGAGAGAAGGAAAGGAAAAGATATTAGTACTCTGGGGCACATAGAACCAGAGTGGCAGAATGATGCAGATATTTGTGTTGGTGGAATAACTGAATAGAAGGATGCTCTGGATACTAAGTGAATCAACAGAGCACAGGTCTCTATCACTCAAGTTTCAAACCCCTCCAATGTGGAAGAACAACAGAGAGGGAGAGAACTGCAGCAATAGGCAGCAACAGGAGCAGTTCAGAAAGCCAGCCTCAAAGAAGTCGAGGAGAAAGGTACAGACAAGGGCTCAACCAGCCTCCTGTTTAAAGTAATAGTTACTCACTACAGAAGGACTACACACTGTGGCTCAGTTACTTCCATAAGTCAGAGCAGCAATGTTTGCCGAAGGCACAGAGCTGGATACTATGCTGGAGGATGAGGTGAACTTCATTGGAAGTGATGGCCAGCCAATGCCATTGACTAAAGCTCACTGTGGTACTGAACTTCTCAATCTCGGCGTTATTACAGGAATTCTCTGGAGATGTGTAGGATCTTCTCAATCTGTGGCTCATGCAGCCAATCTGAATATGCACTTTTTAACTTTTGCCAGATAAACAGAAAGAACTAGAAGATTCAGGGCCATTGCTGGGTTCCGTCAGTGCAAGGTGCCATTGACTACATGAATCTGGCCATCAGGGCTTCCACTGATAAGCCTTCGTTAATAGGAAATGCTTTTACCCACTCCATCAACAATTGGTCTATGACCATCGTGAGTGCTTCTTCCAGTGTTGGACAATTCCAGGAAGATGGCCATAATGCCTGTATTTAAAAGTAGTCTCAGGAAAGATTTTCTGACTCCCTGCAGGGGACGGGGGTGGGGGAGTGCAGTCGGTGGCAGAGGGATTGTTCAAGGTTGAATTTGGAATAATTATGTCTGTCCATAATGAGGTAGCTACTGATGTGTAGAACCCAGTAAGATACAGAGTCACAACACGGAGACATCATAACTCAAACAGCCATCCAGCAGGCTATAGAGCTTCTGAAAATGCTGCCAGCATGCTGCCTAGGAAGATCTAGTGAAAGCCCTGCACTCTGCCTCAGTAAGAGCCCCGCATATTGTTGTCCCTTGTGGCATGACGAGAAACAGGAGCAAACACCAGAACCACTTTCAGCTGCATGTGGCTCACAGCACAGTTGATGGTGTTCAGGTCTGTGTACAAATCCAGTATCCATTAAGTGGTCTGCTACGTTCTGGCTCTCCAAGAGGGCTATTCATCTTTTCATGGAAGGAGCCCACCAGACAGATACCAGAGTTGTGGTGACACTCATACCTAGTTGGACTCTACCATTGTGCATGCATAAGTACCCATTGCCTCTGATATCTGCACCAATGTTTCCTCACCTCCCACTGCAGCTCCAGCATCTGCTGTCTTACTGATGAAGCCAGAGGGTTTGCACTATACTCACCAGATTCCAATCTCAGATCTACTTGTGAGTGCATACCCAATACCATGGGAATACCTGTGCTACTGAAGGGCACAGCGGAATGATATTGGGACATCCCTCTGAGAATTTCTCTTCCTTCCATGAGATACCACTCAGTTCAATTGGCTTCTCTTTGAATGGCATGAGAGTGCAGAGGGTTCAACAGAATAATGAGCATTCCATCATGTCCAATTGTCAACTCTTTGTGTGGAGCTCCATGTGACCAGTGGTGAATTCATGTGTACGTTACTTCATGTTTTCCAAAGACTCTCGTGTCCAACCATTCAGCCGCTAACTCATTCAATTCTCCAATCCCACCTCTCCATCATTGACCAGCACTATTTCAACACCCTGCCCTGCCAGCACCAGCACGTCCTTATTACTGAGTTCAGGATTAATAAGTACGGGATAGCCTAACTGCTCCTCGTTCTTCCCTGGAATTGTGGGGGTTGTCTGTTCTTGCAATACAGGGGACATTGTTAGTAGCTCATCAAGGACATCTGCATCATCTTAATGCTGGCTGCCTGATTGCCAATGATGTTCCAGTGGAAATGCTTTTTTCATGTGTTCATGTGTGGCAATGAGCATCCCAACATGTCTATCAGTCTGTCCCAATGTGAACCTCTATTTAAACAGTGGTGGGCACATGGGCACTATGTTTCAAGTTTGTTAGATTTTCTCTTGTATCAATCCATCTTGTGCCATGGTGTCATGATGCTGTTTCCCAAGTTTAAAAAAGTCATAATTCTAAATGAAAATACTGGTTGCACTGGAGCTCCATGTTGAAGTATACAAAATGATTTAGACCAGTATGTCTCATTAGCAAATTTTAATAGTCTGACCTCCTAGAATAGTTGCCACACTCAATGCTGGTTCTTGGTTCCATTGCCATCACTTTGCTAACTAGTTTACCCTCAGGACTCATAAAATGCAAGTCCTTAAGGTGAGCAAATTGTCGTACTCTTACTTTTGCAGGTTTCTTGGGAGTTTTCAAACTTTTGCTGCATTGCAACTATGTTCGAGGGATGAGCACTTGGCTGTTCACCTCCTTTGTAATCTTCAACAAGACTTTCTTGGACTGGAGGATTGGCCATCTCCGTTTCCTTTACAGTAGAAGATGATCTCTGCCTCACTTGCACAGCCTGGAGGACAAGCTTCTAGGGGGCATCACTGCTTGAAGTTCTGCCTCAGTTATTGCCGAAAGGTTCTGCTTTCTGCTCTTGTCCCTCTCAGACCTCTCTGCTGCCATAACCATTCAACAGCATGTGGCCAACATCATCACCCCTGCTCTCTTAGACACCACTTTTACCTTTCGGCAGTGAATGGATCAGGAATTCTGCTTCATAGACCCTTCCTAGTCCCTCATGTGCAAACAACAGTGCTGAAATGTTCAGCCCAGTTATTGGAATTGTGGGACAGCTTGTATCAGACCGGATCTGCTGTGAAATGGACAGATCTGTTCTCACAAGAACTTGATCAAAACGTTAAAAATACTTTCAACAGATACAAACAGTGTCCAGTGCAAGCTACAAAGCAACAAGATGCTACCACTGAAGGGACATTGACGAAGTCAGTTCTAGTCAAGTGGTTAATCTGCAGGTATTCCATACTTAAACTTTAGTCTTTATACTCTCTGTCCCATTCCATGTGGGTTTCAGTGAAGGAGGAATCACATTGTGAGAACTCAACAAATTTGTAATAAGAGCAAATTCTTAACATAGGCCCAGAACAATGTCAGCCCTGCAGAAAATAGATGCACAACATAAACTCTTGGGCACATGTAACAGGACTTGGCCCTGGGATAAACTTACATGTAACAGGAATTGGCCCTTGGAAAACCTTACAGGTAACAGGACGTGGCCCTGGGATAAACTTACAGGTAACAGGACTTGTCCCTTGGATAAACTTACAGGTAATAGCACTTGATCTTGGAATAAGTTTATGGGTAACAGCACTTGATCCTGGGATAATCCTACAGGTAATAGCACTTGACCCTGGGATAAACTTACAGGCAACACAACTTGACCCTGGGATAAACCTACAGGTAACAGGAATTGGCCCTGGGATAAACCTACAGGTAACAGGACTTGGCCCTGGGATAAACTTACAGGTAATAGCACTTGACCCTGGGATAAACATACAGGAAACAGCACTTGACCCTGGGATAAACTTACAGGAAACAGCACTTGGCCCTGGGATAAACTTACAGGTAACAGCACTTGACCCTGGCATAAACTTACAGGTAACAGGACTTGGCCCTAGGATAAACCTGCAGGGTCAGCTACAATTTTATAGATCCCGATATGTAAGACAATACCTTATAGGATGCAGTACACAAAACAATCTAATGGGGTCTGGTATATAGCACAGACAACTGGAACAGGTATGTAAACACTACAGATGTTTATAAACACTAATACATACACAACCTCACCAGAATGATCACAAATTTATGCAATAGATACACAGTTCTATCTCAAATAGCCTGGCACATGATGCAACCTCTGCAGGTTCAACACATTTATGCAAACAAAAAGAGAGGGACATGTGGGACAAGGTAACATGGAATATGACAAGCCAGAACCTCAGAATCAGACACACATGGTACAAATTCACAGGGTCTTTATAGACATACACAAACTTGCTAGAACTGATATGATACAACTTCAATGGGACTGCCACATAACAACATTTCATGGGAAAACACAAATTGTGCATACTTACAGAACAAACGTTTATACAGACATCAAATCCACATGAGCAGGTATCAGTACACGATACTGCACAAACTTAAAGACAAAAACATTATCTCTTGCATAAATATACACATAAAACTGATGAAAAGCAGTGATATTTGAGTACATCCTACGTGTTTTAACTGAATATAACATGGTGGCTACATTTACTTCTAATTTCCTCATTGTTAGACATTATTTGTGATCAAACCCTACTGCATCAGTAATAGGAACACCACCTTATTAATACCAAAACATTAAAGCAAACGTTTGAGGATGCGATCCCAGCCAGCTGATTGGTATTTATGAGTACAACAAGGAATTACAATGAATAAAAATGATCACAGATGTGTTTCAGTGTTTAGCCCCAGGCCTATATTCTTTATCAAGATCATATCATAAAGATCTTAATCAAGACTACTGCAGTAAAGCTGAAACATGTTGTGACTTTGTGAAGTTGTCTGTTTATTTGGCATCACTCACACTGAATGTGGGACACGTGGAATTCTACTGGGATATGAGGCCTGTTTGTTGTACCTATCCAAGGGATGAGTGTGGGTTGCTTTTTTTTGTACCATGTTCTGAGACATGATAAATGCACACCTTGCTGTGGTATGCTTGGCATTGAGTTGCAGGTTGCTAGCTGTATAGCTCCTGCTTTACAACGGAAATATGCCTTTTGACAATTCTGAGCTCCTTGGTGAATGAGTTCTGCCAAAGCTACTTCCTTTCTTAACCAAAGGGTACAGCAAGTCAAACAATGGTTTTGACAAATTTATGATTTGGGTTCATTGGCCAATAGTCAACCTGTTTCCTCTCTGTTGATTGTGAGGTATTTACCAGAAGCAAATCTCTTGCCACGACCTCCCATCTCCCCTCCTGTCAATAGAAACCTAGATCCCATTTAGAAAGCACATTTCAGCCTGAGGGCAAGTAGCTGCTGCTAAAAGGAAAGTGAGTGCCCCTTTAAGGCTGCTGTCATTTGAATAACTGCTTCATCTGCAAGAGTGGGGCTTTTAATGTCAGCCTGATCCCCAGCACCCAGTCCACAGCTGGTGTAGCAGCAGGCTTCCCTACCAGACCATATGCTGTATGTACTGCTACAATTAACCTCCCAGTAAAAACCTGCACTTGCAAGTCTGTTGGCTCTAGTTTCACTGAGGTGAAAGGAATGAGCTGCCACTATTCGTTGGCATTGTTACCATAACAAAAAGTATGAAGACTGAGGAGTTTAACCTCTGTGTAATGTGGCAGCCTGCAATTCTTTCTTTATTGACAGCTGTGTGGGCAGCTATCATTCAATAGATTAGTGCTGGCTATTTTAACCCATACAGTTCCTGTTAGCATGACAATGTTTTATACTGTGAAACAGAAAATTAGGTCTAACTCCTTCACACACCAGATCAGCAGTGATTATATTACAGTCGACAAAATAAGAGGGATTCCTCACTTCTAGGTAGTATCTACAGATTGAATTCAGCTCTGGTGAATTCCTACTGGTCCATTTCATATTTCATTCCACTTCTGCCTTTTTCTTAATGCATTAAATTTGAAATCTTTGTCCTAGTTCATAAGCTCTTGTGTGGCCTTGTCTCAATTATTCTTTGAAACTTTTTATATCTCAGCCTTTGCTCTGATTTTGATGTACTAACTTCCACTCTCCCTGCACGTTTTACTGAGTGACATACTTTTTGCTATCAAGGTTCTATGTTATGGAACTCCCTCCATCACGTCTGCTTGCTAAAGCCCTTCCTGCATTACAAAGCCTCTTCAAATTCTCTACCTTCAATCATGTGCTCAGTCCACTGTCCCTATACTTCTCTCCATCATCAGAGCATTCTATGCAAAATGAAACATTATGGAGGAGTTTATTCACTTTAAGGCATGATGCTAATTAAAGATAATGTTGGTGAACAAACCATCTTGGGAATGACATGTCTGAAATGTATCTATAAAGTGCCTCATGCAAAAGCAGTGGTGCTTCTAAAGAAGTTTGTTATTCCCACTTTCTTCTATGTCAAGACTTTGCAGTATTAGTTAATAATGTAATTGTTAAGACTTATAATAGATAAACCCTAAAATAAAACAAATCTCAAACTGCATTATTTCAATTTCCGTCCTGACTTGATGTGGAGATGCTGGTGTTGGACTGGGGTGGACAAGGCCGGAAGTCACACAACACCCTGTTATCGTCTAACAGATGTATTTGAAAGCTCCTGATGAAGGAGCAGTGCTCCGAAAGCTTGTGATTTCAAATGAGCCTGTTGGACTATAACTGAGCATACTGTGACTTCTGACCTTGTCCTGACGTGGACCTAGGAATATGTATTGACTCATACTGAACCATACAACATCTGCATAAGACAATGGCTGGCAAAAAGTGATGAGGACAAATGACAATAAGAACTACAAAAAGTCGATGGACTCCCTCTAACTTTTCAGAATTGGGAGCTTTTCCATAACTTCGAAATACTTGAGGCAAACAAAGCATGTGTTTATGTCTGTTTCTCCAGCTAGTTGTTATTAGCTTTGTTATAGGGGCACCAGTCATCAGTAAAAAGGGGCTAGGGATCAGTCAAATAACTATAGGCTGGTCAGTCAGACCTTGGTGATGAGCAAGTTATGGCAATCAATCTTGAAAGGTAAGATGAAATATTATCTGGCAAGGCATAGATTAAACAGGGATAGTCAGCATGGAATAAAAACAGAAAGTGATGGAGAAACCCAGCAAGCCTGGCAGCAGCTGTGCAAAGAACATTAGAAAGAGCAACAGGAGGAGGCCAATTAGCCCTTCAAGCCCGCCCCAATGCTCAATAAGATCATGACTGATTTGTCCCAGGTTCTTTCCTCTTTTATGTTGCTCCTTTTATGATTCACCTCCTCATTATTTCAAATCCTTTCTACCTCCTCTGAAATACTTTCAATAATCTAGCTGCCACAACTTGGGATGGTATGAGGATGAGCTGTTTGGAGGACACAGAGATGCTTCAGTGTGCTTTGACAAGTTGAGTGAATGGATAAATGCATTATGGATGGACACAATATGTATAAATGTTAGGTTATTACTTTGGTAGTAAAAACAATAAGATTAGTATCTGAATGGTAATAGAAGTTGCAATGAGACCAGGGTGTCATTCTACATCAGTCGGAGAAAGTAAGCATGCAAGTACAGCGGGCTGTCAAGAAGGTAAATGGCATGTTGGTCGTCATAGAGAGAGCATTCAAGTCCAGGAACAGGGAGTTATTGCTGAATTTGCACAGGGCCTTGGTGAGGCCACACTTGGAATATTGTGTGAAGTTTTAGTTTCCTCATCTGAAGGAGGATGTTCTGACTGTGGAAGGAAAGCAACAAAGGTTTATCAGACTGGTTTCTGGAATGGAAGGATTGACATATGAAGAAAGACTGGATCAGTCAGGACTATATTAACTGGAGTTTAGAAGAATGAGGGAGGATCTCATAGAAACCAATAAAATTCCACAGGACTAACAGGTTAAATACATGAAGGATGTTCCCAATGACCGGGGAGTCCAGACCAGGATCAGATTTTAAGGATACAATGTTGGCAGTTGAGGACAGAGATAAAGAAACATTTCTAAACCCAGTTAGTGCTGAGACTGTGGAATTCTCTGGCAGAGAAAGTGCTTGAGACCAAAACATTGAATGTTTTCAATAAGGAGTCAGATATAGTCCTTATGGTTAAAGGGATTGAAAGGTAGCAGGAGAAAGCAGGGACAGGGTATGGAGTTGGATGATCAGTCATGATCATATTGAATGGTGGAGCAGATTCAAAGGGCCGAATTGCCTACTCCTGCTCCTATTTTCTATGTTTCTGTGGAAGTTTCTGGTGTACAAAATTCCCAACCATCACTACCCACTGAGGGAAGAAATTCTTTCACCTCTCAGTTTACTTTGGGTGTTACAGTACTAGGCCACAAAATCAAAAGATATACGAGCAGAATTTGGTCCATCAAGTCTGTTGCACCATTCCATCATGGCTGATATGTTTCTCACCCTATTCTCCTGCCTTCTCCCTTTAACCCTTAATTCCCTGACCAATCAAGAACCTATCTATCTCTGTCTTCAATACATTCAAAAGTGTCTATTCCCTCGGGTGGGGGATTTCAAGACTAGGAGGCATACTTTTAAAGTGAGAGAAGAAAGATTTAGAAGAAACATAAGGGGAAAGTTTTTTACGTAAGGGGAAACATAAGGGGAAAGTTGGTGTATGGAATGAACTTCCAGAGGACGTGGTGGATGCAGATACAGTTACAATGTTTAAAATGCATTTACATACGTACATGAATAAGAAATGCCTAGAAGGATATGGGCCAAATGCAGGCAGATGGAACTTGTTTATGATCAGCATGCATTTGTTGGACCAAAGGGTCTGTTCCCATGTGTATGACTCTGTAACTTGGCCTCTCCAGCTTTCTGCTGCAATGAGTTGCACAGATTCAGCACAGGTTGTTCTATAACTATTGACCGAATTTGAGATTCCCTCATTCATACATATATCTTTTGAACATCTACTCAGTGAAGGCTCCTCAAAATCCTGTATGCTTCAAACAAAAACCCTCATTCTTCTAAATTCTAATACATTAAGGCCTAACAAGTCAACAACTTTATCTCCGATATTAGCCTCGTGCATCTTTTTTGAATTGCCTATGACATCAGTATATCCTTTTTTTGAATATGGGGACCAAAACTGTACACGTTACTCCATAGATCACCAACACCCTGTACAGACATTATACTTTTAATTCCAACGTCCTAGCAGTAAGGGTGAAAATGTTTTCTGCCTTCTTAATTACTTACAGCACATGCATGCTAACATTTATGTTTCTCGCACCGATTCACACAGACCCATCTAAGCTGCACTCTTTTGGAGTCTCTCTCCACTTAAATGTAGTCTTCCTTTTGATTCTTCCAATCAAGGTGGATGACCTCACACTTTCCTATGTTAAACTTCCACCCTTTTTGCCCATTCATTCAAATTGTCTTTATGCCCTCATCACAACAGCAATTTTGGGTGCTGTGCATTCTGGCTCCTTCTCCAATCATTAATATAAATAGTAAATAATCGAGACCCTAGATCTTTGTGGTGGTCTAGTAACTGCATCTTTCCAATATGAGGATGACCCAATAAACCAAATCTCTGTCTTCTGTATGTTAACCAATCCTCCATCCATGCCAATACATTACTACCAATACCATGCATTACCTTTGCCCCGCTAATTAGTTTAACCCTAGTTATACAAATTACCAAGTCACTAGTCCCAGCATAATTCAAATCAAGCCTGTCCCAGCAGAACAGCTCTCTCTTTCCTGTAGACTGATGCCAGTGCCTATTCTGAAGAAATCATTGGACTCAGAAGATTAGCTCTGTTTCAGTCTCCACAGATGCTACCAGGTCTGTTGATTTTCTTCAGCACTTGGTTTTTATTTCAGATCTCCATCATTTGTGGTATTTTGCCTTTGCTTAATAATCAGAATATTTTGTAAGGGAAGTCTTACTAACTTAATTGAACATTTTGAAGAAGTAACAATGAGGCTTGATGAGCGTTGTGCTGTGGATGCTGTCTGCATTTAGAATTTAGAAAGACATTTAACAGGTTCCCACATGGCAGTCTGGTCAGGAAAAAAAATTAAAGTCTATGGTATATCGGGAAATATGGAGAGCTATTTTTCAGTAACTGGAAACCATGGACAATGGCCATCAGATGTTTTTGCAAATGGAGAGTGGTTTCCAGTGGTGTTCCATTGGGCTGATCTGATGACTTAGACTTAAACGTCGGAGGCATAACTGGGAACTTTGTAAATGAAAGAATGTTTAGCCATTAAGTTCATAGTGAAGAGAATGACTGTCAACTGCAGGATGATGTCAAAAGTCTTGTTGAGTGGATGGAAAAATGGCAAATGAAATTCAATCCAGAGAAGTTAAGTCATGAATTTGAGGAGGACAAACATAGTTAAGGGAATACACAACAAATGGAAGAGATATTGATGGGGTTAGAGGAAATGAGGGACACTGGTGTTCATATTCATAGATCCCTTTTGGGATGTGGTCACGGTTAAGTGTAAAAAATGCAACAGGCAGAAAACATACAGTCAACTTGCACAAAGAGGAATGTGATAACAGATAATATGTTTGCTTTTGTGATGCAGGTTAAGGGATAAATGTTGGCCAAAATGTCAAAAATAACTTGCCATAACTTCTTGTAAATAATGCCATGGAATCTACTACATCCACCCAAGCAGACTTGGTTTAATGTCTCATTTAAGACAGCACACTTCTGCGCTTACTTAGTGCTACCATGGAGTGATAGTGTTGACTTCTGTGCTCTGTCTTTATGACTGTAAAGTCTGTAAAGTGCATAGATCCAGTGGTTTGACATCTGACGGTTGAGGAAACTGCTATATTAATGCGTTTTTATTTCACAATAAACATGAATAAAGCTTTGTGGATGACTTTACAGATTACAGTTGACTCCACTGAGTTTAATTGAATCAGATTGAGGCCCAAAGGTGTCAAAAAGATTTCATTTTGAGGATTCCCTTTACCTTCCTTGTATGGCCAGCGACGTTATGACTCCTTGAATGTCACCCTGCATATAGACTGACTGATGTAGGTTGCCTGCACAACATGCTTTTTTGTCTTAATTCTTTCATGGGATGTGGGCATTGCTGGATGGGATCAGCATTTATTGCCAAAGAAGTTGCTCTTGGATACAACTGAGTAGCTTTCTAGGCCATTTCAAAGAGTAGTTAAAAATCAAACACACTGCTATGGAGTCACACATAGGCTAGCAGTTTCCTTCCTTAAAGGACTTTAATGAAGCAGATGAGTTTTATTGACAACGATTTCATAATCACCATTCGACTTTCAATTCTAAATTTCTATTGAAATAAAATTAAATAACGGAGGACCCTAGAACACCACTTGGGTCCCTGGAATTACTAGTCCAACAACAATATCACTCGGTCATTGACTCCCCTGTTACAGTTTCTGTCCCTTATCTGCTGTTGACTGAGGTGCAGAGTGAATTTCTACAGCTTCCTGTCAGTTTCCTGTCCCGACTGAGTAGCAAGAAGCTGAATGGATTTCAATAGCTTTGTTTCGTTGTAGCTATTTCTCCCTAGCCTGCAGCCTATTACTTGTCACAGCATGCCATGAGTCTGCAAATTGACATTTGACTTCTTTTAGAAGTTCAGCAGTCTGTTGTTTGACTGAGCCTGTATATAGGCTGGAAGGTAGCCTTCATCCAATGACCCTTTGGTGTTGGTCACTTCAGAGTGCATAAGAGGGCATTTATTCACCTCTGTGCTGTTTTTCTCCTTACTTAAAAAATCAATCTCTTATTCTTCCTTCTTTCTCACTCCTACTTGCTTCTGCTCCAGAAAATTGCAATAAGAAATCCACTGTATAGACATTCAATTATTACAATTCTGTACTGTATTGCAATTTAATTCTTTTTGTTTTGGTTTGGAGGGCTATGGACCCAGGTGCTAGCAAGTGAGACTAGATTAGGTTGGAATGTTGGCACGGACAATTTGGGCCAATAGATCTGTTTCCATGCTGTACATCTCTATGACTCTATGGCCTGTCACAGATCTTTCTGCAATCCTAATGTAGACAACCAAGTGGATGCCTTTCCTACTCTGTAAAGTTAGAACGTTTACATCACATACCCATCAATAACAACTTATAAAAGAATTTTTAAGAATGGAAAAGCTATTGGGGCCTAAATTCATCAGACTCCAAACCTGGCCAGAATCCATGCCATTAATTCATAGACATGTACAGCATGGAAACAGACCCTTCGGTCCAACTCGTCCATACCAACCAGATATCCTAACCTAATCTAGTCCTATTTGCCAGCGCTTCACCCATATCCCTCTAAATCCTTCCTATTCATATACCCATCCAGATGCCTTTTAAATAATGCAATTGTACCAGCCTCCACCACTTCCTCTGGCAGCTCATTCCATACACGCACCACCTTCTGCATGAAAAGGTTGCCCCTTAGATCCCTTTTAAATCTTTTCCCTCTCACCCTAAACCTCTGCCCTCTAGTTCTGGACACTCCCACCCCACAGAAAATACCTTGTCTATTTACTTTGTCCATGCCCCTCATGATCTTATAAACCTCTATAAGGTCACCTCTCAGGCTACAATGCTCCAGAAAAAACAGCTTCACCCTATTCAGCCTCTCCCTACAACTCACATCCTCCAATCCTGGCAACATCCTTGTAAATCTTTCCTGAACCCTTTCAAGTTCCACAACATCTTTCCAGTAGGAGGAAAACCAGAATTGCACACAATATTCCAAAACTGACCAATGTCCTGCAGACACAACATGACCTCCCAACTCCTATACTCAATGCTCTGACCAATAAAGCATACCAAATGCCTTCTTCACTATCCTATCTACCTGCAATACTACTTTCAAGGAGCTATGAACCTGCACTCCAAGGTCTCTTTGCTCAGCAACACTCCCCAGGACCTTACCATTAAACCATTAAGTGTATAAATCCTGCACTGATTTGCTTTTCCAGAATGCAGTACCTCGCATTTATCTAAATTAAACTCCACCTGCCACTCCTCAACCCATTGGCCCATCTGATCAAAATCCAATTGCACTCAGGGATAACCTTCTTCACTGTCCAATTTTGGTGTCATCTGCAAATTTACTAATTATACTTCCTATGTTCACATCCAAATCATTTACATAAATGATGAAAAGTAGTGGATCCAGCACCGATCCTTGTGGCATACCACTGGTCACAGGCCTCCAGTCTGGAAAGCAACCCTCCATCACCACCCTCTGTCTTCTACCTTCAAGCCAATTCTGTATCCAAATGGCCAGTACTCCCTATATTCCAAGAGATTTAACCTTGTTAACCAGTCTACCATGAAGAATCTTGTCAACCGCTTTGCTGAAGTCCATATAGATTATGTCCACCGTTCTGCCGTCATCAATCTTCTTTGTTACTTCTTCAAAAATCTCAATCATGTTCATAAGACATAATTTCCCATGCACTAAGCCATGCTGACGATTTCTAATCAGTCCTTGCCTTTCCAAATACATGCTATACAAACAAGGCATATCAGAAAGGAAAAGCCCAAAATCTATCTTATACTGTTTCTTGTGCCTCGTAGAATGAAATAGCACAGAAGGAGTCCCCTTAGTCCATCACGTCAGTGTCAGCAGTTTGAATGAGTTGTAAAACTGACCAAGCTCCCTGCTCATTCTCTAGAGCACCCCAGTATTTTTGAGTCTTTGTCTAATTTCCCTTTGAAAGTCACTTTTCACAAGCTTCTCAGGCAGTGCATTTCAGATTATAACGACTTGCAACATATGAAAATGTTTCACTTGCTGTCTCAGGTTAATTTGCTATTGTAATAATTGTAGTGAGTTGTCATTTTGATAATCGGATGGCTTAGATGTTTGCAGAGGCCCAGTGTGAACAATGTATGGAAGGGATAGGGAATGAGGTTGTGTGACTCTGAGACACCAGTATCTGCAGCAAAACACGAAGACCTATGGAGCTTCATTAAATGTAACAAGCCTTTATTTTTAGGTAGTCCATGCTGGGTTAATCTCTCCTTTAATAATTTTACTCTCCATACACCTACA
Source organism: Hemiscyllium ocellatum (assembly GCF_020745735.1). Lineage (NCBI taxonomy): Eukaryota > Metazoa > Chordata > Chondrichthyes > Orectolobiformes > Hemiscylliidae > Hemiscyllium > Hemiscyllium ocellatum. Next base: position 88,766,722 of record NC_083411.1, on the reverse strand, counting down.
TTCTCCAGTTTTATTGAGCTGAAATATTTGGGTGAAGACACTGTTGAATGTGAAAAGTGTATAAAAGAAGAATGTGCTGAATTAGGACCTTAAGCTTAATTTTAAAAACATAAAGATTGCACGAAGAAGAAATATCTGAATATGTTTCTTGACTGGTGACACCATTCATACTTCCCATGGTTTTTGGGTTTTCCTTGTTCCCATTCAACAAATCTATGTGAGGAAAGGATTTACTTAGGTACCTAACATTGAATACTTTATGATCCTTTTACATCTATTGACAATCCCATCATAATTGAAAAGACATAAGTTAAATCGCTTCAAAGGTCTGACATTTCTTTCAGAAAACTCAATTTCCTGATGTCCAAATCATCTTCAATTGTGGAAATGATCATTAATTTATTGTTTTGATCCACTCCAGATTCTGTAGGTCTTTCAATACTGCTGTGACAATTAATAAGAAACAGAATAACTCAGAATCCTCACATTTAGGCTGCACTCATTTCTTTCCTAATCTCCAATTAGAGTAGATTAGATTCCCAACACTATGGAAACTGGCACTTTAGCCCAACAGGTCCACACCGACCCTCCAAAGACTAACCCACCCAGACCCATTCCCCTAACCTATATTTACCCCTGACTAATGTACCTAATACTATAGGCAATTTAGCTTGGCCAATTCACCTGACCTGTGCATCTTTTGGATTGTGGGAAGAAATCAGAGCACCCGGAGGAAACCCACGCAGACACAGGGAGAACGTGTCTTCACAAACTCCACACAGACAGTTGCTCAAGGCTGGAATTGAACCTAGGTCCCTGGTGCTGTGAGGCAACAGTGCTAACCACTGAGCCACCATATCACCCACTACCTTTCTAACTTGCAATTCTATTGGCTCTCTCTATCTTTTACCCATACTCAAACATAAAAGCAAAATACTGCAGGGAGTGGAAATCTGAAAAAATCAGCAAATCTGGCAGGATCTGTGGAAAGAGAAACAGTGTTATTGCTTCAAGTATGATATGACTCTTTTTCTAAAGAACCTGAGATGGACCTGAAATGAAAGTGTTCTAACATTTTCTGCTTTTATACCATAAACATATTCTGAAATAATAGGAAAATAACAAGCTGAAGTGCATAAATTGTTTGTAAAGAAAATAATGACAGAGGTTAGGAATAAAAGGCTCATTATCTAACTAACACCAAACAGACGTCAACTCAACACTCCCGGGACCTGAGAATTGATGGGTCTGATAGCTTTAGCTCAGTACATGAAAGGAAGCTTCACAGTTTATAACTGTTATTAACCTGCTTTATTGTGCTTATACAGTCAGTCAGAATGGTCCTTTCGAATAATAGTGCCGTGTTGGGAATTATGGTGATTGCACATCAATGGTAGGAATCGCAGAGGTGAACACTTCTCTTGCTCAAAGTTTTTATTGTCTCTGTAGCTCCACATCCTTCATTCCTATTCTCCTTTACCATTTTACACTCCATCTTCAGCTGTATATGTTAAAGAAGCTTTACATCAATCAAATATTTTGCTTCTCGTTATGTTACAGGAGTTATTTAAACAAAAGCATTTCTGCAACATTCTGGAACTTGTGGTGCGATAGCACCATCCCAATTCCATACGGGACAGATTTTGTTTAGCACAAAGCAGCAATAGAAGTGAGAACTTTGAAAATGTTGGGACTTCCTTAATTTCTGGTACATGTCTTGGACTGGTCAGTAAATGGAACACTTGGTGAAGGCAGAAGCAAGCTGAGTTTCATTTGTAAATCTTGGTTTCTCTGCCAAGTCCGGATTCAACACAGCTGCTTAGTTGCTACTGCAGGATAGAAAATGGTGCATTGAGCTGGCTTCCCATAATATTAATAAGACCAGATACTTGTAATTGTTATCTAGTCCATGGAGAGATAACAAAGTTCAAAACCTAAATGTCAGTCATCGAAAAGTAAATGGGTGTATAAAAAGAAACAATAAGTTAGATTGCCCTTTATTAGCATCCGAGCATATTGGATACCTGGGCATAGTAATTAGGGATGACCTAGTGGGTACAATAATTACCAGCAAGTGCCCAGCCTATTGCACCATCCAAGCATTTAAAAGTGTGTTCGTCCTCACTATAACTTTTCAGAACAGGCAATTTTTCATAGTCCTGATGCTAAAAGGTGAGAGCTTTAAGCTGAAATTCATAGATGATGATCTCAGAAGATATTTCTACCAGTTTCTTCAGTAAAGGCTCCATCAAAGATTTTAGCATTAGTGGTCAGAACCTAATTCCCACGGAGCAGGAGGTTACTATTCTAATGGAAGTTTTTTTTTCCCTTAAGGGAAGATGTGGCCTAGTGGTATTCTTACTGGACTGTTATTTCAGAGACCCACATTATGTTTTGGGGACCTGGCTCCGATGATGGGAGGGGGAATGTGAGTTCAATAACAATCTGGAATTAAGAATCTGCTGATGATGATGAATCCATTGTCGATTGCCAGGAAAAGCCCATCTGGTTCACTAATGTCCTTTAGGGAAGGAAAGTGCCATCCTTACCTGGTCTGGCCTATGTGTGCCTCACAACAGTGTAATTGACTCTTAATTACTGTCTGGGTAATTTGGGATGGGCAATTAATGCTGACCTAGCCAGCAGCACCCTTACTCTGTCAACGAATAAAGAAGAAGTGTACCTCTGGTCCGTACCTGTCCCATGCAACTGTATAATCTGGTGCTTCTCTGTTGTTTAAAGGAATGGTTTCCTAAATTATTCTTCTCAGAACTAAGCCATATCCCTTTCAGCTTCTGAAGACAAGGGACAGATAATAAATGTATATGTTTAAAAAAAAATCAAGTCTTTCAGCTTTCCCTTGCCTGCTAAGTAATCAATAGCTGCCTCATCTCAGTGAGGCCCACATGCCCTACTATGAGCTGGAATGTCTCATATCAGTTCATGTCTGAACTTCTAACAGTAGATTAGATCCAAAATTAACTGAAAAGTGGGACTCATACAAATGCAATAAATAAAACACAGAATTGAAAATCTCATACAAAAACAAAAAGTGCTCATTCTATAGGTGAGTCCTGACTTATAATGCAGATAGTGAGTGGAGATTGAACTCATTATGTGGGTTGTGCATATTTGTACAGGCATGATTCTGGGCACGGTGCACTGATACTGGGTACAGGTTTGTTGGAGTTTACAGTATGAATAACAAGAGCAGACATGTATGAATGTATGATTCAATAAACCATGTAGATTCAAAATGTAAAATATTGTGAGATCAAGTTGCAATTTTAAATCCTTTATCGTTTTCTGATGAGAAGAGCAACTTATATGACTCTTTGCATGTATATTGACCTGGGTCTATACTCTAACCCTTCTTATAGTTCAGGTCTGCTAACGTTTCTGGTCTCTGATGTATGATAGAGGATTAACATCATCCCAACAGCAGAGAAAAGCAAATATGTATGAAGAGAGCCCCTCAAGAGCGAGAAACCTGTTATAATTGAAAGCAGCTTTACAAAAACATAAATATTTTCCCCATGTTACACTAATGTATATAATAAACTCCAGTTGTTCGGGTGCTAGAGTCAAAGAGCTAGCCATTTGTATACTTAAGGGGTAACTTTTCCATGCAGAGTGTGGTGAATGTAGGGAACAAGCCACCAGTCGAGGTGATGGAAGCTGGTACAATTACAATATTTAAAAGGCATCTGGATCCGTACATGAATAAGGAGAATTTAGTGGGATATGGACCAAATGGGACTAGGTTAATCTAGGATCTCTGGGCAGCATGGACAAGTTGGAACGAAGGGTCTGTTTCCGTGCTGTACATCTCTATGGCTCTATGTCTTAGAACCACGACAGGGCATTTTGCAGGGGGAGGGTGAACAGCCAGTGGTTCTGGTACGCATTGTTACATATGACAGAGGTTAAAAAAAGATGAGATCCTAAAAGCAGAATATAAGGAGTCAGTTGAAAACCAGGATCTTAAAAGTAGCAGTGGCAGGACTACTACCAGTGTCATGTGCTAGTCAGAGTACAAACAGCAGGATATATCAGATGAATATGTGGCTGAAGACATGGTATGAAGTGGATGGTTTCAGATTCCTGGGGCATTGGGACCAGTTCTGGGGGACATGGCACCTGTACAAACTGCATGGGTTACACTAAGGCAAGACTGGATGTCTTTGGGCTAAGTATTTGACCAATAGTTGAGAAAGCTTTAAACTAAAATGGTGGGGGATGGAAACCTGTGGAGTCAGACAAAGGAGAATAAAGGACAGGAATAAAAGACACAAAGGAGAACTGGAAGAGTTATACACAGAGAAATCAAGGGTCACAATGAAAACTAATGGAAACAGGACAAGTAATGTTCAAAAAACAAGCCTTAAAGCTTTGTGCATATAGTGTGGTGCATTTCCACTAAAGTGGATGAATTAATCATACAAATAGATGAAAACAGGTATGATACAGTTGGGATTACAGAGACTTGGTTTCTGGGTGACCAGGCATGGAAGCTGAACATCCAGCAACATTTAGTACTTAGGAAGAACAGACAAAAAAGAACAGGTGGCAGAGTTGTATTGCTGGTTAAAAAGGAAATCAATTCAAGAGTGAAGAAGGATAATAGTTCCAACAACGCAGAATCGGTATGAGTGGAGCTGAGAAACACCAAGGGGCAAAAAACACAAATGGGGATGTATTTAAATTCCCAAACTGTAAGGGTGATGTTGGGAATGGTATTAAAGAGGAACTTACAGACACATGCAATAAAGGAACATCTAGAATTATAGGTGACTTTAATCTGCATATAGATTAAGCAAATGAAATTATTAACAATACTGTAGAGGAGGAATTCCTGCTGTATACACAGGATGATTTGCCAAACTAATACTTTGAGGAACTACCTAGAGAATTGGTCATCCTAGAATGGGTATCGACTAATGAAAAAGGAATAATTAACAATCTAGTTATGCGAGGCCCCTTGAGGATATGTGATCATAATATAAAATAATTTTTCATTGAGATGGAGAGTGATGTAGTTGGTTCTATGATTAGGATCCTGAATCTAAATAGAGGAAACTGAGATGGTACAAGGCATGAGTACCATGATAGATTGAAGATCACACAACACCAAGTTATAGTCCAACAGGTTTAATTGGGAGCACTAGCTTTCGGATCGCCGCTCCTTCATCAACCACCTGATGAAGGAACATCGCTCCGAAAGCTAGTGCTTTCAATTAAACTGTTGGACTATAACCTGGTGTTGTGTGATTTTTAACTTTGTACACCACACTCCAACACCAGTATCTCCAAATCAGGACAGATTGAGGAATATTACTTAAAGAGATGACAGTGTAAAGGCAATGGTAAACATCAAAATAGAACATAGATGAATTCAACAATTGTTCATTCTGATCAGGTGCAGAAGTAAAATGGAAAAGGTGGCCAAACCATGGCTTACAGGGAAATCAGAGACAGTACTAGACTCATGATAGAGACATCCAAAGTAGCCAGAAAAAAAAACAACAGACCTGACAACTAGGAGCAGATTAGAACTTAGCAAATCAGGAGAAGGGGGTTGATTAAGAAGAGGAAAACAGACTACAAGAGTAAGCTGGGGAGAACATCAAAAACTGACTATAAATGTTTCTATAGGTATGTTAACAAAACGAGAATTAATAATGGCCATCAAAGAAATGGCCGATGAACTAAATACAAATTTTGGTTCTGTGTTTAGAAAAGAGGATATAAATAACATTCCAGAAATGCTGTGTCAGGCAGAGTTTAGTAAAAGGAGGGGACTGAAAGTAATCAGTATTAATAGGGAAATGGCATTGGGGGAAATTAATAGGATTGGAGGCACATATTCTCCAGGGACTGAAACCTACATTGCAGAATACTTAAAGAAGAATAATAGATACATTAATGGTTATATTTCAAGATTTTGGAATAGTTCCTATAGATTGGAAGAGAGCTAATGTAACCTCTCAATTTAAAAAGGAAGATGGAGAGAAAATCAGGAATTATAGAACAGTCAGCCTAATGTCAGTAGTGGGGAACATGCTAAAGTCCATTATAAAATACTTAATAGCAGAGCACTTGGAAAACAGTGGCAGGATTGGACAGAAACAGTCTGGATTTACAAAAGGGAAATTATGTTTGACAAATCTACTGCATTCTTCAATGATGTAACTAGCAGAGTTAATGAGGGGTAGCCAGTGGATGTGGTTTATTGGATTTTGAGAAGGTTTTGAATGAAATCCCACATATGAGGTTAACATATAAAATTAAAGTGCATGGATCTAGGGGTAATGCACTGAGGTGAGTAGAAAACTGATTGGTGGACTGGAATCAACGGGGGGAATAAACACATCTTTTCCTGAATGGCAGGCAGTGACTAGTGGGATATCATGAGGAAGCCAGCTATTCATGATATATAATAATAATTTAAATAAAAGAATTAAATGCAATATCTCCACATTTGCACAAGACATGAAGCTGAGTGGGAGGATGAGCTGTGAGGAGGATATAGAGTTACTTCAGTATGATGTGGACTACCTGATTGACTGGGCAATTGCAAGGCAACTGCAATACAAACTGTCAGGTTATCCACTTTGGCAGCAAAAACTGGAAGGCAGAGTATTATCTGAATGTCTGTAAATTGAGAGAGATGAATATGCACTGTGACCTGGATATCCTCATACACCAGTCACTGAAAGCAAACATGCAGGTGCAACGAGCTGTCAAATGGTATGTTAGCCTTCATAGTGAGAGGATTCAAGTACAGGTGCAGGGATGTCTTCCTGCAATTGTACAGGCCTAGGTGAGACCACATCTGGAATGTTGTGTGCAGTTTTGGTCTCCTTATCTGATGAAGGATATTCTGGCAATTGAGGGAGTGCAGTGAAGATTTACCAGACTGCTTTCTGGGATGATGGTTTTAATGAATGAGGAGAGGTTGAATTGGGTAGGATTACATCCCCAGAGTTCAGAAGATTAAGGAGGGATTCATAGAAACCTATAAAATTCTAACAGTACAATACAGGGTAGATGTAGGAAGGATATTGCTGATGCCAAGAGAGTCCAGCGCCAGTGTTTACAGTCTCAGGGTATGGGTAAATGATTTAGTACTAAAGACCTGTGCTCCAGAACTTGTCACATCCTGGCCAAGCTCTTCCAAAACAACTACAAGACTGGCATCTACATGACAATGTAGAAAATTGTCCAGGTATCTTCTGTACACAAAAAGCAGGATAAATTCAAGTCCATCAGTCTCCATTTAATCATCAATAAAATGATGTAAAATGTTGTCAACAGTGCAAAATTTCAATGCTAGGAGAAAGTGAGGACTGCAAATGCTGGAGATCAGAGTTGAAAAGTGTGGTGCTAGAAAAGCACAGGTCAGGCAGCATCCGAGGAGCAGGGGAATTGACGTTTTGGGCATAAGCTCTTCATCAGGAAAATTTCAGTTCTGTCAGCAAACATTCAGCTGGTTGAATCCATCCCTGGCCCACTGGAAAATGGTCAGTCATCCAGGATATCACTGCAGGAATTCCTCAGGGTAATGCTCCAGGCTCAGTCATTTCAGCTGCTTCATCAATGACTTTCCCTCCATCATGAGGTCTGAACTGGGGATGTTCACTGATGATTGCAAAACGTTCAGCACTATTCACGACTCTTCAAATACTGAATCAGTCCAGGCCCAAATGTAAGAGCTGGACAATATCCAGGTTTGGGCTGACAAGTGGCAAACTAACATTTGTGCCACACTAATGCCCAAAATGCACCATCTCTAATAAGATATAATCTAACTATCTTTCCTGATGAAGGGCTTTTGCCTGAAACATTGATTTTCCTGCTCCTCGGATGCTGCCTGACCTGCTGTGCTTTTCAAGCACCACTCTAATCTTAACTCTGGTTTCCAGCATTTGCAGTCCTCACTTTTGCCTATAATCTAACTACCACCCCATGATATTCAGTAGCTTTACCATCGCTGAACCACCCACTGACAATATCCTGGAGGTTACTATTGAGCAGAAACCAAACTGGACTGGACCAACAATAGAAACACAAATTGCAAAACAAATTAGATGATTAGAACCTTGCACTCAGTAACTCACCTTCTGATTTCTCAAAGCTGCTCACCATTTCCATCTACAAAACACAAATCAGGTGTGTGATGGCATATTCCCATTTGCCAGGATGACAGCAGCCCTTATAACACTCAAAAACTTATAAAATATAGGGCAATACAGCCCAATTGATTGCACCACACCCACAAACTTGCAGCCCCTCCACCTGCTCAGTAGCTATATGATGTGACATCTACAAGATGCACTGCAGAAATCCACTAAGAATACTTAGACAGTACCTTCCAAACTACAATAACTACTATCTAGAAAGGCAATGACAGCAGAATCATGGGCACATCACCATCACATCAAATTCCCCTCCAAGCCACTCACCATCCTGACTTGGTAATATATTCCTGTTCCTTTAGCATCATTGGGTCAAACTCCTGGAGCTCCCTCCATCATAGCTTTGTGGGTGTAACTACACCAAACAGACTCTAAGAATTTAAAGTGGTAGCTAATCACTTATCATGGGGCAGCATGGTGGCTCACAACACCAGGGACCAGGATCGATTCCGGCCTCGGGCGACTGTCTGCGTGGAGTTTGCACATTCTCCCAGTGTCTGTGTGGGTTTCCTGAGAATACACCGATTTCCTCCCACAGTCCAAAGATGTGCAAGTTAGGTGAATTGGCCATGCCAAGTTGCCCATAGTGTTAGATGCATTAGTCAGAGGGAAATGGGTCTTGGTGGGTTACTGTTTGGAGGGTCGGTGTGGACAGGTACGGCCTGTTTCCACACTGTAGGGAATGGAGTCTAATCTAATCTAATAACAGCTGGCCCAGCTAGCAATACTAAAATTCGATGAATTAATTTTTAAAAATATAACAAGTGCAACAAGCTATTCCTGATCATGGTGCCACATTGCCAAATAACTAGACCAATGTACAGCACACGAATTATGCAGGAAGAAGTTATAGAGGAAGAACATTCTGATGATGACGATAATGATCGTGTGGTGATGTTGTATGATAGCAAACGGCAGTAAGATCACCGAGTTGTCAAACAAGTGCAACAGAGAACAATGCATACCTCTTCTCACAGCAATACGATCATTACATAGGACAATTTAACCCCTAAAGTGTTACATTGAAGTTTGAAATGTTACTGCTGTAAAGGCTGTTTTACAGCATATATTAATGTATATCCAGATATATCTGTTCTGAATAAGTTTTATCTACGAAAAAAGGGGGACTACAGTGTTATGTCTCACCGGCAGTATACCTTTAGGTAATATGCTTATAATATCTTTGCTGCATTATAGCATGTCAGTTGAGGGGATAAAGGTCTTGTTAGAGTTATCTTACTATGGTATGGTAGCTCAGGGGGCGGAACGGTGGCTCAGTAGTTCGCACTAAGGGTGCCAGGCACCTGGGTTCGATTCCACCCTCAGTATGTGTGGAGCTTGTACATTCTCCCCGTGTCTGCATCGGTTTCATCTTGGTGCTCTGGTTTCCTCCATAATCCAAATATATGTAGGTTAGGTGAATTGGCCATGCTAAATTGCCCATAGTGTTCAGGAATGCATAGGTTAGGTGCATTAGTCAGGGGTAGGTTAGGGGAATGGGTCTGGGTGGGTTACTCTTTCGAGGGTTGGTGTGGACTTGTTGGGTCAAATGGCCTGTTTCCACACTGTGGGAATTCTATGAACAATGACATTCTACTGGAAGCATACTACTCGCTATTGTAATCGCAATGCTTAGTGTTAGCACAGACACATCTGAGTCTGTACTTTGACATAATGCTTAACTTTAATAAATGCTGATTTCTTCAATATCATAATGTGCAAACTCAGTGTCTAATATAACAAAGCATAACACTGCTGCATCCAGTAAGATGTATCTGAAGGTAAACACACACCAGACATATGATGCCTGTATGTACTTTCTTAAACATGTGAGTTTGGATGCAATATCCATTTTAATGTTTATACTAAAGTTATCATGGAGAAGGTGGAAACACATATGTCAGCAGTATTTATTTTAAAGTTCCCATATATCTAGACAAGCAAATCTTCCATTAGACTATCCATACAGCTGCCAACTCGTAGCAACCTCTGATTAAGCAGCCATCACCCTGTGCATGCAGTGCTGTTCTCCAATCAGCCCTTGACCTTCTCTAAGTGTATGCTAATAGATGTTAACTTCCTGTTAATTTCTGATTTGAGGTTTTAATTGACATTCACTATAGGCTCTTCATGAATTTTTAACACATGTTTATTCTTTGTCTGATGATAATTAATGCATAATTAATATTTAAACATTGCCTCTTTTGTGAAAATGAACATCTGATTTATTTTAAAGTTCCATGTATTTGGGTCCAAGTTATTAAAAAGATATGCAAACAATTTGAAGTTTGAAGCAATGTTTCCAAGTGAGGCAGGAGTAAGGCGTGAGCTATGAATATTAGGGAGCTTAATATATCCCCTCTGCATCCAGACCCATTGCCTTTAGGGGGAGTGGTTTGATTACAGTATTCTAAGTAGTGAATGTGAACTTAAGTAACATGTTCTGTCTATACTTTCCTATTAACCTCCTTGGATCCATATATCTTGTTATGACTGGGGAGGATGCTTTCCTCTGTTGCTCATAGACTTACTGTGATTTAGCCCAGGCCCTGGGTTAATGAGCTGTGGAGGACAGCCAAGCCCTGCAGGGAAGCTGTCATCCAAAACCAAGTTTGAACAGGAGCAAATGATAATCTATATCACAATGTAAGAAGTTGACACATCTGCAGCCACTGCTTACCAAAATTGTTCTGTGCCTTGAACAGCTTTCCTTAACCTGTCTGACATCAAGGACAGAATTGTACATCAACACCACCTTTCATAGGAAACTCTTTTAAATACTTAAAACAGTGTCGCGGCACCAGGAGTGACAAATAATTAAGGAACTTTAAACTTCCCCTAACTGGGCCCTTCACATTGGTGGCACAGGACCGTCATGGTAGCAACATCTGCAGAAAAAAGATTTAAAGGAATGATGTGAGATTATAGTTGTTAAGAAAGGATGAACAGGCTGTGTCTTTATACTCTTATAAAGTTAAAAAAGGCCCTTAAAATTATACAAGATTTGATAATGTTGACACAGAGAGTATTACCACTTATGGGAAAGGCACAACTAGAGAGCATCCATACATTTAAGGGAAAACTGGATAAGCATATGATGGAAATGGAATAGAGGATTATCCTGACAGAGTTAGGAAGGATGGAGGAAGGCTCAAGTGGAACATAATCACCAGCATGGATGGTTGGGCTGTATGGTTTATTCCTGTGCTCTACATTCAATTTAATCCTGTGTAAGATGGAACTTTCAGAGCACCAGTATGGATGTTCATTAGTTCTCTTCAGCTGAACTATCATCTCTGTTACTCATTCATTATTCTCACTTTCTTTGGTCAAATATCTTCTGAATTCACAATTTGATTTTTAATACCTATCTTGTATTGATAATCTCTAGTAATATTCTCTGTGTGAATACTATCAAATCTTGTATAATTTTAACTTCTTAAGAGTATAAATACAGCCTGTTCATCATGAGGCCCCCAGGAAGTGTGTAGAACTTTCAACAGGGTGAATATCCCATTAATACATAAAATGTATAATATTGGCATTCATTTTTTCAACCTATTTTCTTATATATGCAGCAGTGCAAAACTTTTCCAGAAGTCAGGCTTCATTATAAGTAATTCACAGTTGATTATCCTTCCAAAAAGCAACCACAAGAATGCAAACACATGGGTCCAAGACTAGTATTTTAAACTTAAATAAGTACAATTATTAGCAGGGCTGCTTAAAATGAACTGGCAAACTAGATAAAATTAAGGGATAGATCAATAAATATGCAGTGGAAGACAGACATCTAAGGGGGTATTTCAGAATGCACTGAGTAGATAAATTTCAATGAAAAGGAAAATTTTCAAGAGGAGGACCCACCATCTGTGGTTATCTAAAAAAAAGTTAAAGATAGCATTAAGCTTAAAGAAAACGAAACATGTAATTACACAAAGATGGATGGCAGATCAGAAGATTGGACAGAATATTAAAAAAGGGTAAAGAATGTTGTAAGAATAGGAGAGTCAAAAATTAAAATAGGAGAGAAAACTGGTCAGAAATACATAAAATGCAAGAGTTTCCAATAGACATTTAAGAAAGAGAAGAATTAACAAAATGAGCAAAAGTATATAGAAGGCAAGTTTGGAGAATTACTAAAGGGTAATAAGGAAATAGCAGATTAACTGAACAGGTATTTTGCATTTGTCTTCACTATAGAGAATTCAATTAATATTCCATAAATAGCTGTGAATCAAGAAATAGAAAGGAAGCAAGAATTAAAGAAAATTACAATTAATGGGAATTAAGCAAATTATTACAGCTATGAACTGACAAGTCCCAAATCCTGATGGACATTATCCTGAGGTCATAAAAGAAGTGACTAGCTGAACAGTTAATGCGTTGATTTAATTTTTTTCTTAATTCTCTAATTGCAAAAAAGTTCTGTTTGTTTGAAAAACAGAAAATGTAATTCCTTTATTCAAAAGAAAGGCAGATTGAAAGAAAGAAACTACATAACGAAGATGTTAGAATCTATTACAAAAGGCTATATAGCAGGTCATTTAGAAAGCTTCAAGGCAATCACATTTATGACAATGAATCAGAACATTAGTCACCTATGGTCATGTCAAACTTTAATTTCCATTTTTTTTTTGCAAGGAACTGATACAACCAAAATTATTGCAGATGAAAATTTAGTGGTTGTCTGGAGAGAGTGGTCCTGGAATGTCACACCTTATACCAACAAGTGTCAAAGAAGATTCAAAGGAAGGTGTACACTATAAATTGAACTGTAATCCCTAGCGAGTACATCAGATTGTACACATGTTGGTTAAAAAAAAGCAGTCTAGAAAAAAGACTATTTGTGCTTGCCTTTTTCATGAATACACAGGGACAATTGTTAAAAGCAAGTTCCCTCCCTGATCTGTATGTATTGGTGATCTGATGTGCTAATGTGTAGCATCGTGTCCTGTGAAGGTCACAGTTCTGTGAGCAACTATTAAATACTCCTGCACTGCAGATATAGGAAGGGAAAACTCACATTCTCACTCTGAGTGCTGCCAGCCAGCCATTGTCAAAAAGGAACCAGGACAAAAGGATTTCAACCAACCTACAAAGTCAAGAATTTGAAATTCACTTTCACCGATCAATATCAATGTTACAGACAACAGCCAGAGAGCTTTACCATCCATTTTGCACAAATGGATCAGAGTTTGGCCTGAATATTTTCTGTTGTGGTTCTGCTCGCCGAGCTGGAAGTTTTTGCTGCAAACGTTTCGTTCCCTGGCTAGGGAACATCATCAGTGCTGTTGGAGCCTCGTGTGAAGCGCTGCTTTGATGTTTCTTCCGGTATTTATATTGGTTTGTTCTCGCCGCTTCCGGGTGTCAGTTTCAGCTGCAGTGATTTGTATGTGGGGTCCAGGTCGATGTGTCTGTTGATGGATGTTCTTGCCGTTTCCGGGTGTCAGTTTCAGCTGTAGTGGTGTGTATATGGTGTCCAGGTCAATGTGTCTGTTTATGGAGTTTGGGGATGATTGCCATGCTTCTAGGAATTCTCTGGCTGTTCTCTGTCTGGCTTGTCCTATGATAGTGGTGTTTTCCCAGTCAAATTCATGTTGCTGGTTGTCTGAGTGTATGGCTACTAGAGATAGCTGGTCGTGTCGTTTTGTGGCTAGCTGATGTTCATGGATGCGGATTGTTAGCTGTCTTCCTGTTTGTCCTATATAGTGTTTTGTGCAGTCCTAGCCAGGGAACGAAACGTTTGCAGCAAAAACTTCCAGCTCAGCGAGCAGAACCACAACAACGGATACCCGAGCTACAAATCTTCAATCAGATTTTGAATATTTTCTTTTAACTTTCACCTTTTACTGACTCACCTCTTATTTCCGATTCTGTATGTATCTGCCTATTATGTTATTACTAATTCCTACAGTTAGTAACTAATAAAGCTACTTATTTGTCAAACCTGAAAAAGCTTGTTTAAGTTGGCTCTTTTTATTGATTTGGTCTGAGAGAAAGGTATACACAAGGAGAGGCTCCTTTATAAATTAAACTTATTGTGACCAACCAAGGCAGCTGGTGAATAAAGGAGGGAGCAGGGGGAAAGTTCATCCATTCACCACAATTGCTGTCCCATCTGGTACCATAATAACTTGCGGAACCTTGTCTAGGATATGGTCACAGGCAGAGTAATATTGGTTAGGTGAAAACCAATTTATTGGAGTTCTTTGAAGAAATTGTCTGGTGTGAATAAAGGAGGCCAGGTGAATGCACTGTACCTAGAGAGTGAGAAGATATTTAAAGGATGCCACATCAAAATGTATTGCAGAAAATAAAAGTTCACAGTTAGTTAACACAAAACAGAGAGAAGGAATCAGTAGACATTTTTTGGTTGGCAAGATATGATTTTTAACAACTTAAATAAATGACATGAATGAAAGGATTGATGCTAAATTTGCTGATATAGTGCAAAAATGTGTCACTATGATCTGAGTGGTGTAGTGCCTGAATTCAATCTTATGATGCTTTATTCTGCAGGTTGACTGTTGGGAAAATAAAAAAAGTTTTGTTCTTCTAATTGCAGTTGAAAAATGTGGCGCTGGAAAAATACAGCAGGCCAGGCAGCATCCAAGGAGCAGGGGAATCAACGTTTCGGGCATAAGCCCTTCTTCTGATGAACCACATTTTTCAACTCTGGTCTCCAGCATCTGCAGTCCTCGCTTTCTCCTTCTTCTAATTGCACCCAATTTCATGAGGCATCCACCTTCCTCTGACAAATATGTCGGCCAAGAGGCATCTGGATAAATTGGGAACCAGACTGAAATTACATGTGACTTCAGGGACTAACCTGGGAAAACCCTTAGGCAATTCTGATAAATAAGTCATCATGTTATTTATTACATATTGACAAGACCATTAAGAATTTATATAATTAAGAATTACTCCTTCCTCAGCTCTGAGTGTGATAAGTTTAACCTAACGTCTGGATATAATCCTTTCTATCATTTGGCCTTTTGGACACTGAATATTTTTGCTGTGTTCAAAATGCTTTGTAAAACTGCAAAACTATCACATGCAACACTGCATTCTGTACAGGAGGAAAGATAGTAGTGTACAGGGGTCCCAATCGACCAGCTGCAGTTCAAGAAAAGTCCACATGTTGATAACTGAGCTATGATTGGTCGTAGCCCAGGAGATTCAAAGCAATAGATTAGATTAGATTACTTACAGTGTGGAAACAGGCCCTTCGGCCCAACAAGTCCACACCGACCCGCCGAAGCGCCACCCACCCATACATTTACCCCTTACTTAACACTACGGGCAATTTTAGCATGGCCAATTCACCTGACCCCCACATCTTTGTGACTGTGGGAGGAAACCAGAGCACCCGGAGGAAACCCACGCAGACACGGGGAGAACGTGCAAACTCCACACAGTCAGTTACCTGAGGTGGGAATTGAACCCAGGTCCCTGGCGCTGTGAGGCAGCAGTGCTAACCACTGTGCCACCGTGCAAGATCAGTTTTAGAAGTGGGCATTCAGTCCTCTAATGGCTAAGAATTTCCTTCAGGATGTGGTCTAAAGGAACTTTCCCCCTGAAAATGTCCATTTTTACACTACACTTGATATTTTTGCCAACACTTAGTTCACCTTTTTCTTATGAATACATAAAGACTTTGCAATTTGTATGCTATACATTGATTATTAAAATATGAACAAAATATTAATATAATCAATACCATTACACGAGCTATTTAATTATATTTAAATTTCTAAAATGTGCATTTTGATGTCTGAGTTTATTTAATCTTTGTGGTATGCACATCAATAGTTAGCTAACCTGTTCATTTGCTGTTGACCCAAACAAATAACAGCCAGCCAAACCACTGCCTGACAATACAACGCTTAGTAGTATCCAGTCACCAAAACTAGCCACCAGCCATCAACAACAAAGGTTTATCAAATTATCGAGTCAGCACTAATTAACCAGTCGTCATCAAACAACCAACAATTATCACATAACCAGCTACCATCTAATAGTTGGTCATCATTAAGTAACCAGTGGCCATCAAATAACCAGCCACCATCAGCACCCAGCCAGAAAACAAGTCACTGGAAATGTCTCATCCCTGGGTGAGAGCTGGTTAAAGCTTAGGATTCCAGAAGAAGCTGGTCACCTCCATCCATTATCAGTAATCAATTATCCATCTTTAGCCAACAGAGCCAGTTAGCTGTCAATTTGACTACCAGACCCAATGATCCCCACCAGCAGAGACTGGTTTAGTGCTTTCTCCATTGTGAAGTAGGATTTTAATCATCCTCCTGAATTTCACCTGAATTGTGAATCAACCTGGGGATGTCTGCGCAGCTATCAGACAACTCATTAACAATTACAATGTCATCATTTTTTAGTCCAGCATTCTAACATTCACTGTCTATGCATGGGTTCCATGATGACTCTACATTTCGTCAATTTAGAGGAGGTAAGTGTGGAGTGGGAGATCATTGCCAACTCAAATTCACCTAATGACAACAATGCAAAGTCTGAAATTGGCAAGCCAGTGGTTAGCACAGTGAAATATTAGCATTGACAGGATTTACTACTTTCTGTGAGAATTGCAGTATTGTCCATAACTATCAGCTATCTTGGAGACCACCCAGCTGAGTCTCAGCCTCTTATTTGTGAGATTTCCCTGCAACGTGTTCATATTTCCTTGAAAGTGGAGTCACAGGTAAATAAGATAATGAAGAAGGCATTTGCTTGCTTTCCTTTATTGGTCAGAGCATTGAGTATAGGAATTGGGAGATCATGTTGTGGCTGTACAGGACATTTGTTAGGCCACTTTTAGAATAGTGTGTGCAATTCTGGTCTCCCCCTTATCAAAAGGATGTTGTGAAATTTGAAAGGGTTCAGAAACTATTTACATGGATTTTTACTTAGATTACTTACAGTGTGGAAACAGGCCCTACAGCCCAACAAGTCCACACCGACTCGCCGAAGCACACCCACCCAGACCCATTCCCCTACATTTACCCTTGCACCTGACACCTGGCCAATTCACCTAACCTGCACATTTTTGGACTGTGGGAGGAAACCAGAGCACCCAGAGAAAACCCACACAGACACAGGGAGAATGTACAAACTCCACACAGACAGTCGCCTGAGGGGGAATTGAACCCAGGTCTCTGGCGCTGTGAGGCAACAGTGCTAACCACTGTGCCACCGTGCCGCCCACCGTGGATGTTGCCAGGGTTAGAGAATTTGAGCTATAGGGAGAGGCTGGGGCTGTTTTCCCTGGAGCATCGGAGGCTGAGGTTTATAAAATCGTGAGTGGCATGGATAGAGTAAATAGACAAGATCTTTTCCCTGGGGTGGGGGAATCCAGAAATAGAGAGCATGAGTTTAGGGTTAGAGGGGAAAAATTTAAAAGGGACCTAAGATGCAACTTTTTCATGCAGAAGGTGCTGCATGTATGGATGAGCTACCACAGGAAGTGGTGGAGGCTGGCACAATTACAACATTTAAAAGGTATCTGGATGGGTATATGAATAGGAAAAGTTTAGAAGTATATGGGCCAAGTGCTGGAAAATTGGACTAGATTAGGTTAGGATATGTGGTCAGCATGAACAAGTTGGACCGAAGGGTCTATTTCCACGCTGTACATCTCTGTGACTCTATATGGGGTGCAGTATCTCAAATTGCTAAGGAATTTCATCTAGCCCAGGAGCCACAGCAACAGGAGCAACAATCTAGCAGCTGCTGTTTTATCTACAATCGCATGCATCACCGTAGAACACAGGATATGGACACTGAGCACCAACTCTAAGAAGGCTACACATGCAGCATTGGAACTGTAAGCCAAGGAACAGCTTCCTTGACATGTCCAAAAGAGAGTCCTTCAGAAGTTTCACACTCATGGGATCAGGAACCTGATTCTGGATCAGTGGTGCTGGAAGAGCACAGCAGTTCAGGCAGCATCCGAGCAGCGAAATCGACGTTTCGGGCAAAAGCCCTTCATCAGGAATAAAGGCAGTGAGCTGGAAGCATGGAGAGATAAGCTAGAGGAGGGTGGGGTGGGGAGAGAGTAGCATAGAGTACAATGGGTGAGTGGGGGAGGAGATGAAGGTGATAGGTCAGGGAGGAGAGGGTGGAGTGGATAGGTGGAAAAGAAGATAAGCAGGTCGGACAAGTCCAGACAAGTCATGGGGACAGTGCTGAACTGGAGGTTTGAAACTAGGATGAGGTGGGGGAAAGGGAAATGAGGAAGCTGTTGAAGTCCACATTGATGCCCTGGGATTGAAGTGTTCCGAGGCGGAAGAAGAGCTTCAGGGCAGAGGAAATGACCTGGGAGTTGCAGTGGGAGACGGACTCCCTGAGATTCTTGTAGAGAACCTGATCAGGAACCTGAGCCAACTGTAACCTTCTAGAAGCAGAGTCGACCCAAGAGGATCAGGTGACTATGCATTGTGCATAGCTGTCGAGGTCATCACAGACCTCAACATGTTTTGATTTGGTCCCTTCCAGGGATAGTCTGGTGACATGGTCAGAATTTCACACTTTGCAACCCAAAAGCTGTATCACCCAACTCACCAATGCCCTGTCTGTGAAGGTTGCAAATTAAATCCAGTTTGACCCAGATGAAGTGAGTCAAATCCAGAGGCCTGTAAGTTGCCCCGTCAGGTTTTGCATAGGTTCAGACAATGATTGATTGCACTCATGGAATTCAAGGTACCATAAGATCAGCCAGGTTTTTGTATCAATCGGAGGCATTCTCACTCTCTGAAAGTGCTGCTGGCCTGTGACCGTGACAAGGCCATCGAGCGTGTCTGTGCCATGTATCAACCAAACTGTCATGACTGTTCCATCATTCTGCAATCTCAGGACTGCTTGTGCGTCCTCCATTGAACAGCTTCAAAGCTTGGCTCCTGGGAGGCAAGCGATACCACTGAAGAGTTGGTTGCTGACCTTTGCGACAAACCCTACCATAAAGGTATAAGAGAGCTCTAATAAGATTCATGTCAAGATCAGGGCATAATTAAGCAACAAAAGTTCAGAAGAGGTTTTGCTGGAATCAAAATGGTAACTTCACTTTCTCTCCACAGATGCTGCCAAATCTGTTGAGTTTCTCTAGCAATTTCTGTTTTTATTTCAGATTTCTAGCAATTCTTTGCTTTACAATAATAAAGCAAGGTGGGGCTTGCCTGAGAAAAATTTCAGGACCTTGAAAGATGCAGCCTTTCAATAAGTCCCACTAAGGATCACCATCTAATTGTTACGGTTTGTGGTGATCTTCACCACGTTACAATACAAAGAATGTTGGAGCTAGTGTAAGAGTAAGGCAGAGAGCAGACAGCAACCTCAAGGATTAACTTGATGTGTCAGTGCTACATTCAGCAATACATGTGGCTGCCAGAGAAATACACTGTGGACCCCTCCAAGCATGCTTCATTTCGGATGCTTTTGCAGTAATCCATCAAGACCCCTGTGCTAGGGAACATAGTCACATCATTTATATGCTCCGCCTTCACCCCATGTCTCCTTCTTACAGCCATCCTGCCCAGTCGTCATAGACACACTCTCCCCTCCTTGCCAAACCTGATTGGTTGGCAGGAAACAACTCTGCGTGATTTGGAGATACAACAGAAGTAGAAGTCATGACAATGCAAATAAACTCACATTGTCAATGAAGTAAGGATCATTAATGATTCATTGAGATCATTAATTTCTCAAGTATGAGAGGCATGATTTAGAAATGCCCATGTTGGACTGGAGTCTACAAAGTTAAAAATCACACAATAGGTTATAGTCCAACTGATTTATTTGGAAGCACTAACTTTCAGAGTGCTGCTCCTTCATCTAATGGTGCTGGAAGCCATAATCAGAAAGTATAGATCAATTGTGAGAGAAAAATATTAACCTTATCACAGGAGAGGAACAGAATCCATTCAGTTGGCAAGGTACGAATATTCTAAAGACACAAGTGAGATGTCAACATAGAAGATAAGTTAGATAGCAGATACTAAGTGCTAGTTCTGTGGAACAAGGATGCCTCACAAGCACAAGCAGTGTTGATATATTAAAAAAAGAATGTACATCTATAAATCAATAGGTTACTTCCAGAAGATGTATAGAAGTAGGACACATTTACAGAGCAGCAAAGGGTCAATTGTTATTAAATAAAGTGGTTGATAAGGTATAGCAATCTACTTTAGAAGTGAAATGAAATTTATTCCTGGAGGAAAATGATGATCTAAAACAATCATTTTGACAACTATTAAGAAACAAGAAGGCTTTTATGTCATTGGACACTCCCATTAATTTTAAACTTGATGCTGAGGAGAGTCTCACTATGTAATCAGATTATACAGCATGGGTGAAGAAACAAAAGGTTGCAGCTTCCATGAGAGAAACTATTTGGTCCAAGAGGTACAGATTACCAGAAAAAAAAGGTATGCTGCAATCAATTCTGTAATACAGGGGTTGGAAGATTGAGAACGTATAGGTGTTTCTGGATCAAAAGTTCCCAATCTTTGCATGAATTCATGTCTTGAGCTTCACAATATTCAGAAGGTGTTAAACCAGTTTCAGTAAAGAGCAAATTAGCCAAGAGATATTCAGTCATTGTTACAATTGTTCAAGGAGATACTGATCATAGGAAAACTAGCTATTAAGCAACCAGTCATGGGATCGGAGGTCAAAGAAATTTTAGTTGTTGAACAATCAATCAAAGGACAACTGAGAGAAGATTTCACGGAGCTCCCTGGACTCATTTTCCAAGAATGAATCATCAGTACCAGTAACAGAGATTATGCTAAATTGGCAGCAATCCTTAAACAGTGTGACTAAGAAAATGACACGTTTGTTTGCCAACATCCTAATCAACAAGTTGAACTGCAGAATTTACCAATTTTTGGATACATTTACCAGTGTACTGAGAACAAAGATTTGCTTGGAGCTGGAAAAGGGGCTGCATATGATTCCTGGGAAACCAGCATTGAGGTGGGTTGGCCAATGCCCAGAGATTCCGTACACTGTCAAGAAGAATTGTCTGGTTCAAAGATCCAGGATATTGTCAAGGAAGAAAATACCTGCTTCAACAGAGCAGCCAATGCCTATGATGGACATTCATGAGATCAAAGTTCCTCTGAATGACACTTTGGGGCAATGACCTGTTTCAGCAAGGATATTTTTATTCTTAGAATTCATCCGTCAGTCCTTTCTTTGTGCTATTGCATGCATGACTCTGGAAACGCCACGACATCAGCTTAGGGTTTTCCAGTGGGTGTCAATGGAACTGTTCGATGAAACATTACTAGACTTGCAGTAAGATGCACAGTCATGACAATAACTCCCTCCTCTACTCTCATAAGTTCTTTAGCACACCCAGTCCCCTTATTGGTCTAGTAGCACCTCCCCCCTACCACTGTCCTGCTTTTACAGGTTTCCCTTCATACCGAAGTACCCCTTAACATTTTCACCAGGTGTTGGTCACTGTGTGCAGGGAACACCTGGGGACAAACTTAGAACTTGGGAAATAAAGCGATAGTAATAACATGGACATAAAATTAGCTGAGTGATCAGAAACAAATAGAAATAGTGAATTTTTGTTTGGACTAGAAGCATGTGCATACTGGAATTCCCCAGTGATCACTGTTAGGAGTCCTGCACTTCCTGATATATATATTAGTCTATATTTTTGTGTGCAAGGATCAGTTTCTAAATTTGCAGATGATACAAAAGTTGGAAGTATTGTAAATGTGGCAATAATAGAATTCAAAAGGATGTAGACGGGTGTGAATGTGTTGGTAGAATGAGCAGTGAAGAGATATATTAAATTTAACACAGAGTGTAAACTGATTCATCTTGGTACAAAGAATGCAGGGACAATAGAAAATAAAAGTACAAGATTAAACAGGGCACAGGAGCAGACGGACCTGAATGTATACAGAGGAACCTCAATTATTCGAAGGACACAGGTGGGCAGTATTTCGTTCAGTTGATCAAATCTCAGATAATCAAAGGTCGGATAACATAGTTTAGCCAAGCTTTGGGACATTGTGATCTTGCCAGATAATCCAATATTCGGATAGGTGAAGGCCGATTAATCAAGGTTTCTCTGTATTTGTATAATTCATTGATGAGAGGTTGAGAGACTGGTTCATAAAACATACGTACCATTGGCTTTACTAATAGGAACAGAGTACAAAAGCAAGGAAGTAACCTGTAGAAAACAATGATTTGGCTTCAACTAAAGCGATGTATCCAGTCTGAGCACTGTACTCTGGGAAGGATGTGAAGGCATTGGACAGGATAGAGAGAAGAATGGTTCCAGTGATGAGGAAATGTGGTTATGTAGATTGGAAAGTTTAGATTAGATTTTTAAATTTGGAAAAGTTGGGCTGCTTTCCCTCGAGAAGAGAATGTTGAAGAGATTTGATTGACATTTTAAAATCATGGGGAGTTTGGATAAAGCAAATAGGGAGAAACTGTTCTCATTAGTGGAAGGATTGAGAACCAAATGGTCCACGTTTAAGAAAATTAACAAAAGAAGCAATGGTGTGATGGGGGGACAACCATTTTCCTGCAGTGAGTGGTTAGGATCTGGAATGCATTGCTTGAGAGTGTGGAAAAGCAGGGTCACGAAAGGTTTCATAAGTTATTGGATTTTTTTTTGTGAAAAAGAACAATGTGCAGAGCTGTGGGGAAAAGCCAGAGGAATAGCACAAGCTGAAATGTTTTTCAGAGGGCCAGTACAGATACAACAGCCTGAATGGACTCATTTTATGCGGTAACTGGCTATGACCATATACTATGCTGTTAGTGTAATTGCATTGTAACAAACATTAATCCAAGGCAAAAAAAAAGAGTTGGGAAAACGTAATGCAACAATTAACTATCAAATTGCTAATCTCTTTGCCAACATTGATAATTTATTCAAAAGCTTAATGAGCAGCCCTGGGTTTATTTGTTTTCTGAATAAGAGACTTGTACACCTGGCACCCTGCCATCATGCCACTTTAACCCATAAATCTTTGAGGAAACCATCACCTTCAGAAGGTGTTCCACAATTAGTGGCTGGAGTCAGCAACAAAGTGCTGAAATTTACCTCACTGCAGTATTAAGTCTTATTTGTTGCCATTATTTAAAACTTGCTTTGATAAATGTTTCACCTCCTTTCTTGTCTCATCTTGGTTGTTTCCTGTGCTGTACATTATTAATTTATTACCATTATCTTGACACACATTTGAAACCTATTTTTGGTTCCAAATAAATTAATAATTCATTATTATCTCCCATTATTCTCTCGGTGTTGTTTTGTGTTGTTCAATGAGATCAATCAATACAACTGTAGAATAGGGAGAAAAAAGAATGAGTTGGATGAAAGAAAAAAAGAAAAAAAGTTTTTAAAAATGAAAAGACAAGAAGGAAGAGAAAAAGGAAGAAGGTCTCCAGTCCTTCTGAAAATAGCACCTAGGAAAGCCAATGTTTTGGAACATGCAGCTGAGAAGTGAACAATAACAATATGCTTTTGCTACATATTCACCCACAAGCACTGCCACGTAAACTACTACAACCAATCCCTGATGCACATGGCATAGTACAGCCAATCCACATTTACTCCTTTAAATAAACTATCCACTCCACCTTCCTCATTTCATGTACAGTTGTTGATTCTCTGTATAAGCCTCCTTCCTAGCTAAAATATATCTAGCAAAATCTCTCTCTTCATACAATGGGTTAGAAATTCATTGGTGTGCACAAATAGGTGCCTCAGATTAATGCCTTCTCATTCTTTGTACCCAGCTACTGAACAGTGCACATTTATCACCATATGCAAAACTGTACCAACAATTTTAAACGTATTTTCATTTAGGTAGTATGCCATAATATCCTACAGTGGTGCATCTTCCACAGGGTCAACATAAAAGCTTTGTACCCTGCTGCACAAAAAGCAATGAGGAAAATTATGGTGTACCAGTACAGACAGGGTTACAATAAAGAAAATTTTATGGGCACACATTTCATTCCAACATTGATAATATCTTAAAACCGGCACATAGATACATTAATGGGCAACCACTTTTTCTCATGGAAATAGCACGCAAATTTTGCGTTCCCTCACCAATTAAATCATTCTCTATATAGCCAGCACCAAGTATAGTGCTTATTAGCTATCTGCATGAGTGGAGGGCCCAAAATGCTCAGAGACTTGCACAACTTATCACCAACCTGCAACTTTTAAAGTAACAGTATAATCTGATTGGAACAGATGATGGAACTGGCAGCAAAGTTAAAATGTAACCTCAAAAAGATGATTGAATAATTGCACAAGGTGGCATAATATGGACTCTTAAGATTTTCCCAAGTTGCAATGGCACATTAGTTGCAGAGATGCTAAGGAGGAAAGACTTCATCCATCCAGTGTCCCAAAAAACTCTAAAAGTGCAGTAGTGATGTGTAGTCATGGCTGTCCACTACCAGAAATGCCACCACAAGGACCTGAATCCCTTGCTGCATAAAATTCTTTGACAGATTGCTAGTGTGTGCACTTTCAAATGCCATATTCTCCCAACTTCCCATGAATCTCTGACCACACTGAATACATCAAACCTCTATAACTCACCCATCCACAATCAATTATCATTTAAACCTAACATTCAAATTCCTTGTGTCACTGTCATTGACGTTGTCCTGCTACACACTATTTGCATATACTGGCAGCTATTCAACCATGAATTCCACTCACTGAGACACTTCTTTTTCTCTTGGAAAACAAATTAACATATATACTGGAGAGAAATAAGCTGACAAGCAGAGGTCAGGTGTGGTTACATTTTCTCATGTAGAGGAAGATGATACTCGTCAGCATTATAGTATCAATGACCAACAGCGTCTCTGAAACAATTGAAGATAATAGTATGCTTCTACATATCCTTCCTCCCACGTCCCACTTCCTCTTCTGATTTACAAGCATCTTCTGCTTACCCCCAATCAACATCTCCCTATTCTCATGCTTTCTCTTTCCAGCTACCTCGGAACTGAGATCTGACCAGGCAATGCATTAAACGGATGTGGAAGAGAGAGGAGACACTAATGAGGAAGAAGGAGTGTCACTAACTCTTAGAATTCCAACCATCAGCTAAGCAATTACCACCGTGTATAGTTTAGATGGTTGTTTACAGATAGGATCAACTTCTGATGAGACACTTGGCAAGAGTGAGGTAAAGGAAACACAGATTCCAGTTTACCAGAAAGTGAGGTTTATGATGATACAACAGCTTTAAGGGGTGTATTTTGACCTTTTTACTAATGAAAGGTTGAGACAGAGGTGCTGAGCAATCTGCTCAAAACCATTAAAATAGGCAGTTTGCGAGGCCTTTTTTTAATTGGAACAATAGAAGCAGCCTGAGTGGGTGGGATCAAGCTTACATAGAACCAAGTGTTTTAGTTTGAGCTTTCTACAGTTCCCGGGGTCCTTAAATTGGATGTGGAAGCTCTTATTCCTCAGTGTGTTACATCTAAAAGCTGGGGTTTACTTCCTGCTGCTAGAATTGCATGTGAGAAAATCTAATTTACTGAATTTGCCTTTGCCAAGAATGTGCTTATTGGAGATTATTATAATGGAAGAAATGAAGGGCTTTTGCCTGAAATGCCAATTTTCCTGCTCCTCGGATGCTGCCTGACCTGCTGTGCTTTTCCAGTGCCACCCTAATCTTGACTGTAATCTCCAGCATCTGCAGTACCCACTTACACATATATTGGAACAGTCAATTAGTAGTAGTTACACACATATTGTTTTGTTATGCAATTCGACTGAGTTACAGTAAAACCAATTCTTTTATTTTGTTTTTATTTTGTCTGTATTTTAACTGGAGAGTAAAAATAGAGTATTTTGTTTAAAGTTGATAGTTTGACCAATTGAATTGCAATGCCTAACACTAACTTTAAAATACAAATAAGTGAGTGTCTAGGCTATCTTCTTAAAATATTTTGAGAGGGTATGGTCTGGTCCATCACAGATTGTACACATGTACATCTTCAGACTTAAATGGGTTGGCTGACAAAAATGATGAATGGGTGTGCACACAGAAATGTTTGGGCATTGGAAGGCCATCTGGAAGTCCTGTGGTCACCGAATGAGCATGGCGGATTCTGCCATCAACTTGATATAAATTTGCTCAGAGCTAGGTGCCCATCTTTACCAACGTTGAAATAATGGCCAAGTCCATTCAGACCTCTATAAGCTCAACCATGATGCAGCATCTAATGGCATAGGTCTCAGTTTCAATGTAACATAACCAGAAGCAATTCATGGTACAGTGCAAGCTCAGACTGCTGCTGCCATAGCTCTGGATATTGCCATGCACAGGGGCCAGCAGGGTCCCATGGTGATCACATATTCTGTCTTCATATTGCCAGCTTTACTGAAATACAGTACATGGCAGTGACACCAAAGCTCTTAGGATGACAGTATTCATTCATCCGCCAATGACTGCCACTCCATCTGTGCCTTTACTGTTGTGAGCCCAGACCACTGCCATCTATGTCTAAGTAGCAAGGTCCAAAGCCACTAGGGCCAGAGCTGCTTGAGGTTGTACTGCAAAGCCATCTGCAGCCTCCATCATGGAATGACAGTAGTCTTCCACAAGCCACATTGCAGCCAGAGGGGTACATTGTATTCAAATGTGAGGAGAGATAAAGACACAAGGGAGACAGGAACTAAAGGTGATTAGTTGACCTTTGTATGGAATATCTGATAGTTCAATTCATAAAGTTGGTTTGGAAAGCTTGTTCTGTGGCAACTTTTACTTCAGCATTTTGACTGCAGGACACAATGGTGATCAAAAACAGAGAGGTGGTAAATTCGCCAACTGTCAAAGAGTGTGTTTGTGTTCACTGATGTTGCAATTCAAAAAGTAGGCAAACAGGAGGCTGGGTTATACCTGAAACATTGACTTCTCCACCTCCTGATGCTGCCTGCCTTGCTGTGTTCTTCCAGCATCCTGCTTGTCCACTTTGAATTCCAGCATCTGCAGTAAATTTGTCTCTGTTGCTGTTCAAAATGCCAATCACTGACAACCCAACTAGAAAGGCTATGTTAGTTGTGGCCCCTCTTCCCTGTCCTCTCCCTCTGGTTCTGCATTTGTTGCTCTCATGATGTTATGGTTGTCTAGCATGTTGCAGACCCTAATGAACTGTTACATCCTTTTTGGCAAGTACTGCAGGACTTCTCCACAGTAATCTTCAAATAAAAGTATTCGAGTCATCCAGCACAGAATTACTATAACACAGGGAAAAAAAGCCATTCCGCCTGCAAGCCCATGCAAGAGCCATCAAACCTGTTCTACTACACTGCCTATTCTCCAGAACACAACAATATTTTTCTTTTCCTCTACCTACATAGCTCCCTTTTGAAAACCTTGATTAAATATGCTTCCACCATTCTTTTCACAGTGCGTTCCAAATCATTGTATTTACCATTTTAAAGAGAAGAGATTATGACCTCTTTGGCTGTGTTATCAATATGTGACACATCATATTTCTCTGCATTAAATTTCATTTTCCATATAATCAAGAGACAGCCTTGAAGTGTTCAGACTGAAAATGATACTGCTGGCATCAAACCAGCATAACACTCTGAATGCCATCAAAATGCGTTTGCAGCACATTCCTTGTGTCTTCACTATCAGAGTCAAAAAGCGTGGTGTTGGAAAATCACAGCCGGTCAGGCAGCATCCGAGGAGCAGGACAGTCGACATTTCGAGCATCAGCCAACGCCAAAACTGTGGATTCTCTATGCATTTTGGATCTGAAAAAGGACCCATGGTGCTAAAGATGTGGGCACTACACAATGAAACTTGCCAACTTCGAAATCAGTAAAATAGCCTATATGTATCAGACTACAATACTTAGCATGCAACAAGAACAAACATTAAGGCTGTACTACAGGTATATCATGAGCAATCAAACTAGGATTACAATGTTGGTGTACGTAAAATGGATGTACACATGTATTTCTAATACTGCTATACACAATATTCATCAGGACTGCAGTAAAACCCTTAGTTTACAGAATAGATTAATGTTGGATTTTGCAATCTGCTGCAAAGTGATGATACTTACTACAGACCTCAAAGAAAACACCCACAGAGGTTTAGCAATCTTTTTAACATGGATTTCCCCTTTTCTGATGTCATTTTACATTTGGCACCAAGTCAAGGGGATCATCATGTATCTATCACCAGTGGTGTCATCAAGCATATGGTAAGCAGCCAATCATAACTTTATATTGCCACTGATAGTAAACCAGCAAGAAAAGGCACCAGGTTTTTTTTTCACTTGAATTGAAATTTGGCATTCCACAAATATAAAATTAATTATTCACATCCACTGGTGCTGTTCAGCAGTAAATTATCATAACGTGAAAACTCAGGAACACCTTACTTAACAACATAAATGTTTTTAAGGCTATTTTAAAGCAACTAACAATATAATAGGACAACTTCATTCGTTCAATAACGTCAACTTCATTGTAATCTGGGACTTTTCAATAACTCCTCTGGAGACCGAAACATAACTGTGCATATGAACTCCAGGTTTTGCAGTTTGTTTCAGAGGAATTCTGATAATGAATGCCATTATTACCATCATAAAATCTTGGCTAAATACATCTGGACTATACATTTCACCCTCAGTATAACCAAGCCTGTATTACAATAGAACTAAGGGAACAAATTAAGACTTCAATGGCATGGATCATGTGGTCAGCAGTGAAGGGCAGTTTGCCTTTAAAGTATATTGATGTGTTTCTTGTTGTCTGTATTGGGGACGTGCTCTCCCTGCTGGAGCAGGGATCAACTGGGAAGGTGAGGAGAGAAGCCTAATGGTGAGGTGTAATTGACCTGGTGGTATTATTGCTAGACTTTTAATCCAGAAAGACAGCTAATGTTCTGGGGACTGGGGTTCGAATCCCTCCACAGCAGATGGTGGAATTTGAATTCAATAAAAAATAAATCTGGAATTAAGAACCTACTGGTGACCATGAAATGTGTTGCTGTGGTTCAGTGGTTAGCACTGCTGCCTAACAGTGCAGGGGTCCAGATTTAACTCCAGCCTCAGGCAACTGTCTGTGTGGAGTTTGTACATTCTCCCTGTGTCTGCATGGGTTTCTTCCGATGCTCCAGTTTCCTCCCACAGTGCAAAGATATGCAGTTTAGATGGATTGACCATGGGAAATGTGGTGTTATGGAGATAGAGTAGGGGTGTGAGTCTGGGTGGGATGCTGTATGGAATGTCGGTGTGGACTTGATGAGCTGAGTGCCTACTTTCACACAGTAGGGATTCTCTAATTCTGTGAAAATATTGTCATGTCAGAATAACCCATCTGGTTCACTAATGCCCTTCATGGAGGGAAATCTGCCTTCCTCACGTGATCTGGCCAACATGTGAGTCCAGACCCACAACAATGTGGTTGACTCTCAATTGTCCTCTGAAATAACCTAGCAAGCCAATCAGTTGTACCAACTGTTACAAAGTCTCAAAGAAATGGCACCAGATGGATCATCTGGCATTGCCCTAGATATTGGCAAAGACAACATCAGAAACAGCCCTGCTGATCCTGCAGAGTCCTCCTTACTAACATCTGGGGGCTAGTGCTAAAATTGGGAGAGCTATCTCACAGACTAGTCAAGCAATTGCCAAACATAGTCATACTCGCAGAATCATACCTTGCAGACAATGTCCCAGACAACACCATCAAATATCCTTGGATATGTCCTGTCCCACTGGCCGAACAGACCCAGCAAAGGTGGTGGCACAATGGTATACAAATGGGAGAGAGCTGCCCAGGGAGTCCTCAACATTGACTCCAGACACCATGAAGGCCCATGGCTTCAGGTTAAACAAGGGTAAGGAAACCTCCAGCTACCACATATCATCACCCCATATCTGCTGAATCAGTACTCCATGTTGAACAATTGGAGGAAGCACTGAGGATGGCAATGTCTACCACCAAGAGTGGCTTGACAACAGTATGACAGATCGAGCTGGTCGGGTCCTAATAGACATAGCTGATTGAGCCTGTGGTAGATGGTGAGGGAACCAACAAGAACACATTTGATCTCATCCTTAACAATTTGCCAGCTGCAGATGCATCTGTCCATGGCAGTATCAATTCGAGTGACCACTACACTGTCCTTGTGGAGACAAGGTCCCACCTTCATATTGAGAATAACCTCCATCGTGTTGTGTGTATCCAATCACTATGCCAAATGGGACAGACTTCGAACAGATCAAGTAACTCAAAACTAGGCATCCATGAGGCATTGTGGGTCATCAACAGCAGCAGAATTGTACTCCCCTATGATCTGCAAAGTCAGGGTTCAGTGTATCGCCCAATCGAGCACTATTCTCAAGTCAGGGGATCAATCCTGGTTCAAAGGAAAGTGCAGGAAAGCATTCCAGGAGCAGCACTGAGCGTAATTGAAAATGAGGTGCCAACCTGGCGAGGCTACCAAACTGTATGACTTGCATGCCAAACAGCATTAGCAGCAAGTGATAGACAGAGATAGGAAATCCTACAACAGTACATCAGATCTAAGCTCTGCAGTCCTGCCGCATGCAGTCATGAATGGTGGTGGACAATTGAACAATTCCTTGTAAGAGGAGACTCCACAAATATCCTCATCCTCAACGATGGAACAGCCCAACACATCAGTGCAAAAGATAAGGCTTTCACTACAGCCAGAAGTGCCAAGTGAATAATTTTCCAGTGGTCCCCAGCATTACAAATACCAGCCTTCAGCCAATTTGATTCACTCTACATAATATCAAGAAACAGTTGGAGACACTGGATACAGCAAAGCCTGTGGGCCCTGGCAACATTCCAGCAATAGTACTGAAGACATGCGCTCCAGAACCTGCCATTCCCCTAGTCTAGCTGTTCCAGTACAGTTACAACACTAGCATCTGCCCAACAATGTAGAAATTTGCTCAGGTATGTCCTATACACAAAAAGAAGGACATACTTGCTAACCAATTAATGCCCCATCAGTCTTCTCTTAATCATCAGTAGAATGATGAAAGGTGTCATCAACAGTGCTTTCAAGCAGCTCCTGCTCAGCAATAACTTGCTCAATGATGCCCAGTTTGGGTTCTGCCAGGGCTACTCAGCTTCTGACCTCATTACAGCCTTGGTTCAAACATGGACAGAACAGCTGAATTCCAGAGGAGAGGTGAGAGTGACAGCCTTCACATCAAGGTTACATTCAACTGAGTGTGGCCTCAAGGAGCCCTGGCATAATTGAATCAATGGGTATCAGGGGACAAACTCTTTGCTGGTTGCAGTGATACCTAATACATAAGAAGAAGGTTGTGGTTGTTGGAGGTCAGTCATCTCAGCACCAGGATATCTCTGGAGGAGTTCCTCAGGGTACTGTCCTCAGCCCAATCATCTTCAGCTGCTTCATCAATGACCTTCCCACCATCATAAGGTCAGAAGTGGGGATATTTGCCAATGATTGCACAATGTTCAGCAATATTCATAACTCCTCAGACACTGAAGCAGTCCATGTTCATACACAACAAGATCTGGGCAATATTCAGGCTTGGGCTGATAAGTGGCATGTAATATTCAGAGAGTCATAATCATAGAGTCAAGCAGCATGGAAACAGACCCCACCCAATCAGTCCAACCTGTCAATGTCAACCATAATTCCAATTAAACTAGTTCACATGACAAAAATAGGAGACAGTGAGATCAGCAGATGCTGGAGATCAGCGTTGAGTGTGTGTGTTGCTGGAAAAGCACAGCAGATCAGGCAGCATCCGAGGAGCAAGAAAATTGACGTTTCAGGCTGAAGCCCTTCAACAGGAATGTCGGAGCCCTTCCGCATTCCTAATGAAGGGCTCTGGCCCGAAATGTTGATTTTCCTGCTCCTCAGATACTGCCTGACCTGCTGTGCTTTTCCAGCAACACACTCTCAACACATGACACAAATGCCAGGTTATGTCCCCCTCCACAAGAGACAACCTAGCTCCTGCCCCTTGATATTCAACTGCATTACCACCTTTGAAACTTCTACTGTCAATATCCTAGGAGTTACCATTGACCAGAAACTCAACTAGACTTGCTAAATAAACACAGTGGCTACAAGAACAGGTCAGAGGCTAGGAATACTGTGGTGAGTAACTTACCTCTTGACTCCCCAAAGCCCATCCACCATCTACAAAGCACAAATCAGGAGTGTGATGGAATACTCCCCACTTGCCTGGATGGGTACAGCTCCAACAACACTCAACATGCTTGACACCATCTAAGACAAAGCATCCCACTTGATTAGTACCACAGACACAAGCATCCACTCTCTCCACCACTAATGCTCAGTAGCAGCATTGTCTACTATCTACAAGATGCACTGCAGAGATTCACCTAAGATGCTCAGACAGCGCCTTCCAAACATATGACCACTTCTATCTAGAAGGACAAGAGCAGCAGATCCATGCAAATACCATCACCTTCAAACTCCTCTCCAAGCCACTCACCATTCCAACTTGGAAATATATTGGCATTCATTCACTGTCACTGGGTCAAAGTCCTGGAATTCCCTCCCTCATGGCATTGTGGGTCTACCAACAACAGCAGCAATTTGAGAAGGCAGCTGACCACTACCTCCCTAGGTAATCTATGCTGATCCAGCCAGCGACTCCCATATCCCACAAATGAATTAAAGAAATTCTACAGAAGCCATGCTTCCAATAACATCATGAGCTAAAGACACGCCTCTTCAAGACTGCCTTCCATTCAATAATGGACAAAGGATTTTAACTTTAAAAATAACAAGTTGAAGTCATTTAAAATCGTATCCTTCAGCTACTTTTAGTCCTAGTTTTCTCCATTCAAATTTCCACCCCTGTGGTTCTGCTCAGCCTGTCTTCCAGCACTAAAACAATCCCTGGCCTCATGTACCAACATCCCTCACCTCCGGATGCATTTACCTCCTCAACTCCAGTCACGTCTTTATCCGACATCTATTGGAATAAAGAGCTGGTTGTGATAAGGGAAGGGTGGATGGCCAGACAGTCTGGTGCCCCTGGTGTTAGGTGGGGTGGGTGGCTAGGATCTGGAAATGTTTTCACACTCCTCTTGATTTGAAAAAATGCTGTCCCCAATTAGCTCTATGACAGCTGGGATAAGCCTGAAATGGAACAATGTAAATATTGAGCTAAGAATTGACTAATCAGCCCAGGTTTACACAATGGCGAGTCCAGGCCTGATCATCAGCAAGGATTCCTGAGGAATCTTTTCAGGCAATGTGGCTACAGAGTCGGTCGGTCGGACTGTGCAGCCTAAAGCGGAACTCTCGCTTCCACATGGAGTGGCTCCCTGATGGTGGCACAGCGTGGGCTGGTATAGCCCAGAGTGGAATGGCATGATGTGGGCTGGGAATCTGGAGTGGAACTCTGGTGGTGGTGGTATGTTGTAGCAGAGGAGAAGGAAAAGTTGGGATCCCTTTAAGTTATCTTTATTAATTTTATTCTGTAAATGGCGCTTACTTACAAATGACTTTCACACTTTTCACTGTATTTTATATTGAATGCATGTGACAATAAAGGATATTCACACAAACCACAATTTCTGTATTTAAGTGTAAGTGGACTGGAACATAGTGGTCACCCTCACCATTACAGTCTCACAGAGGACTGCAATACTTTAAGCCACCGTTCCATTAATGGGGAGGCGATCATGAAGTACTCACCATGAAGAATGCTCCGCAGGTCTTGACATTCTGTTCTCTCTGTCCCTGTACAGTCCTGTTAATATCCTCTATTTCACTACTGCAATTGCTGCACATCCTCAGTGAGTGAACTTCCAGTAAATATGTTGTTCAAGTAGTAACAATTCCCACTCTTCTCACCATCCCCCACCCCTCAAAGCAAGTTGAGAGTCACTTCCTGGGTGTGTTGTGTCATTTCATAGACTTGTAAAGCCTAGCCTGGCTTTGGATACTTCAGATAGAGAACAGATCTATAGCTTGTACATCTTGTAGATGTTAGTCACCTTTCTGCATCACTGCTATGAATTGCCTGTGAGGGGACTGCTATGTGACTGATTCAGGACAACTAATTTTCTATTGTATTGATGGAACTAGGTATGAGTCCTCGAATGCTATCTTTGTAGCTTTGGCTGCATTGGCCAAAGGCTAGACACATGGTTCATTGGGTTGTGAGAGGGAGAACAGGCACATATTGCTCATACAGTGAGACAGTCAAAGGTGCCCAAGGGTAGGATTATGGCTCCTTGTAATCGAGGAAGGTGCTGAATTCAGCTTGCGAAAGAGAGGCTCTGGAGTCACTGGTAAAGAGGATAGGAAGTGACCATTCACCCTGGGAGTGCCCAGGATGACCATAAGGCTGTCTGATAGTCCTCCTGCCACTCAAGCCATAATGGCACCTCGCTGTATCCCTGAGGCCAAGAGCACTTGGAAGGAAGCTCCAGGCTCAACCATTTCCTCTTGCTTGGCTGTTGATAATTGAGATTAAGGCCAGAGTAACAGAATGCAGGTCAAGTGTGTCATATGACAGACATGTCTCTTCATGGTGGTTGCCAGTCTCTCCAGGGAGGAAAACACGCAGTCAGACGCCCGGGTCACAGGGAAATCAGAGGTTACTTCACAATGTGCACAAGGTTCTATGTAGTCTGTGGCATATCTACCAGATTTCCTCTGAATGCTTTTGCATCTTTAGCAGATTCCCAGTGGCCAGGGTGAGAAAACCATCATCAGCCTGAAGTTCAGCATAGGGTCCTTCAGCTGCTGATTGCCAACAAGTGAAACTGATTCTTTACCTCTCTATCCTTCTGAATCCTCTCAAATCCATCTGAATGCAACTGTGCTGTTGGAGGATGAGGGAGAACTTCTGGGTGTACTTAATCTTCATGAGAGGCGGAGTTCCTGGTTTGCACTATGGATTTTGACCTTCTTTATCAATAGCAACAGCCAGCAGCAAAGAACAAGAAATATACAATAGTGCAGCCAGGTCTACAGGTTTTTAGAGTTTCAGAAACAAAACACAGAAATTGCTGGAGAAATTCAGCAGGTCTAGCAGCATCGATGGAGATGATGTGACCCTTCTTCAGAACTCCTTATGAACTTTAATTATGTCACCATTCAATCTTCTGGGAGCAAGCTAGCCTGTCCAACCTATCTTCATAAGATAGCCCACTCATTCCAGGTATTAATCTTGTAAACCTCCCCTCAATAATCTCCAGCATATTTATATCCTTCCTTAAATAAGTGGATCAAATCTCCACACAGGATTTGAAATGTGGTATCACCAATAGCCTGTATAACTGAAGCCTAACAATCTTACTTTTCAGTTCAACTGCTCTCATAACAGACAATAGCATCCTATTGATATGCCTGAATATGTTCTGTACCTTAATACAAACCTTTTCCGAATTGTATCAGTAGACATCAAACTGCTCATGCACCCAGACCATTACTGGCTACACAGTCCAACTGATACCCAACTGTCATGTGGTTTGAACTCTTTTACGTTATGGTACTCATGCTGACACATAGTTCCCAGCCAGACCTCTCTCCCCATTTGCAAAGTCCCATTGCTTGGGTCTCATGCAAGGGTCTTCCATGTGATGGCACATTCCCAAGTACACTGGCTGATTGGAGTTGGCCATTCATCCAGTTGTGGCACTGAACCCAAGATTGTGATTGCATCCCATGGCTGCTCACTGCCTCTGTGTTCTCCATTCAGGATACCTTGGTCAAGCAGGAGGACCTCTTCTGCCATCCCTGGAGAGAACACCTCCTGCCATTCCTCGAAGACCTGGAGAAGAACAGTCAGGAAGGCATTACTGAATTATTGCAAGGCTGGGGGGAATGGTGTGATGGGTATCCAAGAAGATGATTTGCCAGATGAAAGGAAGCAATAATGGGGGATAATTGATTGAAGCTGTCAAAGTGTATAAAGGCCATAAGTCATAAAATGACTGCCAAGATTGCAGATAAAAGATCAGCACCAGCTCGCCTTGCCTAAAGACACTGAGTGCTCTCAGGGGCAGGACTTTTATCATTCACTCTGATGTGAAATTAAGTCAGCTAATAGCAGGGCAGTGTCTTTTGACCTCCTCATCCCTCTATCTTCCACCACCTCATTGCATTTGGGGCATATGACCACTGCATAAACTTATGATTTGTATCATAACTGCGTGCACTGCAGCTCTCAACTGCAGTGCATTTAAAATTGCATTGTGCATTTTGTCCACTGAAGGGTACGACATGCATTTACCAGCAAAGGAAGTCTAGAAAGTGGATAAAAGAATCCCTGCTTTTACAGCATGTGCAGCAATTCTTACATTATCTTACCGACAGTTTCAGAATAAAAGTGGAGGCCACTTCTGGTCCAGTGGTTGGTAGCCACAATTCAATTAAATTCTGTCCATAGACTGGGAATACACCACACATTGTCTAATATGGGGTAAAGAGCAGGCCTGTGCAACAAACGTGAAAGGCCACTGATCAGAATTTCATGTTGAATTTTGTTTTTATTAGAAGATGCTGGAATTTTACAACTGTTTAGCAATGCGTCTCTATTAAATTTGGATCATTAGTTCATCGTGATTAAAAAGGCTAGTGTTTTATTTTTAACTGCATACAAGTTTAGGTTTGTGGCGATGGGACTCAGTCTATTTCCATAAGTCAGTAGCTTTTTCCACGTGGGTATGCAGAACAGAGAATGCTCACTGGCTGATTATTTCCTGACAGCTCACTGAACGTTCTCTTTCATTACTTGTTTGTCTAAGCAGGAAACTGTAGCCCATCTTCCCATCTGTTGTGCTGCTGTAGGCTCAAATCACCTGTAGGCCACATGCATGCTACCATATTGTAGGTAAGCTGTTTGTCCTGAAGGGCTTGTAGTTAATTAGTATGTATAACTATTCAGAGGCCAGCACCAACAGCAGGCAGCTGGATTTCTTTAGGGACTCTTTTCATTCCACTTTGCTGGTGACTAGCTCTAGGCAATGACACAACAGATGAAGGGCGACTGATTCGGACAACCCTTGGACTCCTCCAGGTCATGTGAGTCAGCGTCAGCTGTGAGGCAGACATGCCTTGTAGAGGTTGATATCCAATTATTTAATTATTTTCTCCTCATTTAACCCAGTCGGCAGAACAGGAAAGAATTAACCAACCAGCAGCTCTTCTTAGGTAACTGAACAATATACCCACCAAGATGCCCCTCAATAGAATCTTAAACTGATCAGACACCTCAATTCTAGTTACAGCTATCTTTTAAAGCTTCATGTAACTGATCACATCTAGTGTTATTTAATTAGAGTTCAATAACACATTACTGTCACTTCCATATTTTTCTTTATAATTTCTGATGTTTGTGAGAACCACATTTTACTGAAACTAACATATTAGTGATGGGATTTCAGAATTCATGTTGCATATATTTTTATATATGTATCTCAGGAGGTTATTGGTCTCACACTTGGTTATAATGAAATGTTGTCACCCATTCTGATAATATACACATCAGCGAAATTAACATCAGAACAAATTCAATGCAGACCTCTTGTTTTTGTGAACTGCATTACAATCACCTAACATTCTCTATAATAATGTTTTTGCGTACAGTAAATTCACACAGAGCAAAAAGCACAGTCAAGTGGTCTCTATAGGCAGAGTGAGACGGGAAAATTCAATTCAAACTAACCAACATGCTTGCCCTGCTACAACTCACCTACACAGCTAG
The DNA here is from genome assembly GCF_020745735.1 of Hemiscyllium ocellatum. Lineage (NCBI taxonomy): Eukaryota > Metazoa > Chordata > Chondrichthyes > Orectolobiformes > Hemiscylliidae > Hemiscyllium > Hemiscyllium ocellatum. Next base: position 88,728,761 of record NC_083411.1, on the reverse strand, counting down.
CCTGCATTGTGATGTGGCTGCCAGTCCTCCAGCACAGCCTCTTGGTGGATGGTAATGACGTGCTCAGAATCTCGTATTTGTGGGCAGATGCACTGTTTCCATATAGGAAGTAAAGCTCCAGGCAGTCACAATGCTTGGTTTTTCCACAGTTCCTTCCCCAGCTCTGCAGACAAGATGCACTGTTTGCCTGATAACCTCTTTTTCACCCCAGTTACTTCTAATTTCCAGGATCACCATGAGGAAGGTGGTGATAGGTTGACTCTGTAGTAAAGGCCTCTTCTCACTACATATAGAATCTGTGCCCTCCCACAGTCACTTTCTACTTAGAGCTTGGTCTCTATATAGGCCGGTCAGTATGGGTCGTGCTTGATTTTCTGGGCAATGCTGTCCTTCCAAAATGCCAGGCCACATTTGTTGATGCCAAAACTAGAGGCCTGTCATACATTATTAATTAACTCCAACCTGGATAGTGGAATAGAGGGAAGCCGTCAGCAAAATGACAAAGGATGAAACACAGTTCACTTATCTAAAGGAAATGACAAGCGTTATACTTGGTTTCACACAGTCATTGGCAGTTTTTAATCAGATTCCAAAAACAGACAATGCTTTTCAGTTATTTACCCTGTCGTGCTGCTATCCACCTTGCAATGAGAATGAATGTTACTGGGTGGTTAATTGGTATTTACATTGCTTAGTATGGGCGGTATGGTAGCTTAATGGTTAGCATTGCTGCCTCACAGAATGAGGGATCTGGGTTCAATTCCAATCTTGGATGACTGTTTGGAGTTTGCATGTTCTTCCTGTATCTGCGTGGATTTCCTCTAGGTGCACCGGTTTCCTCTAGTCCAAAGATGTACACATTAGCTGGATTGGCCATGCTAAATTGCCCATTGTGTCTAGCAATGTGCAGGTTAAGAGGACTAGCAATGGGAAATGTGGGGCTATGGGGATGGGAAGCTGGGTCTGGGTGGGATGCTATTTGGAGGGTTGCTGCAGATGTGTTGGAAAAATGGCCTCCATCTGCTCTGAAGGGATTCTATGAATATGGAACTAAATCATATGGAAGATTCAATTCAGATTACCACTTAATGTGGGGTTAACCGAAACCCCAGGCTGGTGTACTGATGGTGTCTGCCAGACATGATTGCCATTGCTGATTGCTATTTAATACTTCTTGATATGAATACAGCATTTTAAAACAAACGAGGAGAGAATTTACTTTCACGCTGATGCCCACTATAGTCAAATACCCTGCCAGAACTCAATATCTAGGTTAAGAGATGAGGATTCCCAAGTGGCTAAGATAACTTAGGGGTGTTGGGCACTATGGAACTGTGTCTTTGTGAGACAAGAATATGAAACAAAGGTGGGTAAATAGAGTTCAGGCAGAGATCAACCATCATCTAATTGAATGGCACAAGTGGCTCCAGGGCTGATTGGCAGAGCACTGCTCCCATGTTCATTTCAAGAGAGAACAGATGAAAAAAAATTGCAGGATTAAAGTGCTCCTTATGGACATATCCTCTATAATACAGATACTGTACATCATTTATTTGAGATTGAATGTTAGCACACACATGTTAGAGCAAAGGGGACAAACATTTCTACCTTGCTCAGTTCAACAGAACTCTCCCATCTTTCAGCAGATTGAAGTCGAAAACATAGAGGGGTTTGACAGCACAGAGCACTCTCTGGAACAGAATGCACACACGGGTGAGGTTCCATAATGGATTTCACTCTTACCAAGCAAGCTCTCATTTATTATTTACAGATCCCTGAGATGCTGTTAAACAAGCTGGGGGATGGTGTCAGGCTCTAGCATTTAGAAGAGGAGCTGTTCTTTCAAAGCCTGACATGGCCAAGTCATGCAATTGCCAAGAAAGAAAAGAGCCCACCTTTCCTGATGTGGAAACTCCAGTGACAATAGCCCTCCTACTTTCTACCTGTTTCAACATCTCATCACAGAACAAAAAGGCAAAAGAAGTCTTGACATTTATTATCACCTCAGCCTCATCCCTCTTGTCACACTTCCCTGACCTGTCAACGAATACAATTAAATACCATTCTCATATGATTTCACTACCGTGGAATAATCAAGTACAAAATTGGAATCCTCAGTACTGTAATGCATTTTTGCCATGACATTACTGCTATTCATTGTCACTGTATCCGAACAGGATGGAAGTGATTTGGCAGAAGTTTGTGTAACACAAGAATACAAATGAAACTTGATGATCAGTGGTTCAAGCTGGAAGGGGAAGGGTTACATGTTCATTTCAGCCTCATGTTACTCTACTTTGGCTGCTATCAGACAACTGCCTGTCACCCTGAACTGCCTGTTATCGGAAAACTGCCTGTCACCCTAAACTGCTATCACTTCAATCAGTCTGGTGTTATGACGCTGATTTTACTTTAATTTGATTATGAACTTCAGTGGTCCCTTTATCTCAATTTTATACCTGCCAAGGAGCTCGCTGATCTTTTAATTTTCTAAATTTCTCACAGATTTTCTGGAAAAAAGGGTTTTGCTGTTCTTTCAACGATTGTCATTTGTGAGACTTTCCCTCTAGTTTCAGTATTAATTGTCATTTTTAATTGTGCCTCTCTTTCCATGGAATCACTAGTTTTTCCCTCTGTCCCCGGACAAATCATCATGATATACTTTGCATTATAACCCCAGAGACAATTGTTACTCTAATCATAATTCCTTTTATTTCAAAATTAAATGTTGTCTCAGAGCATATCCTTTATTTTTCAATTAATTGTCAGTCTAATTTTTGTAACAAATATAAAGTGCATATAAGGTGTATGTTTAGTAGTTTGAAGTTGACTTGCCTCTGGGACCAGGGATCAAGCATCAAGGCCATTTCTGAATCCTATCTCTGAAGGACAGATAGGAAAATAAATCACAGTTCACAAGCTTTACAAATGTCTGAAAATTAGATTGCAAGCAATTAGTGGATGTATGTGTGAGAATGGAGATAGAATTGCTAAAGTAAATGCCCCTCTACCCCTGACTGTCAACATCAATACCATCACTGTAGGCCCCGCTATTACCATCTTGTAGGTTATCATTATTCAGAAACTGAAGCAGACCAGCCATAGAAATACTATAGCAACAAGAACAGATCATAGATTGAGTGTCTGAGGTAAGCTGCTCAACTCCCGACTCCCCAAAATCTGTCGAATATCTACAAGGCACAAATCAGGAGTGTAATGGAAAACTATCCAAGGCAAAGCAACTCGTTTTATTATACCCTAATCACCATTTTAAGAATTTACTCCCTCCAACTGCAATGTGTACCATCTACAAGATGCACTGCATCAACTTCCCATGTGTCTATTAGCAGCACCTTCCAAACCTGGGTCCTCTACCGTTTAGAAGGCCCAGGGCAACAGATGCATAAGAAAGAACCATCTTTCAGTTCTTTCATTACTGTTTAGTACCTTAGCCCTGCACTCATCCCTGGAACATCTGGACAACGAAGATACCTACTTCAATCTCCTGCTCATTGACTACAGCTCTGCCTTCAACACCACTATCCTCTCCAGGCTGATTTCAAAACTCTGAGACATAGGTCTCGGCTCTGCCCTCTGCAACTGGATCCTCAGCTTCCTGACCCACAGACCAAAATCAGTGAAGATAGAATAACCCTCAACACTGGATCACCCCCACCCTCCTGTGCCCCACCCCACCCCCCCCCACAGCCCCACAAGAATGCATCCTCAGCTCCCTACTGTACTCATTACACACCCTTGATTGTGTTGCCAAATTCCAAATGAACACAACAGGTTTGCTGACGATACTGCCATGGTAAGACGAATAACAAACAACAATGAGTCAGAATGCCAATAGGAGATAGAGGGGTTGGTGAAATGCAATAAGAACAACCTCTCTCTCAACATTGGCAAAACTAAAGAACTGATCATTGACTTCAGAAAGAAGGGAGGAGAACACGCCCCCATCTACATCAACGGAACTGAGGTTGCAAGGATGGAGAGCGTCAGGTCCTAGGAGTGATGATAACCGAATCTATCCTGGACTTCCTGTGTAGATGCGATGGTCAAGAAGGCACAACAGTGCCTCTTCTTCCTCGGCGGCTCTGAAAGTTCAGCATGTCAACAAGGACCCTCACCAACTTCTACAGATGCACCATAGAAAGGAAACAGTCTGGGTGCACAGCAATCTGGTATGGCAACTGCTCTGCCCAGGACCATAAGAAACTTCAGACGGTTGTGATCATATCCCAGATCATCATGGAAGCCAACTTTTCATCCATAAACTCCATTTACATGACCTGCTGCTGCTGAAAGGCTGCCAACATCATCAAAGACTCATCCCACCCTGGTAATGCTCTCCTACAACCTCTTTCGTCAGGCAGAAGATACAGAAGCTTGAACAAAAATACCTACAGGTTCAAGAACAGCTTCTTCCCTGCTGTTATTAGACCGCTGAATGGACTCTCTAATTTCAAATAATGCTGAGCTTGCTAATGTCAATCTTGCCGAGCATGTCCTGTGCGCTGTAATCTGTATGCCTCACTCTGTCCAAATTTTTTTTTAACCCTATGATCTATATGTCCTTGTTTTACTATGATCTGCCTGTCTCGCTCGTAAATGAAGCTTTTCACTGTACCTAGAGTACTCACCTCCACCATCTCGAAGGTAATTAGGGATAGACAAAATGTTGGATTTCTGGAGATGATCTTAAAATTCAAGTAGAAATAAACTGGTTTGAGGGGAAGTGACCAATTCTGTGGTTTACATCGATGTCTTGCTGGGGAAGAGAATTCTAAAAATGTATGACCCTCGTCCCCATCTAAAGTTGGATATTTCTTGGTTGTAATCTTAGCAAGTTTTGAGACTAATATCATTTACAAAATGCTGTGCGAGAACTGTAACAAACACTACATTGGACAAACAGGCAGAAAACTAGCCACCAGGATACAACATCAACTAGCCACAAAACGACATGACCCTCTCTCATTAGTATCTTTACATGCAGATAAGGAAGGACACCATTTCGACTGGGACAACACATCCATTCTAGGACAAGCCAAACAGAGACACGCACGAGAATTCCTAGAAGCATGGTATTCCAACCAGAACGCTATCAACAAACATATCGAGTTACACCCCGGCTACCAACCCCTGAGAAAAAGAATAAGAAATGACGTCACCACCGGAAACGACATCACCTCAGGAAATGACATCACCGACCCAAAGAAGCCCAAACATAGAAATAGAAAGCAGGAATTATCAGCAATGCTTTGCCTGGAGGCCCACTGAAGATGTTACCTAGTATGGTGACAAAATGTCTGGAAATGAACCCTCCAGCTCAGCGAGCACACCTACATACTGGTTGTATGTAATCTGTTTCCCCAAGCTCTAGATTAACCCATCTCAGAGCAGACCAGCAATCTGTTTCAGCATATTACTCAGAGAAGGAGAGCATGATTACCTCTCTGGTGAACAAGCTTGCTTCTCAGAATGAAGTATTTGTGAACCCACTACCACCATTCTGTCATTGACATTAATGCTGCTTTTAAGCCAGTCCTGGCCAGCTCAGACTGCTTCTGCCCTTTAATGGGATGGTGGCAACTGACATTGGGTCTTTGTGAGGCCCAGAGTTGATTCAGGTCATTCTGCAAAGCCATTCACAATCAAACCTAGAGAAAGCAACCAATCACAAGAGTATCAGTGTTCAAGACTGGAATTAAGGGAAAACATATAGCTGAACAATTCAGTTTTGTATGTACTGTTAGAAATGTTGTTTCAAAAAGCTAATATAGAATAATTGTTGATGCAACATTTCAGGATTTTCACCAAGAGAAGACGGTGATGGTCTATAGCAGATTGATTGAAGGATGTGAAATTGTGGACTAACTGAGATGTGGGGATGACATCTCAGATGAATCAAAATTCCAAGGAAAGATTCCTGAATTCCTCCTCCCACTGTTCACTGCTTTCCCATTCTGCTGCCTGTGTTCCACTTCCAAAGCATACTCAAGAACACAGCTATAGCCTGCATTAGTGAAGTAAACTTTCTCTGACAACTCCACTGATCCAGAGGCTCCAGAGTTTTGAAAATCCAAAATGAAGCGACAAGCAAGAAAGAAGAGATTCCCAGGCTTTCTGAGGTACTGCTGGAGACATTCATAAATGAGGTTGTTGTAGACAGCAGTGGATCCTCTTAAGTCAAAGATGTCTACTTCAGGTTAGAATGAGTCTTCAGATGACTGATGAACCCAATTTTGGATCCACAGGTTTTTTTAGAGTCATAAAGCCCCACAACATGGAGGTAGGCCCTTCAGCCTAAATTGGCCCATCCCGACCAAAATGTCCATCCACGCTAACCCCACTTCTGTACAGTGGGAGCACATTGTTGCTCGAGGAAATGGAAGTTGCAGACCCAGGTTGGCTTCATCTCTCTGCTAATTGATTTGCGGAGACTTAAAGTAGCTTTGCCTTGATGGATCAGGAGGGTTTATGTCGAAGATGTTTTGTCCTCGCAGTGTTGATGGCTCCACACTTTACAGTGAGTGTATCCTTCTACCTTTTCCTCTCGTTGCCCTTTAAGAGTTGCTCAATGGAGAACTGGTCAATGGCTAAGAGAACCTGTGGAGAGAGGCTAATTTTGAGCATCTGGACACATCAATGACCTGTCTATTGGATTTGGTTCTTCAAGAAAAGGTTACACCTAGAAGTCACAGCCTCCAGAAGGACGCTCACATTTGGTGCTTTCACAGAGTCTGAAGCATCAAAAGTACCTGCTGCCAGGATATTCAATATTCACCATGATGATGTGCTGAGCACAGTCTTCACATTCAGGGAATGAAATCATTTGTGATTGCAATATGACTCTGCATAAGGTATGGGACCTCTAAACAGGCTACATGCACCCTATTCCATGGGGAAATCCCCGTTATAGGTGAAGCTATGTACAAGCTCTGCCTGCTTCCCTATGAGCAGAAAATCCAAGTGTACTTCTCTCCCAGTTTAGACAGTGTCAACGAGCTCTCATTAAGCAGTGGGTAGTGAATTGTGAGCTTCAGTCTGGAAGAATCCCAAACCAAGATGTTCATATCTGCAGTCACTTTTACAGCTATTAGTGTTACCCCTTGCCCTACTATAAAGAAATACTGCTTCCTGTTGAGGTCAAGGTAAGCTGAATGCTCCCTAATAACTGAGTGAATACATTCTCATGGTAAGAGCCTTTTTTCGCTGTCTTCAAACAACCTGTTCTTCTCTAGCTTGCCTCTGCTCAATCTCCCTGTTATGCTGCAGACCAAGTAGGATAGTTACTGCAGTAAGTAAGTGTTGCAAGCAGAGCCCTTGAAGTAAAAACCAAGGACTTCACCACATGCAACATCACTCCCTGCAAACTTTACCAACTTTAAACAAAAGTGCAAAATTTCAAATGCTTCTAGTCACTTAGCAACAGCCAGCAGAAATCAATCAGCAACAAACTTGAACATAGTTTTGATCCTTGGAAATCAAATTGGAGTGTATGTGCTGTCCTCCCTGCTGCTGGAGGTAAACTAGGTTGTGTAAGGTTAAGAGAGGTGTGAACTGGACTGCAGCTCACCCAAAAAAATGGCAAATTGCGGGTCAAATCAGCATGACCTGCCCTCTACATACATCCAAAATCAAAACAGCAGAGGGAGAGGGAAGGGGCCATTCAGAGGCATTAGTAAGGCCAGATGGTCCAATATGCATGTGTTACTCACTACCTAACCTGCATTGGTAAAATACCGATAGAGTTAATGGGGTGACATACGCAACAGCCCTTCAACCCATCTGATTTTATATACCTCCTACCTTTCCTGCCAGCCTGACAAGTCATATTACATTTGACTAATTGTTTCCCATGGAATTTCATGCAGAGAAATTGCTTTTTGAATACTATGGGTGCATATCATCTCCTGATTACAGCCCTTGGCCCTTTCCTATGTAGCTATTCTTGCAGACATTTTTTTTCCAAGGGGAAAACCAACCATGTTTGGGAGCAAGTGACTTGTGCAGAATCAGGAAAATGTCCACCAGTACCTGCCACCCAATTTGTTAAAGACTGTTGCAACTGGAAGGAACAATTAAAAGCAGCAAGCACTAGTACAGTTACAGCAACAGCCATTAGAAACCAGTCTGTAACTAACTCGAAAATTCCACTAGCTTCAAGACAGTGTTGTCCCATGAGACAGTTGACATCATTGTCTTCCTGCTTTGATATACTAAGATGATGCAATTCACAGCAGAAGTATGCATGTGTGTACAGACACTATTCTGGCCCACAGTGCAGAAAAAGACAGCCAGTTTAATGCCAATCACACAATGTATTGATGCCAATTGTGTCTAAAGTTTACAGATGCTGTGGTTAATTCATACCAAGCATCAGCAAGGCAGGTGCCACAATTTATTGCCATTGTGAACAATCTTACCATTTCTCCACTTCTGCTGCTTAGATGGCTATTCTTTATTTTAAAATTGTATTTTACTGCACTTCAACACAGACTCACATATGTTTGTAAACATTTGAACACACTCACATACACCTGTGTACATTTAGACTGACAAAAACATACACACATGGACTCACATATTTAAGTAGAAAATTGAATAGATTTACTAAAAAGAATGTTTCTAAGCTTTTCATTGCCCTGCTCAGCTACGAAGTTCATGAGTAAAAAGAGCTAGTGAGAAGAGTGAAGCCACTTTCAATACCAAATGAACATGGACAGAATATATCCTTCAGAAGTAGAACAGAATAACTTTCATGCAGAGGGTTCAGACAAAAAAAATCCATTTCAGAGGTTAAAGTTCAACAAGTGCTCTCTTCAGTCTCCCAGTTCTGATCAATAAGGCCTCTGAAAAATGTAGTTGAAAATATCGTGAAGAAGGGGAATGGGGACAAGGTAACGAGGACCCTTTCTTTTCTGAGGGAATTCTATTGATGTTGTTCTGCTTTTAAAAGACAAAAATTGTGTAATTTTTTTTGAGCTTGCCGTGATTCCATCCTTGTGTGTATGAAACAAAGACTGCTGCATCTGCTGGAAATGTCATAGTAAATGAATTCTACCACCACAGTCACCTCTCACCTTTCAAGGAGTAGGCTTCACTCTACAATTGTCAGTTAATGTGAGCTTGACCCTGCTTGAAATGTTTCTTGTCTCCCATGCTCCCATCACCCGCCTAGAGTAAACACAATTAACAAGAAGTCGTGACTTCAAAACCAAAATTTTATTACTTTATGATGTCGATCCATGCCATATGGTTCTTCTAATAGGTCTGATATGGGTAACTTGTCAGTGAAACAATTACAACAAACAGATCTCTACATCGGTGAGATTGACTTAAAGAGTCACTTTGATTGTTGCATTAAATTATTCCCTTGATTTTCACTTACACACTGACCAATATTACAAATCCTTTCAAAGAAATGTGCTTGCAGTTTTGATCTGTGTGCACATGAAGGTGTCCTCAAATTATCACTGGAATATTACGAGATAACAGGAAAGCACAGCATATGGTCTTGACTGATTATCGTGCCTAACCACTGAATTATTATCTATTACATTTAGTTCTGACTGATCCTTCCCACCCGTTTTCTAAAGTTTGTCCCTGTATAAGGGAAGGTGCTGGCTAGTCCCCAGTGAGTCAGTGGGCTCACAAATTGCATTATACAGACCAGATCGCAGCAGAGTGAGAATTGTATTTGACGGCAGCTTACCACAGTTTAAAGAGGGAGAGGAAAGGTACATCAAGACTCTCACTGCTCATTCATGCCTTGTAATTCCAGCTCTACAGTACAGCTGTGATAGTCAAGATAGGTTGAATCCAAATGTGATGCACCCCATAGTCCAACAGTTTGTCAATAATCACTATCGTAGGTTTTGGAGCTGCCAAGCTAATTCTGAACATGTTAGAATTGATTTCATTGTCATACTTTGAATTCCTGAGTATTATTTTGGAAGAAATAAATTTTGAATATGTTACAATATTCCTTTCTAAATGGAAGCATTTGAGTTTATTATTAAACTAGATTCTATCAACCTCATCAAAATCAGTCAGTTCCAAAACAGTGACTGCGCAGCATGGGTGGATAAGGTGAAAGAGGAGAGGAATAGAATTGAAACAATTCACCAATTCTCAATTCATCATTGCTCATGAGGACAGCTATGACTTTATCTTTTAAACTAGCACTGCACTCATCCCGCGCACTCAGAGAGATTGACACTTTCAAGCTAAATGCACAAATTGGTTACCAAAAGACTAAGCCTGCTTAAAAATGGAGAACCGCCCCCAGAATGTTAAAAGGGAACCCTCAATCATCTCTTCCCATATGCCTGACTGTGATTCGGCCTCAGATACAGGGGCAAGATTGTAAGTTTTCAGGAAGTCACTAGGTAATGCAGAGCTAGAATATTGCTGCAAAGAGAAACAAATTGGTAAAACTTGGTAGACAGGTTGACTCTGATTGGCTAAGGTGTTGTTATTGAGAAAGCCAACCAATCAGCATCTTTTCCTCCTGAAGTGTAATTTGTTATTTTCAGTAATATTTTGGGTTTTGAGTCAGGGTCCTAATATCAAAGTCAACTGGGGATCTTGGATTGGGAATAGTCACCCAGCAGTGATTTTCCCTGAATTGGTGAAATGGTGGTGGGAGCATGTTCCCTGTCGTTCAGCTGGATCTTGAAGCTTGAGCGCTAAAAGCAGCATGGAGAGGCTACAAACTGCCATTGCAATTAAGGGAGAGAGAAGCCATCTGCAGGCTGAAGCAGTTTTGAGGTAAATTTTTAATTAAGAAATAGCAGCAGCTACTGGACGTTCACCGTGAATAGGGAACCTCTCCACAGGCAAACCTGTGTCCTCAGCTATGTTCTGATATAGACAATGAGGAATTGAAAATTATTGTGGCGTGCTAACCTCTGATATATCTCCACAAAGCTACCATCTGTTCCTGACCCCGGTATTGGGCCGCAAAACCATCGAGAAAACTTTATTGATCTCTGATAATTGGCCTCAATTAAACTTACCTTATTGAGCTGCTCTCCACTTGAGTAGAGACCAAAAAAGCCTGCAAATACTGGAATCCAAGGTAGACACACAGGAGGCTGAAAGAACACAGCAAGCCAGGCAACATCAGGAGGTAGAGCAGTTAATTTTCAGATATACTCCTTCCTCGGAAATGGGGGTGGGATAAGGGGAGTTGCAGATAAGGTTGGGGGAGTATTTTGGTTGGGGAGAGGGATGGAATGGTGAAGTGGTGATAGGTGAACATAGGTAGAGCTTATGGCGTGGTTGGAGGAAAGGTTGGTCAGAAGAATGGAAAGGAGGGGCTGGAAAGGGAGATTATTTGGAATTGGAGAATTCAATGTTGAGTCTTCCAAGCTGTAGGCTGCTCAGGTGGAAGATAAGGTGTTGTTCCTCCAATTTGCAGTCTGATTCACTGTGGCAATGGAGAAAGCCAAGGATAGTTATATTGAAAGGGGAGTGGGAAGGGGAATTAAAAAGGGCGGTGACTGGAAGGTCAGGTCGGCCCCTGCAGGCCCGGCTGAGATGCTCAGCAAAACATGCCCTTAGTTTAGATGAAACTCTGGGCACATTTCGCCGAGCATTTCAGCCAGGCCCGCAGGGACTGACCTGACCTCCCAATCATTGCCCATTTTAATTCCCCTTCCCATTTCCTTTCTGACGTGACCATCCTTGGCCCCCTCCATTGCCACAGTGAATCAGACTGCAAATTGGAGGAACAACACCTCATCCTTCGCCTGGGCAGCCCAGAGGACTCAACATTGAGTTCTCCAATTTCAATAACCTCCCTTCCCATCCTCCAACTCCCTTCACAGCCCCTCCCCATCCCTTTCATCCCGCTGACCGACCCTTCCTTCATGCCAGATTTATTCTTCCCATCAACCGATCAGGTCGTACCCTCTACCTATGTTCACTTATCACTACCTCACCACTTCGCCCCTCTCCCTACCCAAAACTCTCCCCTTTATCTGCAGCTCCCCTTACCCCCAGCCCCAGTCCCCAACCCGAAACGTTGACTTCTCCACCTCCTGAAGCTGCTGAGCTCTTCCAGTCTGCTGCTTGTCTACCTTGCTCACCACTTGAGGTCAGATAGTCCTTCTGTCTCAGATACCACCTGTAGGAACAGGCTCGCGATTAGAATGGTGCTAATAATCCAGCATGTAGTCGGGATTGTGAAATTATTACACCAGCTTCCACACCCTCCCTCAAATGGAATCAAATGATTGTCATTCAACAACTGTAATTTACTAAACTGCCATCAAAACTAAAGCAGCAGGGTTAATCCATTTCTAACTTGCTGACTTTTGCAAAGTACACAACCTAACGCAGTAATCTCAGTCTGTAACCATTTATTGCCGAGGAATTATATTTTTTGAACAAAATTTGTAATCATTCAAATATACAGTTTTGACCTTCTGACATTTTAATATTTTTGAATAAAATATTTTGGCTTGCTTTAATTGAACTATGAGCTGCATCAAAAAGACCAACATAAATGGAGGCTAATGTTCATTCGAACATGTACAATATCTCATCCAAATATATCTGTGTAGTTCTAGTAGCTCTACTTCTGGATCTGACCTTGCTACTCTACTATATCCTCCATCATAGGAGCAGGAGTAGACTGTTCAGTTATTTGAGACAGCCTGCCATTCAATACAATCATGGCTATCAAACACTTCAATGTCTTTTACCATCCTGTCCCCATAAGCCTGTACCTGTATTACACTGATAACCATTACCTTAAACATACCCTAACACTAAAATTCCATAGCTCTCTGTGGGAGAGGACTCCAAATGTTCACAATCCTGACTAAAAAATAATTCTCTCTTAAACTTAAATGACATGCCCACTTGTTTTTAAGTTGTGCTCCTGTTTCTAGACTCCTGAACCAAGTGAAACAGCTAATCTGAATCTATCCTGCATATTCTTTTAAATATTTTGTAAGTTTCAATGAGATTGCCTCTCATTCTTTTAAACTCGTGAGAGTATATGCCCACTTTGTCTAATTTCTCCTCACAGGACAGTTTTGTCATCTTGTGAAACTTTGTTGGATTTCCTCTTTGGCTATAATATCTATCCTGAGATAAGGAGACCAACACTGCACACAATACTCCGGATGTAATCTGACCAAGCTCCTGTACAATTGAAGCAGAACTTCAGGACTCCTGTACTCAAATTCTCTCACAATAAAGGTTAACATTCCGTTAGCCTTCCGTTGGCCTCCAGTGACTTATCAATAAGGACACCTGAGAACTTTTGTACATCTATACTTTCTAACCTCTCACCAATTCAGAAATATCGTACACATCTGTTTAACCTACTAACCTGGATAACCTCATATTTTCCCACATTATACTCCATTTCCCTTTTCTTGCCCACTCACTAAGCTTGACCAAGTCCTCCTGAAGTTGCTGCACATCTTCCTCACAACACACATTACCAGCTAGCTTTGTATCATCCTCAAATTTGGAAATACTATTGGGCTCACATCTGAATCATTGATATATATTGCAAAAAGTTAGGCCCTGTTCCTTGAGGCATCGCGCTAGTTCACAGCTGCCAATGCAAGGATACCCATTTATTCCTATTCTCGCCTTTCTGTCAGTCAATTGATCATTAATCCATGCCAATGCGTTACCTCCTAAACTAAGTATTTCAATTTTTCTAAACAGCCTCCAACAGGGACTTATGTATAAAACCTCTGAAAATCCAAGTATCCTACATCCATTGGCTCTCTATCAAGTTTGTTAGTAGCATCTTCAAAAAACCCCAACAGATTGTCAGACCATCATCAACTACCTATTTATCCAATCCTTTGTAATAGATTTTAGCATGTTTCCTACTACTACTGTACGCCTAAGAGGTCAGTGGTTCCCTGTTTTCTCTGTCACTCCCTTCTTAAACGATCCGGTGATATTTGCTATCATCTAATCTGTAGAATTTTGGAAGACAATCACCAATGCGCCAATTATTCTTTTGCCATTTACTTCAACACTCTGGGATGTAGATCACCAGGTCCTGGGGATTTATTCACTTTCACTACCACCCTCTTCCTAATATGTTAATTTCCTTTAACGCCTCATGCTGCCTAACCACTTGGATCTTTAATTCTGGGAGATTTCTGATAATTTCATCAATTAAAGTAGAGACATGTAATAATTTAGTTTTTCTGCCATTTCCTTAATCCCCATTATAAATTCTTTTGATTTTGTGTTCAACATGTAAAGTTGTTTTAGCCAAACATTTCCTTGTTACATACCTATGGAAGCTTTGACAGTCAGGTTTTTTTTGAGCGTGCAATTGAATTCTATTCTCCCTTTCCTCATCAGTTTCTTGGATTTCTTTTTTTTTCTCTAACTCTCTCAATCTTCAAAATTACTACAATTTCTGGCAACTTAACAAGGCTTTATTTTTAATTTCATACAACTCTGAACTACCTTTGTTAGCCATATCTGACTGATGTTTTTGAGTGTACCTTAAAGGAATGTGTAGATCCTGTAAGTCATAATAGCTTTGTAAAGACTATCCATTGCCTTTGGACAGTCATGCCCTTCAATGCACAGGTTGTTTGACGACATTGCATGTTTTGTTAATGTGGTTTCACTGTAATGCGATTGATGAACTGGGGACACTGTTTCTAAAGCATAAACTTTTAAAGCATGTGTTAGCTATAACGCGATTACAGCACCAACATTTTAAGGTCTGTCTCTAATATGCGATTTTTCTGCAGTGCTGTGTTGCACAAGAATGCAACCATTGTGTTATAGAAGAACTACCTGTATTTTCCCAATTTATATCAGTCCATTGTTCTCATGCCTTCATAATTTCTGTTCTGAAGACCCTTGCTTCAGACATAATGTGAAATTTTACAGTATAATGGGCACTCATCCCTAAAGGTTCTTTTAGAACAAGGGGAATTCTGTCCTACACAGGCGACTGGAAGGAATCACAAATTCTATTGTCTGTATGCTTATTTTTAATTCAATTGTACAACATTGTTACAATATTAATTTTTTTCAAGTAAATAAATGCACACTGTATGCCATGCTACACAAAGTGACAAATATGTTATTGGCATTAAGGGTGAAACCTTGGGGCCAGATAGGCCCTTATGGAAATAATGGATGAAATATTGAGTGAACCTTTACAATCAGAAGTTGTATAACAAGATTGGACAGAAGGAAACATGACATCTAGATTTTAAAAATGGCAGAAGAGCTAATCTAGAAATGGCAATGAACCTAACATGGATTGCACACTAACATTGCTCTCAAATTAGTGTCATGAATGACCAAGGTGAGTCACAAGGGCAACTCAGCAAGCTTAATGGATGGAACAGGGGTGGTGGTTGGGGTTGGGGTGAGGGGGCGGGGCTGTTGGAAGAGCAGCAGCAAAAAGCTGCTACAATTCTTTGAGGTGATACCAAAGCTTATGAATAAAGGAAACTCCCTTGAACATTACTCCCCTTTTAGAGGTTTATAAAATCATGAGGGGCATAGATACGGTGGATAGCCAAGGTCTTTTTCCCAGGGTGGAGTAGTCAAAAACTAGAGGGCATGGGTTTAAGGTGAGAGGGGAAAGTTTTAAAAGGGACCTAAGGGGGAATTTTTTCATGCAAAGGGTTGTGTGTGTATCGAACACGCTGCCAGAGGAAGTGGTGGAGGCTGGTAGAATTATAACATTTAAAAGGCATCTGGATGGGTATGTGTATAGGAAGGGTTAGAGGTATATGGACCACATTCTGGCAAATGGGACTCGAACAGTTTAGGATATCCGGTCAGTATGGATGAGTTGGACAGAAGGATCGGTTTCTGTGCAGCATGACTCCAGAAAAACATAACGGATTGAACAGTCTCCCAACTGAATTGTGATTCTTCATCAAAGGGGGACGTGGATTGTTTTAACACAGAATTTCTTGTTTGCAACAAAAAGTGGACACTGAGACTCCCAGATTGTTTTTTGCTCTGCTGCATATCAGAGACGGGGCTAGGACATTGGACATACATAATGAAGGAAATCCAATGCAGATATTTTAAGGGCAAATTGTGTGATTTATTTATGTATGTCATGTGCATTTTGTTGCAAAATACAATGAAAAGTGCTGTATAGTGTCATCACCACTAGGTGGGCGCTGTATAGGTGGGCGGCACAGTGGCACAGTGGTTAGCACTGCTGTCTCACAGCGCCTGAGTCCCGGGTTCAATTTCCGACTCAGGCGACTGACTGTGTGGAGTTTGCACGTTCTCCCCGTGTCTGCGTTGGTTTCCTCCGGGTGCTCCGGTTTCCTCCCACAGTCCAAAGATGTGCGGGTCAGGTGAATTGGCCATGCTAAATTGCCCGTAGTGTTAGGTAAGGGGTAAATGTAGGGGTATGGGTGGGTTGCGCTTCGGCGGGTCGGTGTGGACTTGCTGGGCCGAAGGACCTGTTTCCACACTGTAAGTAATCTAATCTAATCATCTTAAAACACTGCAAAATAAACCAAAACATAGAATACAAGGGCAGAAAACTAAAGAACTAGTGTTCAGCTTTATAGTCCTTCTTGTTGAGTGCTCTGCCGTGGACCGTACACTTGGTGGCCAGCCACAGTTCTCTTAGCTGTGCCACTGGAACAAGCGTCACCACTTTTTGGCACCATCTCACCTCCACTGACAGACCTGCCATTATAAGCCCTTGCTGGATCTCACCAATGCAGCCACCAATAATGCTGCCAGGTACGCAACAGCCCAAACCCGACACTAATATCACCAGAGGTCTGGTTTGGGCCCACCTCGTCGATGTAGCCACCGCTGATGCTGTCAGGTCATGTACTGAGCCCAAGCACACCTCCAACACAGCAGGCATGAGTCGGTGCTCGGACCACCCCATTGATGCAGAAGCACTAGGTTTACTTCGAGTCCACATTGGGTCCACTCACTGAATGCCACAAGACCGCTCTGGACCCATTCAATGCCACCAATGCTGTCCCTCTTTAACAAGAAGTTTATTAAGGAAAAAAACTGAGAATAGAGAAAAAAAAGAAATGAAACAAAAAGAAAAGCAGACAGAGCAGATGATCCCCAGGCTCAGGAACCCTAATCCTCCTCCATTGTGACTGATGTTTTGATGCAGTAACAGAGATGGCTGGTAAGGATAATATGGAGCACGTGAACGAGCAAAAGGCTCTGTGGAAAGAGTTACACATGAGAGCTGCCAACAAACTTGGAGCTTATGAAATAAAAGCCGCTCCCCAGGGCTTGATCAATGCTTCTCCTGATTTTTACTGATGAACTAAATTCAGGTGCATGTATACAGCACTACTTCAAAAAGTGAAAGTAATACAAAACTTGGTAGCATTGTGTAGTATGAGCAAGACAGTAAGGACAATAAGGACAAAATAAGTTGGTGGACTGGGCAGATACATTGCAGATTGAATGTAATACTGAGATGTGAAATAATACAATATGGAAGATCGGTAGAAGGCAAGTAAAATGCCCTGGGATATAATTGCATAAATATTTGGCGGAGAGGTTGAGGTTAATAAACGCATATGGTATACTGACGTTTATAAATAGTAACATAAAGGGGAAGATTTACAGCTCCCCTTCCCCCCACCCCTCACCACAGCAGTTGTGGTTCTGGGATATGTGGTAATCCACTGCCTTTCTGCCACTCAATCCATCCAGTCCCCATAATACTGCGGCTGGGTAAGGATCCCATGAGGCTGTCTGGCCTTAGGCCAATTAAGGCTTTTAACTGCTCAGTTAAGTGCCTTCACAACCGTAATATTTTGGGCAGGTGAGAATAGAAAGAAAGGTGGTCCATCATTCAGAGATTGACCTGAATACACCTGGGGCACTCCCAAATACATTCCCCACTTCTGCATTCCAAGTTGGTCTCCAGCACCCTCATCTTCCCACCCCCCCACCCCCCTTCTATTGCAACCAATTCTTTCCTGACCTAGAAACCTCAGATTCATCTCATACAGAGTCCATGATGATGTCATGATCACAATTCAAGCAGCATCCACTATTAAGTACTTCTGGCGTTGCTAAGGCTACAAATTGGCCAGCAGTTCTCAAGGGCTAGGGTCCCCTCCACCAAGGAGTGAAAGTCCAACCTCCAGCTTGTTAAGGCCTTTGACAGCACATTATTGTTGCAAGGGAGCCTTTTTGAAGCCATTGATTTGGAATCAAGCTTTTTTGCCAGGGAGTTGGGAGAGGCAGGGGAGGGTTAAATAGTATATCCTGCTGAAAGTTTCAGATCATAGAATGCAAAAGCAGGGAACTAATGATGAATGTTTATTAAATACTGCTTCAGCCCCAACAGATGTCTTCTGTCCAATTCTGGAAATTCTGAAAAAGGTATATGGAGATTTGGTAGTGACATCCAAAATCACGAGGGGTCGCACAGCAGACAGTGGGAAACTGCTGCCATTCTTAGAATGGTTGAGATCCAAAGGACACTGATACTAAGTGATTGGAAAAACATCTATACACAGCGGCAGTTAGGATCCGGCACGTGTTGCTCGAGAGTGAGATGAATGCAGATTCTATTGTGGGTTTCATAGGGAATTGGAACATTTTCTTAATGTGTAGGTATATGGGGGAAACACAGAGAGTCAGACTAGCCAACCTGACTTTACAGAGTTCTGCAATGACTCAATGGACTGAATCTGTCCTTATTGTAACTATTCTATGATACATGAACTATTCTATGATACCATAAATCATGCACATGTTAATCAATGACACAGTGCTCTAAACAGATTTGGAAGCTGGACTTAGAAATAAGAAACTGAATATTACTAAGTACAATCTGTTGAGGCTATGGGCTGTTGTGAATTAGCCTCCAGAAGTGTATTTTACCAACACCAGTAATGCATAACATAAGCAAATTGTTGTTATGTTATTGAAGAATCCAATAGATGTTTATTAGAACTAAGCATAATGCGCAAACCTTTCATTCATAGGCACTTAAGTATCTGAGTTAATGTTACACCAATAACTTACAACTGTCAGAAGTCACATGATGCCAGGTTATAATCCAACAGATTTACTTGAAATCACAAGCTTTTTGAGCACTGGTCCTTCATCAGGTGAAGTGAAGGGAAGTGCACAGACACAGAATTTGTAGGTGGAGAGATGATTGCAAGATAATTCCAGATCTTTAATAGTGTCAAAAGACTACTGGTATGAACAAATGGAGTGTTGACAGGCTGAATAACAAGTCTCTGCAGGTGATCATAGGTGTCAGATGGTGTGAATAAAGTGCCAACAGCTGAATAGCAAGTGATGGGATGACCTATGATCTAATTAATTGAGGCAGAGAGATAGTTACAAAAAATCAAAAGTAAGATGGTGCCAGAGACAAACCAAACGGCTGGAATGACATGATAGGCATAAGAATCGCACGATGAGGGTCTAATTAAATTAACAAGCACCCAGAACTGTACAAACTAATAAAGGTAGAGAGAGAGATCATAGCAAGTTATCAAGGTGATGGTGTAAAAACAGAACAGTAAGGAAGATTTAAAAGATACAGAACAGTATGTTGGGGTAACATGTAATATGACATGAATCTACCATCACGATTGAGGCCGTCTTCATGGGTATGTATCTTGGCTATCAGTTTCTGCTCAGCAATTCTGCGTTATTGTGTATCTTGAAGGCCACCTTGGAGAATGCTTATCCAAAAGATCAGAAACTGAATGGCCTTGACCGCTGAAGTATTCCCCATCTGGGAAGGAAACACTCCTGCCTGGCCATTGTTGTGTGGTGTCCATTCATCTGTTATTGTAGCTTCTTCAGAGTTCAGGAGAACAGCGACCTCAATGTCACACACTCACTGACTATCTCACACACACACATACTGACTGTCGCACACTCACTAGCTGTCTCACACACACATATACTGTCACATACTCACCAGCTGTCTCACACATATATTGACCGCCACGCAAATATATTGACTGCCTCACACACCCGTGCTGATTGCCACACGCTCACTGACTGTCACACATATCCCCACTGGCTGTTACATACTAACTGTCAAACACTCACTGTCTGTCTCACGTACCTGTATTGGCTGTCACACACTCACTGTCCCACGCACACCCACACTAGCTGTCACACACTCACCGACTGTTCCACATTGCCCCCCAGCTGTCTCTCACACTCACAAACTGTCCCACACACACCCACACTAGCTGTTATGCACTCACCGACTGTCCCACACACCCATACTAGTTGTTACACCCCAACCAACTGTCCCACACACCCACACTAGCTGTCACACACTCACCAACTGTTCCACATTCCCCTCCAGCTGTCTCTCACACTCACAGACTGTCCCACATACACCCACACTAGCTATTACACATCCACATCAGCTATTGCACATTCACCAATTATCACAGTCTGCTAGTCATCCCTGGAAAATTACCACCTGCCAATATGGACTGACCAGTGCAGACATAAAATAAACATAGTATTAACCTTTGGGGTATTACCACATGACAAAGATTTGGTGGGAAAACCATTGAAAATATTTAGCCAGTGAAAAAGCAAGAAAATTATGTTCTAGAATTGTACAGTGCACTTCAAAATGGAACAAAATGCTGATTATAAGGTGAGATCTTAAGATCTTACTCTTGGATAGTTGTTTATTTGTTCCTATCCAGAGAAGTGAACACTGTCCTGATCATATTAGAGAAAAGACGAAAAGCAAAGCCGCAAACAAAGAGCTACTCATCTATATCCGGAACTATACACCCAAGTCATTAGGAGAAACTATGGAAGATTTTCTTACAAATGAACAATAGCTAAAACCTTAATTTCTCTTATCTCTCCACAGATGCTGCCTGACTTTAGAAGGAGAGGTGACCTTATTGAAACATGAGATTCTCAGGGGACCTGGCAGAATGCATGTGGGAAAGATGGTTCTCCTAGTGAAGATATAGTTTGTGAATGAGATCCCTCATTTTACAGCTGAGACAGAGAGACTATTTTTTCCAGAGTATTTTATGGTGTTGAATTCTCCTCCCCAGACAGCAGCGGAAGCTGGATCATCGAATATAATCAAGACTGATTTAGGCAGATTTTTGATCAAGGGGGAGCTAAGGGCATCGGGGAAAGGGTGTAGATAGGAAAAATGGAGTTGAGTTCACTGTCAGATCTGCCATGATCGGGGAAGCAACCTCAAAGGGCCGAATGGACTACTCCTGTTCGCACTTCTGATGTTCTTGTGACTTTGTGAAGGTTTTCTTCTGAGAAAAACAGTTTGCTTACTGACACAAGAGCGTATTACTTAGTACAACTAATAAACAAGATTGAGGAGTAGTGGATGAATGAAAGGATGGCTCGAGGAAGTCCAAGGAATGGACAGATCAGTTAACAACTAACAGAGAGAGCAGTGATTGTTTGGAATGGACTAACCAGGGAGAGAACCATAGATGGTTACAGTGAAAGTCTGTAGTAACAATGGTCCACATAGTGGGAATTTGTTATAGGCAGTCTCATATTTCCTAATATTTTGAGAAAATGTGAAGTAAAAAACATTCCTTGAGAACCTATTTTTGGTTCCAGAATCACAAGTAAAAAATGAGGTCTGCAGATGCTGGAGATCACAGCTGCAAATGTGTTGCTGGTCAAAGCACAGCAGGTTAGGCAGCATCTCAGGAATAGAGAATTCGACGTTTCGAGCATAAGCCCTTCATCAGGAATAAGAGAGAGAGAGCCAAGCCGGCTGAGATAAAAGGTAGGGAGGAGGGACTAGGGGGAGGGGCGATGGAGGTGGGATAGGTGGAAGGAGGTCAAGGTGAGGGTGATAGGCCGGAGTGGGGTGGGGGCGGAGAGGTCAGGAAGAGGATTGCAGGTTAGGAGGGCGGTGCTGAGTTGAGGGAACCGACTGAGACAAGGTGGGGGGAGGGGAAATGAGGAAGCTGGAGAAATCTGAATTCATACCTTGTGGTTGGAGGGTTCCCAGGCGGAAGATGAGGCGCTCCTCCTCCAGCCGTCGTGTAGTTGTGTTCTGCCGGTGGAGGAGTCCAAGGACCTGCATGTCCTCGGTGGAGTGGGAGGGGGAGTTAAAGTGTTGAGCCACGGGGTGATTGGGTTGGTTGGAGAATCACAAGGTCATCTAATCCACCGATTTAATATGACTTCACCTCAGCAGTGATCACACCAATTGGTACTAATTAGCAGTAAAGTAATGAAAGTCAGCCTTAGATGTTTGCTTGTATAAACTGCCTTGAGTAGGGTAATCATTGCACATTATTTTAAAAGTGGGGAAGAGGAATTGTGACAAGGTGTATGTAAAACTGAGATTGACAGGTAGGATACGTTCTGGGCAATTGCAAGGTAAGGTGCATCATGACATTGGCATGCAAGTGTCTGCTCTGGGAGGATGGCTCAAGGAGGAGAACGAGCTGAGATATTTTATGCGCTCTGTCAGTGAGACTGAAGGATTAACCAGAAAGGGAGTTTGTACAACCAGTGATCTTAACGTGGACCCGGTTTTGTATATCTGGTTTGGACATGAGTCGGTAGAAGGAACTCCCATTTCAGGATCCATTGCGAATACACTGATGGAAAGAATAGCAATGAACTGAATGGACAGAATCTTCACTGCTAGTGAAAACTGGTGACATGAGATCCAACAGTTCCAGATCACTGAATTGATCAAGTCAGCAGACAGAGTGACAACTGAGACTTATCCCTGAGAATTGAAAGCCTACCTGGAGAAAGAGGGCTTCACATCAGAACAAGTGTGTAATGCAGCTGAGAGGACTCATGGTGCATTAGGAAGTGACCCTAGCTCTGAATGAGGAGGCCTGTATTCAAGTCCCATCCACACCCACCAACACATACCCCCTCCCCACGACAACTTCCCATGTGACCGCAGAAGGTACAATACCTGCCCCTTCACCTTCCCCCTGTTCAACATCGAAGGGCCTAAACAGTCTTTCCAGGTGAAGCAGCATTTCACCTGTAGCTCCTCCAATCTTGTATATTGTATTCACTGCACCGAGTGTGGCCTATTCTACACTGGAGAAACCAAACACAGACTGGGTGACCGCTTTGCATACCACCTCCAGTCCGTGCGCAAGCATGACCTTGGCCTTCCCATAGTCAGTCATTTTAACACACAGTCCTGTATGCCCTCATGTCTGTTCTCATCATTGTGCAATGTTCCCATGAACCAGAGCACAAACTGGAAGAACAACATCTCATCTTCAGACGAGGCACTTTACAGCCTTTGGACTTAATGTTGAGATCAACACCTTCAAATTGTGAAGAGGCTCCCACTTCTTCCCTTTCTCTAAGCTTTTTTCGTGGAGTTTAGGGTGAATTAGCCATTTGGATATAGAACTGGCTTGAAGGTAGAAGACAGAGGGTGGTGGTGGAGGGGTGCCTTTCAGACAGGAGGCTTGTGACCAGTGGAGTGCCACCAGGATCGGTGCTGGGTCCTCTACTTTTTATCATTTATGCAAATGATTTGGATGTGCATGTAGGAGGTACAGTTAGTAAGTTTGCAAGTGCAAAATAGGAAGTGTAGAGAACAGCGAAGAAGATTACCTCAGAGTACAATGGGATCTTGATCAGATCAGCCAATGGGTGAAGAGTGACAGATGGAGTTTAATTTAGATAAATGTGTGGTGCTACATTTTGGAAAGGCAAATCAGAGCAGAACTTACACGTTTAATGGTAAGGTCCTGGGGAGTGTTGCTGAATAAAGAGACCTTGCGGTGCAGGTTCATAGCTCCTTGAAAGTGGAGTCAAAGGTAGGTAGGATCGTGAAGAAGGCGTTTGGGATGCTTTCCTTTATTAGTTAGAGCATTTTGTTGAGCAGTTGGGAGGTCATGTTGCGGCTGTACAGGACATTGGTTAGGTCAATGGAATATTGTGTGCAATTCTGGTTTCCCTCCTATTGAAAGGAGGTTGTGAAACTTGAAAAGGTTCAGAAAAGATTAGTAAGAATGTTGCCAGGGTTGGAGGATTTGAGCTACAGGAGATGCTGAATAATCATGTCAGAAGCTGAGAGGTGACCTTATAGAGGTTTATAAAATCATAAGGGGCATGGATAGGGTAAGGGGAATGCAGAACTAGAGGACATTGGTTTAGGGTGCGAGGGGAAAAATTGAAAAAGGACCTAAGAGGCAACCTTTTCACACAGAGGGTGATGAATGTATGGAATGAGCTGATAGAGGAAGTGGTAGAGGCTGATACAATTACAACATTTAAAAGGCATCTGGATGAGTATATGAAAAGGAAGGGTTTAGAGGGATATGTGCTAAGTGCTGGCAAATGGGACTAGGTTAGGGTAGGATATGTAGTCGGCATGGATGAATTGGACAGAAGAACATCTCTATGCCTCTGTGCTGAACATCTCTATATCTCTATGACTCTATGGCCTCTCTCCCCTCTCTCCATCCCAGTGAGACTGTCTGTCCTTTCAAATCTGGCAGGAGACATACCATTGCTCTAACATTCTCACATTCCGATCAGTTAATTTGAACTGTCAACATCTCTTCTCCACCAGCACCCTACACCCACTACCCCCACAAACTATAGTATAAATGTTGTCCCCTCCACACTTCACTTCAGCTCTGATGAAGAGTCATCTAGATTCAAAACATCAGCTTGCTGTCACTCCATGGATGCTGCCTGACCCGCTGTGATCTCCAGCATTGGTTGTTTTCAGTACAGATTCCAGCATCTGCAGGAATTTGCTCCTTCACTTTTCTTAGGTTTGCTTCATCTGCATCTGTCTGTATCTGAACAACTCAATCCCATTTTGCAGACACATTATAACAGATCTTCACTGCATATCAGTCATTTTAGAAAGGTGCACAGACATTTGGCAAATCAATCAATTGGGGGAAAAAGTTGATAAAACAATATATTTGTTTGAATAGAGGCATCTGCCTTCATAAACCAAAGTTCTCTACTCTACCAGAGCAAATTCAAGTCTCCTGCCCAGTTAAATAAATTCTGATTCCTAATCTACTTGGAGGAGGTTTCCATCCTTCCATGTCTGTAGTGACCCTTCACCTAACAATAAAAAGAAATAATACTAAGAAATACCCAAGTTTGTCTATGTTACAAGAAATATGTAGTTGGGCTGTGACTCTGAGGCATTCCCTCATCTTCGAGTTGGTTCATGGTGCCATCTCAACCCCTTAATATATGACAGATTACTTATTGCCTGCTACTCTGAATATAATATTGTTAGTGTTTCTGTATCATTGTTTCTGCATGTGTTATATTCTGAGTTACTGCTCTACAGTTAGTCATTATGCTATTAATAAAACACAAACCATTCTTGACATATTTACATCTCTGGTATGCCTCCTTGTGGCTATGTTCTGAAAATGCCATTTTGCAAACATTCACATCTTTTAGTTTCCTACCTCGAAGTTTTCTCTGTCCCCAAATGAAACTGAGTGAATTCTCAGCATCTATGTTGAGGTGTTGTCATACACAATATCCTGTATTTATAATCTGCTCAGTGCTTTTGTAAATTATTGAAGATTGAAACAGTGTGAGGAGTTTTGGAGTGCCCACAGTTGACTTTGCGGTTGCGAACAGTTTAAAAAAGGGCATAAATTCAAGTAACTGAAAGGCAAGTCTATAACTCATGTCAAGGAATCTTCACAGTAAAGCAAACACTTGTAAAATAGACTTTGGAGTAGGTGGTGAGACAAAAATCACAATAATTCAAGAAATAGTTGGTTACTATGATGTGGGTTTTCGGGTCTGTCTGTGTAACTAAGCTCGGGTATACCAGACAGTCTTCACATTTCATGTCTATCTTAAGATCTTATAAAGCTCACTGTGCAGGAACATTTAACTAATTTTCTTTTGAGTATTCAATGACCTGATCCTCACCTTGAAAATACATTATGTATTTCATTATTCATAAATATTCCATCCTTTTGTAGTGATTTGTTAAATACGTAACTTTTTAAAAAAAATTAGGAAACATTTCTTCAGCAATTGTCCATTGCATGACAACAGTGTCTAATTGCTGTAAGCATTTCCTCAGAATAGCAGCCCTGGCCAGGCAGTGACATTTCTAGTTCAAATGCTGAACTACTTGGCACAAATTTCTGGACACTCCTTTCTTAAAATGAACAGGCAGCAAATGAGTTACATGTTGTAATCTCACAGATGGTATAAGAATAATATTAGCATCCACGCTAGGATAATATCATTTTTTAAATATATAACAGACAAGGTGAAACCTAATTGAAAGGGGATGTGATGGCACAGTGGTAATGCCACTGGAATAGTAATCTAGAGGCTCAGGTTAAAACCATGAAACATAGATTCAAATCCCATCTCAGTGGCTCTGTGGGAATTTAAATTCAATTTTTTAAAAAATCTGGAACACATAACTAAT
The DNA here is from genome assembly GCF_020745735.1 of Hemiscyllium ocellatum. Lineage (NCBI taxonomy): Eukaryota > Metazoa > Chordata > Chondrichthyes > Orectolobiformes > Hemiscylliidae > Hemiscyllium > Hemiscyllium ocellatum. The sequence goes on along the minus strand of NC_083411.1, from coordinate 88,702,345 downwards.
CTGAGCAGTACAGACCATGAAACCCATGTGGCTTACTCATGTAATTTACTGACACCTCCTGTCCTCACCTAGTCTCTGTTCAGCAACGCGGCTGATTCTTAACTGCCCTCTGAAAATAGACCAGCAAGTCTGTCAGTTCAAGGGAAAATTATGGCTGGCAAGAACTGTTGGTGTTACCATTGACTTGTACAGAAGTTAGATATTGGAAATAAAACCAGGAAGTGCTGAAGAGACACAACAGGTCTGGCGGGATCGGTGGAGTGGGAAAGTACATTAATGTTGAGTCCAGTATGACTCTTATTTGTCACTCTTACTTGAATTGAGACTAGGGGCAAATCATTTGGTCCCTTGGGCCTGCTCTCCCATTCAAGAACACTATGGCTAGCTTGGTCACCCACATCCCTATTTCCCTGTCTACTTCCATGATTCAACTCTCTTTTAATCAAGTAATCTACTTCTGCCTTAAAAGATTATTACTAATGCTGCCTCTGGAGAAGAGAATTTTTAAAAATGCATTCACAGGGTGTGGTTGCCACGAGCAAAGCCAGCACTTAGCACCCATTCCAAATTGCCCAGAGAATAGTTAAGGGTCAGCCGTGTTGCTGGAATCACATGTAAGATAGGCCAGGCAACACCAACAGGTTTTCTCCCAAGGGGCATTAGTGAAACAGATGAGTTTTAACAACACATCAACCATTAGTCTAGCTTTCTATTCCAGAGTTTTTAAGATTGAATTAAAATTTCACCATTTGCCATGGTGGAATTTGAACTCAGACCACCAGATGTTTGGCCTAAAGTTACTAGATTGCTGGTCCAATGATATAACCACTACACCATCAGCACCTGATGATTAGGGACTCACAGAGGCAAAAAAAAAACTTCTCATCTCTGTCTGAAATGTGAGAAAAGTTATTTTTAAATTGGGTTCCCTAGTCCTCCTCCATCACCGTCCCTGGGTATATCCTATCCCACTGGCAGGACAGACACAGCAGAAGTGACAGCACAAGGACATGGAATCAGGAAGGAGTTCCCTGGGAGTCCTCAAAATGGACTCTGGATCACATGAAATTTTATGGCATCAGGACAAGCAAGGACAATCTCCTGCAACCTACCACCTACCACTCCACCCCCCATCTTCCGTCAGTTGAATGGAAGAGGTTAACTAAAGATTGCAAGAATATAGAATATATATTAGATGAGGACCTTCACTATCCATCAAAACAGTGACTTGATAGCAACACTACTGACCACGCTGGCTGAATCCTAATTCATATTATTGCTAAATAGGGTATCTGACAGACAGCGAGGAAACCAACAAAAATGTATTTGTTGAAATGCATCTGTCCATGACAGTGCCAGTAAGAATGACCTGTATCAGTAAGAGTGCACAGTCCTTGTGGAGATGAAGTCCCGTTGATGAAGTTGAGAATACCTTCTGTTGTTTTGTGTGGCACTGCCACCATCCTAAGAAGATTTTGAACAGATCACACAATTCATAAGGCACCCACTGTGCACTGAGAAGAAGCAGAATATTATTTAATCATTATCTGCACCTTCATGGCCCACACACTGCATTACAACTGTGCTAGATCAACTCTGGACGATCCAGGAAGGTATGTCAGGAACAGTACCAGACATAGCTAAAAATGAGGTGTCAACTCAGTGAAGCTACAACACACAGAGCTAAAGCACAGGACTACTTGCCAAACAGCTGACGTAGTGTATAATAAACAGGGTTAAGTGATCCCACAACCAATGAATCAGACCTAAGCTCTGAAATCCTGTTGAATCCAGTCATGAATCACAAAAGTTAACTATCTGATTAATAGGAGGAGGTGGCTCCACAAATATCATCATCCCCACAGTCCAGCATCAGTGAAAAAAATTCATGCCTGAAGTACTTGCAACAGTCTTCAGCCAGGATGATCCAGCTTGCTCTGAAATAACCTGCTCATTGACACTCAAATTTGGCTTCTACTAGGGCCACCAAAGAACACACAATCCTGACATGGAACTATATTGCTGTTCCTTCACAATTCTTGGGTCAACTTCCTATTTTGGCTGTACCTACCGCCCATGGACTGCAGCAGTTCACGAAAGCAAGTCATCACTATCTCCTCAGAAATAATAAGGATGGTTGGATGCTTATCTAGCTAGTTAATCACATCTTGTGAATAAACCTCTAAGACAATCCCTCAAGATATTTCATGTTTCAATTCTAGAGATTCTCGTGAAGAGTCACTGGACTGGAAACAGTAACCCTGTTTTTCTCCCCACAAATGCTGCCAAACCTGCTGAGTTCAGTCAGCAATTTCTGTTTTTGTTTTGGTTTCAGATCTCCAGTATCCATAGTTCGTTGTTTTATTTTACTGTGGCAAGACACCCTTCCTTTCATATCCGTTCGCCTTGGAAATATTAAGAATAAACTGTTACAACATGGTAGTGAACCCTTCTGTTAATTAAACCAAACACCCAGAAAAGCTCACCTCGCCTCATAATCTGTTAAAATATGAGTGACAGAGAACTCCCTAATTCCACAATTTAAAGAAAATAATATCAATTTATTCTTTAACTCTAAAAGTGAACAACTATTCATAATTCTTAGCCCCCCTTTCTCTTAACTGCTTATATCTGTCTCCAACTCTATGATGATATACTGTTCCAATAAAACATTTATTAAAATGACATCAACTTAATTTCAAAACCATACAGCAGCTGTCATCTTTCTTCTTCCAGCTAAATATTTCCTTGGGTTGTCTTCTTTCTTTTACTGTGAATATGTTTCATGTGAAAAGGTACCTTTGATAGAGAGTGTTTCAATGACAGTTGCTCTGTCTGACTTTCAAACTGCCTGCCTTTTTTATACCCCCAACATCGGATTGTCTCATTGGTTCGATGTTGGCAAAATAATGAATTCAAACGCCATTGGGTTTTAGAATCCTGGAGCATAATTTAACCTGATTGGTTACATTCAAATTGTTGTCAAAACAGCAACCAACTCAGGTATCTATTTCACAGCTAAATGTTACATATTTTCAATTTTCCAGTATACTCCGAGATTGCTAGCTAGTCGTATTACAGGTGCTTGTGAGTTCTCAGTTCAGAACAACATTCACTCTCTCTTAAAGGTACAGTACATGCATTCAAATTCATAACAAACCCATCTGCTTTCCTAATCACTTGTATCTGCATAAGATTTTTTTATGATTCAGGTACCATGATACTCAGATCCCTCTGTAGCTAAGATTGTTGCCCTCTCTCTCATCGTTTAAATAACATGCTGCATTTCTATTCTTTCTGCCAAAATGGGCCACAAAGTGAAATGTGAGACAGTCTATTTTGATCTACAGGAGTACAGGGGGGAACGGCTAAAGTAAAAGTCGAAATTGGAGTGAGAGTGTTGTGTAAGGGCACAGAAGGGGAAGGAGGTCTATAGCAGAGATTTAAAGTCCTGGTGATGGAGACAGAAAGAAACATATTGAGCAACAATTATACTGGCAAAGAATCTTCTCATAATTCCCACATATGTAGTTGCCTTAAAGTGCAATGGCATTTCAATTAAAAATGTTCCAAATAATGTCAAAAGTTGAAACCAATAATTCCTAGTTCCATGTCTACATTGGAGCCTGGTGTAAATACCAAACCTTTCTGTCTATTTGTACCAACACAATTTATGGCAGAAAAAGGCTTTAATGAACGCCAGGTAATTCTGGCTGTCCATTGAGAGTTTGGATTTAAGACATTCCACCACTATCTCCCATCTGCTCCGGAAGAGCAGCTTCCATCCACCTGGGTTTCAAGATACTCCAGCACCATTCAGCTGGTCTCTTCTCCAGGGATAGCACTGAGCGGCTGCAGTAGCTGTACAATCAGATATCCTTTGCTGACACCGGATACCAACCATTCCAAGCATGTGGCAGACTTAATGTTTAGAGGAAGTCCTATGTGTACAGCAAAGGCTTCCCCTATGGGGGTCAGATGACTTGCCCCCTTATCTGAGAACTAGGTATTGCTTTTACATTCAAATACAATGCAATAAAATCCCATAGGATTCATGCTTTTATCTTTCAGGCAACACACATCCAGCTGTCATCTCAATTCCCTTTCTTTGCTTCTTTTTCATGTGTTTTGAGGTTTTGTTACAAAATCTTTTTTAGTCAGTCTTAATTTTATTTACTTCTGCTTTGTTCACCACAGGAATAGCTAACTGTTCAAGTGCTGATTAAATTGGAATGCTTAAGGCTTGAACCTCCTCAGTATGGATCACAGTTGCCTGCTGATCTCTCCAATCATTCCTAATGTACAGAAATCATCAGCCTCGTACAAAGGTAAACTCTGAATGGCGTTACTGCATGTTAATAGCTTTCTGTTGCAGTGTTATAAAGACAAATTAACATTGAGATTTTGGTGGCAAACTGATATTGTGGTGGACATGTCAGTATATCTTCTCTTCCCGGTGAGAAATTTTGGCCTGAACATAAAGAAATTGTCTTTGTGCTGAAAGATAAAGCAGTTTTGGGAAATCTGTAGTTTCTTTTTTCTGACTGTATTGTCCACATTAAGATCACAGATGCAACCAGCAGATGTTCAAGACACTCAATCAGCTATTTATTTCAGATCGCCATTTCAGCCACCAATACAGTCGCCCTGATTTAATATGGTGTTAAGCCAGGCAGACTGAAAGATGCGTTTCACCCTTGCCTATATTTGTTAGATTTCTCTTATATAGTAATTGAGCAATGATGACCTGTATTTATATCATCCCTTTACCGCATTAAAACATCCCATGATGCTTCCCAGAGGTTTGCAAAACAAAATTCAGCATCAATACCCCTGGTTATGGAGAAAGGATCATTCTGATAGTTGCTCAGTGGGACCTACTTACATTTTGTAGAATTATGAATGCTGATAAATGACCTGGGTAGGTTTGTCAGTGATGCCTTCCAACAGTGATTTGTTCACTAACGCACGCTGCTTAGGATTACACAAGAAGAATGGGCACATGAATAAGGTGGCAGAGGGCAACTGGTGCTGTAAATGTGTAATGCAACCAATACCTACAAAAGGGCAGGGGAGAAAATGGTGATGTGGCAAAAAAAATTATATCACTTTAAACAAGATACCATCATTTTCACTTGGCCTATCCATTTTGTCTCTTTTCTGTATAAGTGACAAATGACAGAAAACAGGCATCAGGTCAAAATCCAAAAATCTCTATTGAGACTAAAGGTTTCTGCTAAACCACTTACCTGATAATTATAAAATTGCTCAGCATCAAGAAGATTAAACTACACTGGCTGCTAACATGATCAGCATGTGTTTGTTTCATTTTTTAAAAATCACACAATTGAGGACTATCCCCTGACCAAAAATTATTTTCTTAACAATAGAAAAGAATGTAAACATATGGCAGGCAGAAAACGACCAGCTGAAACGTTAAGCTGGCTCTCCACTTGTGATGTCTGGTGCTTCATGATTGGCACTTCCTAGCCTCTACTCCACTTCCCCCTACCCTCCAACCCCCAAGCATCTCCTGGGAAAGGTATGAAATAATGCAAAACCCAACCTTTAAAGGCAATGAATTCTCAAATTCCTTCCCTCAAATGTTTCATCATTTTGCTTTTCTTCATGACACTTCTTAAAATTCATCTCTTTTATCAAGCAACTACTAGATATTTTGTTACGTGGCTTGATATTAAAACTTGTTTGATAACCTGCCAGTAAAGTACCTACGGATATGTCACAGTGTTATGCCATTTAACAAATGTGCAGGTTGCTATTGTGAGATAGACCTCTGTTTAAATGTAGGTCAGGGACTAAATAGTTTATCATACCCCAACATTAATGTCATAAATTAATTGTTCTCAGGAGTTTATCACTCTCACCTTCTTAAAAGAATGCACTTAAATACGTACTTAAAGTTAGACTTCAAAATATTCTGATTGCTACAGCAGAATTTATCAACCATTAAGGTCACACAAGTTCTGGTACATTGCTGTGTTTTTACTTCTTAATTAAACAAAGTTGCCATTCAAATTCCTGTAAAGTTGCTGAAGAACATCGGGAGGCTGGAGTTTAGGACAGTTTTTGAGAATTCCTTCTTCTGTGTTTTGGTCATAATCATAAATAAAAAATGCTATAGATAATCCAACTCAAAACGCATACTTTGTATTTCAATATCCATACAGATTATATTTCGTTTCATTTATACACTGGTATCTTTATAAAGTAAAGATGCCATTACTTGGCACAACTTTAGAGCACACAACGCAATACTCAGACGCAAGTCTAAGAAGTTCACATTAAACCCAACTCTGTATTTTAGTGGTTAATCTGATCTGAAGCACTGGTGTAAATGTTACTTGGTTTCACCTGACATTTATGTGCATAATATCTGCTGCAATATAAACATGTGAGTGATCTTGAGAATGGGGGTCAGCCTCGAGTGTAGTGCTCCCCCTATGATAGAATAATCTGAAACACTCACATTTAAGTACCCATACTGTTATTTAGTGTTGTTGTTAATCCAAAATGTATTAAGCTGACATGGAATTAAATCAATCCAAACATTTTATGGCACTGCCATTGTTTGGGTTTACAAATTATAAACCACTGGGAAGTAAAAGAGGTCTGTCAGGACCCAGTGAACTGCACTCGAGTTTGCCTTTAGAATAACATGGAATAACTCTGAAAAAATGTTACTCTACCAATAGAATTATTGTTATTATGCAAATGCATTTAAGTTTGAAATTGGTTTAAATGTTGTGGCATTCAATTTTGTTTTAAGTCAGCAGAAATGTCATGCTGTAACCTTACAGGATGCTGGTGAAGCCACACCTGGAGTACTGTGTAAGTTTTGATCACAGTATTTAAAAAGGGATAGACTGGCATTGAAGGTTATTTAAAAGCAATTCGCTCAACTGATTCTTGGACTGAAGGGGTTGACTTATTGAGAATGACTAAACAGGTTAGGCCTTTATTTATTCAAGTTTAGCAGATTGTGGGGTAACCTGGTTGAAATATAGGATGCTTGATAGGGTAGATGATGAGAAGATGTTTCCACTAACACGGGGCATCCCACAGTTACTGAATCAGGGGGCACTCATTTAAAACTGAGATGCAAAGCAAAGTTTGCCCCAGATGGTAGTCAACGTCTGGAATTCTCTATCCAAGCAAGTTGTGGAAGCTAGATCATGGAAAATATTTAAAGAGGATGGAGATAATTTTGAAATACCAGTGAGTTGATGTCTATGATGTGCTGGTCAGATCTTGCTGAATGGTGGGGCAGGCTCAAGGGGCTGAATGGCCTATTTCTCACATTCTTTTGTTGCAATTCCTTTTTGTTTGTTGCCACAGTTAATTTGTTCCTTGGAATAATTGGTTTAATTCATCACTTTTTTTCTCCATGAGTATAAAAAGTGGCAAATCAGCCTCAACTTGACTTGCACATACTGAATAATTTCTGGAAACATCTTTTACTCAGTAAACTCTATCTTCATCTATATATTAATACTGCATGAAGTTTAGATTGCATTATTTCACATCCTTAATTTTAGCAACATGCAGATTCAACTGATGGCTTGCAATGCTGTTTGGAAAGTAATTTTTGCCAGATTATTTATTCAGTTAACAGTCAATCCAATAAATACAAGCAACTACTTTAATAATTTTGCACATTCCATATTCAGTATGGATTCAACATCAGAATTCATACACCAATTCAATATTTATATATTTATTGACAGAGTGACAGTCCCAATTATATAATAACAATGTCCAGCATTTATGTAGCATCTTTAATCTAGAAAAGAACATTACAAGGTACTTCACAGCATTGGAAGGGGAAAAGAAATTGGACACAAACCCAAAAGGAGATTTTAAAAGATTTGACCAAATAAGTTAAAGGGCTGTAGGGAGAGTTTTAAAGAGAAGATTGCCGGCTTTAAGAAAGAAGTTCCAATAATTGAGAAGGTGGATACTGGCATAACAGCCAATCGTGGATCAGAGGCAAAAGGTTTTGCAAATTGCCAGCGCCAGAGAAAGAAAGAGCGTTTGGACATTATCATGGATGAGCTGGAGAAGGTTATAAAAATTGGAAGGCATGTGGCCATAGATGGATTTAGCACAAGAAAGAAAAATTCTTATTGCAGCAGTTGGGCAACACAGTAGTTTAACAAGGATGGAAATTACATGTGACTATGACTGAGTGCAGGATCAGGCCAATTTTTACTAAAGTGGAAAAGTATGAGACTGATCAGTTGAACAACAAAATAGGAAGGTATGAAGGTGACAAAGATGGGAACAGGGCTCAGATTTGGGCAGAGAGTGGGTGCAGATGAGCAATGTTATGGAGATGGAAGTGGGCAGAGTGTTTATGATGGAGAAGATATGCTATCAGGAGCTCAGGTCAGTATCAAACAGAATGTGAAGGTTGCAAACAATGTGAAGTAGGACAAGCTTTAGAAGCTGTCAGGTGGTGTTGGTGCCACAATTTATTCAATTATTCCGAGGTGCTGTGACAACATGCACTTCTACATGTATGCTGTAGTCTGGAGTGATGTCTTGTGAGGCACATATTCAGCTGCAGGCAAACAGGGAAAGATCAAGCTCTGTACCTAACCATTCTTCCTTTTAACTGATCACCAGGTAATGGACATAGAGGAGTGGCTTGCATTCATTCATGCAGAAAGATTCTACTTTCCAGTTTGTATATTTATTTGTTAAATGATTCTCTTAATGATACTGTAAGGAATAGAAACTTGACCATAAAACAGAAGAGTGGAAGTAAGGCCATTCGGCCCATCCATTCCACTCACCATTCAATCATGGCTGATGGGCATTTCAACTCCACTTACCCGCATTCTCCACGTAGCTCTTAATTCTTTGTGATATCAAGAATTTATCAATCTCTGCTTTGAAGACATTTAGCGTCCCGGCCTCCACTGCACTCTGCGGCAATGAAGTCCACAGGCCCACCACTCTCTGGCTGAAGAAATGTCTCCGCATTTCTGTTCTAAATTTACCCCCTCTACTTCTAAGGCTGTGTCCACGGGTCCTAGTCTCCTCGCCTAATGGAAACAATTTCCTAGCGTCCACCCTTTCCAAGTCATGTATTATCTTGTAAGTTTCTATTAGATCTCCCCTTAATCTTCTAAACTCCAATGAATACAATCCCAGGATCCTCAGCCATTCCTCGTATGTTAGACCTACCATTCCAGGGATCATCCATGTGAATCTCCGCTGGACACGCTCCAGTGCCAGTATGTCCTTCCTGAGGTGTAGGGACCAAAAATGGACACAGTACTCCAAGTGGGGCCTAACCAAAGATTTATAAAGTCTTAGTAGCACAACGGTGCTTTTATATTCCAACCCTCTTGAGATAAATGACAAAATTGCATTCGCTTTCTTTATCACGGACTCAACCTGCATGTTTACCTTTAGAGAATCCTTGACTAGCACTCCCAGATCCCTTTGTACTTTGGCTTTATGAATTTTCTCACCGTTTAGAAAGTAGTCCATGCTTGTATTCTTTTTTCCAAAGTGCAAGATTTGAGAAGGATATTTGGCTGATTGAACTAGTTCTGACATCTAATAAGGGCATAGCTGATATAATCATTTTCTAATCTTGCCCCTTCAGCCTTAAAACTCACTGGGATGTCCTGCATATTCGACGTGGAGCCAGGCCATGCCCTGGTGACTGGTAATCAGCTTTCTGAATTTCTCATCATTGTGAAGAAGGGATTATGGACCTACCAACTGCAAGATCTCAATGGTTATACCATCAAGGATAAGCTTCAATATGCTTAGCCAAGTGAGCCTTGTGCATTAGCCAATGTAACTGGAACCCAGCCATTGAGGTGGTGGACCCTTTATCCCTGATTTTACAGTGACTGGACATTTTCCTGCAAACAACCTTCCACAAATGACAGACTGAGACTGTAGCATTTCCACTTTCCTGCCTCAACATTCCTACTTCTATTATGCTATTTGGGATTCAATTCCACTTCTTGGTCATATTTTAACAACTTGATAGTAAAACAGTTGCATTCTTGGAAAGAAGTTTTAAATATCCAGGAATTAGCTTTTCTTTATCTGGTGTAGCTTCATAAAATCACCTAAAGTATTTCATTGCTGTACACGTTACCCAACTCAGGATTCAAATGATTCATTCATTATATACAGAATAGTAATTTAGAACAAGAATACTTCGGCATGTAACTCATTAAATCCCTAAAGTGAATGGATTTTGAGAGAAAATTTGCAGTTTTTGTTGAGGAGTAAGTGCACACACCATCCCCACACCCCAACCTGCACATATGAATTTTAACAGTAAGTTCCTGCTCCAAACCTCTATTCACAATCTCCTGACACACTGGCTGAAACTCTGCCTTCTTTTGCAAACAGTACAACATTCAAAGTGATAACTTTTAAAGTTAGGTTTACCCAGCTGTAAGAGATTTATTTGCCCTATAATTGTCTTTTTATCATGCCCCCTATTTTCTCTAGAGCCATGTAGCAGACAGATCTAGTTTGGAACACTATTCATCCTTCAAAACCCCACACAAATGGCCAAGCTTTATGCATGGACCACAGCAGCTGAGTTTGAACAGTCTGCTTGACTGTAGCTGAAAATAATCTTCCTCAATATTCAAATGTTAATTTTTCATCAGCCATTACTGGATAGCAGCATGGAATCTGAATATTGGTGTATGATCTGTTTAAATTCTAGGGCACTTAAGCCAGTTGTAAGACTTCTAGCAACATCTTGGCTGAGATCAGCTAACTCAGCATGCAGCCAGGAATCCCAAACCTAGATGAGTTCAATGTTCCAAACCCACATCCAAGCTGCATCACCCTTGCAACACAATGTCCAAACATAGTTAGCCTGGAGATGAGCTCAGTGCCAAATCGGGAGACTGTGCCTCAAGAAGTGGGAATTATCTGCCTGACACCATTGGAAATGGAGCTGCTGTCTGTCTGTCTAATTGGAGCAGGCTCCTGAGCTCCCTGTTTATTGCATAAGCCCTCCACCCTGATCTGCTCATCTGTCCAAATTTGAAACTATCCCAGAGGTTTTGAGACCCCTGGTCTCAATCTTCTCTTCAAACGGAAAAGACTATCTGATCGAAATGGTGAGATTTTGCAGAACTCTGAGATACTGAAGGATCTGGGTGTCCCCCTGCATGAATCACAAAAGATTATGCAGGTACAGCAAGTAATTAGGAAAGCTAACATAATGTTATTATTTATTGCAAGGGGAGCTGAATACAAAAGTAGAGGAGTTAGGCTTCAATTATACAGGGAATTGAGGAAACCACATCTGGAGTATTGCGAATCACATTGAATAATATAACCAAGGAAGGATATATATGTATCGGAAGCAGTTCAGAGAAGATTTAATAAATGGATAACCAGGAATGGGCGGGTTGTCAGATCAAAGGTTGGATAGGCAAGGCTTGCAGCCACCGGAATGTATAAGAATAAAAGCTGATTGAAACATACAAGATCCTGATAGATCTTGAAAGGATACATGCTGAGAGGATATTTCCTCTTATGGAAGAATCTAGAAATAAGGGTCACTGTTTAAAAATATGGGAGCCCCTACTTAAAACAGAGGTGCAGTATTTATTTTTCTCTCAGAGCGTCATGAGTCTTTGGAAGTCTTTTTCTTGAAATGATGGAGTCATTGAATATTTTTAAGGCAAAGGTAGATAGACTCTTCTTAAGCAATGGGGCAAAAGATTAACGGGTGAAGGAAGGCATACAGATTTGATGTTACAATCAGCTCAAAGAATGACCTCTCGATGCCCTTACTTCATGTTTGAATTTATAGTACCAACTTTTCCAATGTATCTTTTCATTCCGTATCTTTGGAATCATTCTTAAAAATCTTGGGTCTGTATCCTTTACAGTTTCTTCATATTCTTCCTTCCTAAAGTGTGACATCCAGAATTTTGACCTCATACTAATAAAATGTACAGTGTATGAGCTATATATATTTTAATTATGTTTATTTTTAATCTTGGATTTTTAAAAATGTTGTAACTAGTGTTGTGTGGATTCTTTGCATGTCTGCAAAGATTTAATGCTCAAATTGTAGGTATATCTGTAGCCATGGTGATTTCTTTTAAGATTGTTTGAGAGGTCTCCAGGAGCTAATGGAGCTTTGTGTACATCGAGAGAGTTTAATCAGCAAACAGAACACACATACATAACTCCAAATAGTTTATATCAGTGTTGAGTCATGTCATTTGGACACCAAAATGGCCCAACCACCTTTCAAAATCAGATATGCAGATAAGTTCTGGCTTACCTAATCATGCAGCATGTATAGATGCCCTGGGAAATGTATTTAGAATGAGTGGAAGCTGTCTTGCAGAAAATACAGCCAGCTGACTTAGTGGACAATCTTGCTAAAAGTGAGTTCACTAAGGCTGATTGACTTAAGTTAGTCATGTCAAGAACATGTACTGCTATAATAGTATGAGTATGAACAGAAGCACAGTTCCCATTTCCACACCAAAACAGGAAGTCATGAGATTCTCAGGAATCGGTGAGGTCTACCTAAAGTTTGTACCAAACTTCCGCACTATCTGTGCATTAATAGTCCAACTTCAAAAAAGGCAAAGGCAGTATGGATAGAGAAGTGCCAAACAGGATACAAAAAGCTGAAAGCCATATCAATAAGAGAATATGGGCTTGCAACTCTTAACTTCAATCACGTATTTAAACTAGCCATCGATACAAATAGCATCAGGGTAGGGCTATATCCTTCAGGGAGATAAATCCAGAGTACAGAGACTTGTCATGTATTATCAAAAGTGTTAAACAGCAGAGACAGCACTCCAGACTGGAGAAGGATTAGATTAGATTAGATTACTTACAGTGTGGAAACAGGCCCTTCGGCCCAACAAGTCCACACTGACCCGCCGAAGCACAACCCACCCATATCCCTACATTTACCCCTTCACCTAACACTACGGGCAATTTAACATGGCCGATTCACCTGACCTGCACATTTTTGGACTGTGGGAGGAAACCCACGCAGACATGGGGAGAATGTGCAAACTCCACACAGGATGTCCTCAGATTATAACTGGCTTTCAAATGCTTTTAGATGAAGTCTGGAATATGTACAGAGAGGTCACAGTCTGCACGAATCAGAACCAATTAGCTTTTGTGGAAAAATAAAGATCCAAAATGACAGATTATTCATTTGGAGTTTATTCATTCAACTTTACCTCTTAAAATCCCCTCACATTGCTGGGAAATCATGTGTGATTGAAAACACTCTGCCCAAAACAAACAGCCAGAATATCTTACTGGTGAATCTCACCCAGGAACTTGCTGCAATACATATCCATTCATTTAAGGTGCTTTGCAGAGCCTATGCTACAAACCACAATTATATCCAGTTAAATATTGGATAGTCAAGCATTTTTTGTCTCAAACCCTAACATGAACCAGCCACCAATTTTGTTTTCCTATCCAGTCACTGTCTCAGATTAATTATTCGAAGCTTCAACACCTCCTGTTTCTTTAAGACCATCTTTAAAGTCAAGTCCATTGTCAAGTCTTTGGGTAGCCTTCATAATATTTCAATCTGTATCTCAGCATCTATTACAGTCAGACTACGATTATATGAATCAAAATAACAGAGTCCTAAGGATGCTAAAAATCTTAAATACAAACTGAAAATGCTGGAAATATTGCAGCAACCAGGTAACACCTTTCCAATGAAAGCCTGACACGTTAAGTTTTACCTACATTTTCTGGTTATGCCTATATGAAGTTCCTTTCAGCACAAACTTATATTTTTATAAAAGTGTTTTTAAAATCTGCAAGACACTTCATAGAAGCATTATGAAACAAAGTTTGACACTGAACCACATAAGGAGATTTTAGATCGAGTGATCAAAACATTGGTTGAAGAAGTTTGTTTTAAGACATATCTTTACTGAGGAAATTGAAGTCAAGAGGTAAAGAGATATAGGTAGGGAATGCCAGACTTTGGGGTCTGAAACATCTATGAAACTTTCAATTTGAAATGTACAAAAGGCCAGAATGAGAAAAATGCAGAGATCCTGAATGTTATTGGGGTTGGAGCTTTCTATGCTAAAGGTAATTTACAAATGCAAGTTGTTGTTGTGTATTTTTAAATTTTGAAATCTTGCTGAAGAGGGCAAGATCTGAAGTAAAAATAAATCTGAATATGTTCTAGCGTTAAAGGAATATTTATACATGCTGCAGTTACATTATTGGTGTGATATGGGATATTTATTGAGCTTCTACTCAACTAATTGGTGGGCACAACCTAGGGTTTAATTGTTTGTGCATGTGGATTTTTCTTTGAAAAATTAACTTTATATTTCTTATCATGTAGTATAATATTAACATGAAGACTGTACCCAAGACATTAGACTTTCTGCCTCTTTGAGAATTACATGTTTTCAAAGAGGAGTTTTATCCTGGGACCTGTCTGCTTTTATTGGCTCTCTGGCTCATTAACACAGCCATTAAAAGCAATGTTCTACTTTAGAAGTGCTTCAACCTGTTCTCCAAAGAAAGATTAACCAAATAAATCTCAGCTAAAATAGTTGTCATTGTGCACTTTAACAAACTCTCCATTGTGGCGGTCAGTGAATTGGGATTATTCAGGATGTTGTATTATGGCCCATGACCTCCTGATTGCTAATTTCCTGGAAACATGGTATTGTTGTTAGTGCTCTCAGCAGCTGAGACACTGGACCAACATTGAGACACTGAACATTGATAAAAATTAAGTATGAGAAATGCTGACTTCATTTAATGTTGATGTCACCAGGACAAGCATTCAAAGATACCATGAGCAATAAGGCTGGAAGTTGTCAATGCACCAGCCATAATCTTCCAAACCTTCTTAGATGTACAGTGACGCTAATGGATGGACATTTCCAAATGATTCACTCTTAGTCAAAAAAGAGGATAAGCCAAGCAGCCAAGTCAATTTAGCCTGAGTGATGGGAATGCCTTTAAAAACAATAATGCAAGACAAAGTAAACTGTCATTTTGACTTGTGGATTAATTAAGAAATGCCATTACAAATTCATTTAAGGCCACTAGTACTTCACGTATTTGAGACTTTTTTTCTTGGAGGTAACAGAGAGGATTAGCGAGGGCAATGCAGTTGATTGAGTGTGGATGCAATGGGGAAATGGTAATCTCATTGGATTAGCAACCAGAAGAGTCAGGCTAGTGCTTTGGAGACAAGGATTCAGTCCCACCAAGGTAAATTTAGAATTTAAAGCTATTATAACAGCAACCAAGTAACTATTGTCAGTTGTTATGAGGAAAGAAATCTGCCATCCTATTGGTCAGGCCAAATGTGACGCCAGAACCACAAGATGTTGCTGACTCTTAACTATCCTCTAAAATGGCTGAGAACATCATTCAATTGCATCAAAAACATGAAAGTCAATAAAAGAGGAAACTAGACATATCACCCAACATCTGCCCAGGCACTGGAAATGACAACAGTAAACCCAGGACTGCTGACCCTGCAAAGTCAAACTTAATAATATCTGGGGGCTTGCAGCAAAATTGAGATGACAACAGCCTGACAAAGCCAAACTCTCAGAACCATACTTCACAGACAACACTCCGCCACCATCCCAGAAGTGGTGGCACAGTAGGAAACAGTCAAAAAAGAGTTTCTTTGTGTGTTATGAATCCTGACACCACACTCCATGAAGTGTCATGCTTCAAGTTTAACAACATCAAAATTAGATTTTGTTTTGGGCCCAAATCAGGAAGGTGCTGGAACAATCTCCATTTGCCTGAATAGGCACAACTCCAAACACATTCAAGAAACTAAACACCATCCAATTCTGTCACTGAGTCAAACTCCTGGAACTCTCTTTCTATGTCAGCACTGGGGGTTTACCTCCTCCTATGGACTGCAGCAGTTCAACACGACAGCTCACTGGCACGCCTCCTGTGCAAATCGGGAGAGACAATCCAGTAAAGGGAAAATCACAGGAATTATTTTCAAAATCTACTTTCCTCAAGTGAAAGGCCTTTGCAGAGACCATTGGCTGAAACTTGCTGCCTGGGGTCAATGCACAGGTCATTTAGTTCATGGCTCTCAGTTTGAACTGTTTTCATTTTGAAGTACAAGTTGCTAATTAGTGTTATAATTATTTGTAGACTACAATAAGCACCTTTGAAATTAAATAGAGTCAATGATTTGTCAGTCATAACTGAGCTGGATGTGCAAACTTGGCTGGACTGTATTTTGTTTGCTCACATGTGTCATCCAACATCTCCTGGATTGTCGAAATTTCTCACACTCAGTTTGTTGAAGAATGACTGTTCACAGATGCAATATGTCTATTAACTCTCAAACATCGACCACTCTATAACCTGCACTTTTTTTCACCCATCCTCACCAGGAATGAAAGTTCTAATATCTAGATTGTGTTGGTAGTGTGTATTTTGACAGTTAAATAACTGATTTCAGAAATTGCCATGATGATGTTGAATCCACAGACAATCTATCTACTGGATAGATTAGTGGTTTACCTGCTTATTCTGTAAAGATATTACTTTTCTGTAAAGGTAATGCACTTGACTGGTACCAGTGGAAGTTTCACTTCTCATCTCCGATGTTAATTTCATATGACACTTATTCCTACAATCTGTTGTCCATGGCAAATGGGAGTTAACAGCACCAGGAAAGTATTCACATTTCATAAAAAAGCCTTACTGTACAAGTAAAATTCTGAAGAGTTATTAATTTTTCAAAACTTTGTACTAAAACTACAAAAGGAAATAGTTTTCATAACTGTTAAATTAGTGATTGGCTAACAAGTAAAATAAATAAAACAAAACCTCAATAATGATGAAGGGGTGGCCCAGTGATTAGCACTGTTGCCTCACAGCACTTGGGACCTGGGTTGAATTCTCTGCCTTGGGTGACTACCTGTGTGGAGTTTGCACATTCTTTCCATTTCCTCTGGGTGCTCTGATTTCCTCCCACAATCCAAAAGATGTGCAGTTTTGGTGAATTGGCCACGCTAAATTGCCCATAATGTTCAGGGATGTGTAGGTTAAGTGCATTAGTCTGGGATAAAAGTAGGTGAATGGGTCTGGGTTGGTTACTCTTCAGAGGGTTGGTGTGGACTTGTTGGGCCGAAGGGCCTGTTTCCATAATGTGGGGATTCTATGATTTTCAGGGTGGAGAAAAACATTAATAATATGTGTGTATTTCAGGGATAGGTTAAGTGAAGTGTTTTTGAGACTTGAACATATCAATGATTTTTCTGTTGCTTATAGGCTGATGTGAAGCATCAATTACCACTACAGATGAAATCAACTAATTCAGCATGGTGCACATCACATCAAAATGTTTCAACTTACATGAGGTCTACTATCCATGAACCACACGGCCAACACTTGACAATCTGAAATACAAGATATAGTAACTATAAAAGAAGGTTCTCACATAGATCACCAATAGGTTTGAGCAAATCTTAACTACTTATGGAGGGGACTGTAGGAAATTGAACAGACCATTCATCTGACCTGCATAGAGTAGTATGGTAGCATCATGGTTTTCTTACTATACTGGTCTGGAAACATGAATTCAAAGCCCTTTGTGATGATATCTAATAAAGTAAAGCTGGAATCAAAAGCTAGTCTCAGTGACAGCTGCAATGGGTAAATTCTCCATTTCTGTTGGGTATCTTGATTGCTTGTTCAAACGATGATGAAACACCTGCCATATCTTCTTACAAAGAAGCAATTTAGAGAGCAGTGGCTAGCCTTCCTCTAAAATCAAATCATTCGCAATAGAAGGCCAGCTAACAAGGTCTGCTGGCTAATGAGAGGCTGTCCTGCAGTTGGCAAGCAAGGCAAAGAGGATGGACAGAGTTAGTCAGAAAGAAACAGCAAAGGTAGCACTCAGCAGCCAGTCCCCTGCCCTATGTCCAGTCCTGCACCCATCACTGTTCACCAATTAAGTGGGTTGCCTCATATTTATCCAGTGAGGTCATTGAAGTTCTGGTGGGGATTAGCACTTAAATTATCATTGAGTATAATGTGGGAAAATGTGAAGTGTTTATTTTGGCTGAAAGAATGAAAAGACAATATTACTGAACAGAGAATGACTGCAGAATTCCGAGGTGCAAAAGGATCCAGATATTCTCATGCACAAATCACAGAAGGATAGAATTCACATACAGCAAGTAATCACGAAGTCTAATGAATTATAGCCTTTATTGTGAAAGGAATTGCAGGTGAAAAGGAAGATATGATGCTTCATTTATACAAGGCATTGGTAAGACCACATCTTAAATACTGTGTGCAGTTTTGATATTATTATTTAAGAAAGGATGTAAATGCATTTCATCTTCAGAGAAGGTTTGACACCTGAAATAAGTGAATTGTCTTCGAGGATAGGTTAGACAGGTCATGATTATTTTCAAAATAGTTCTGAAGAATTAAGGTTAATATATTTGGAGGTTTATAAGATATGACCTTCAGAATGACCTTCACAAGATGGACATGGAAAGGATGTTTATTCTGTGGGTGAGTTTAGAACTAGGGAATACTATTTTAAAATTTGGGGTCACCCTTTTTAAGATAGAGATGAGGGGGGACTCTTTTCTCCCAGAGAATCATGCAACTTTGGAACTCTTTCCCTTAAGAGACAGGAGATTGGGAAGTGGATAAAAGCAAATTACTGCGGATGCTGGAATGTGAAACCAAAAGAGAAAATGCTGGAAAATCTCAGCAGGTCTGGCAGCATCTGTAAGGAGAGAAAAGAGCTGATGTTTCGAGTCTAACTGAACCTTTGTCAAAGCTTGGGAAGTGGGTTGGACATTTAATATTTTAAAGGCAGAGGTAGATAGATAGATTTTTGTTGGACAAGGGAATCAAAAGTCAATGGGGATAAATGGAATGTGAAATTCAGAGTACAAACAAACCCCCTTTATTGAATGGCACTGGAAGCATCAAGGGGCCAATGCTTCTGCTCCCAATACATATATTGTATGTGCTTAAGGACCTTTATTTCCCATCCAAAACTTAATTCTGGTGGAGGCAAGATTGTCTTAATTATTCATTTGGTTCACTAATGTTCTCTGGGGAAGCAAATTTGTCACCACTACCTGGTTTGACCCATATATTTTTCCAGACCCATTGCAACATGGCAGACTCTGACATGGCCTCGCAAACCATTGAGTTACTGTTGTAATATAGGGAAATATAATAGCTGAACTGTGCCTATAAGGTTCCAATAAATAGCAATGAGACAGATGACCAGGTAACCTATTGCTTGGGAGAAGAATAATGGTCAATATATCAGGAACTATTATTTAAATATGCCATACAATATTTTGCATCTTCTTGAAGCCCTTCTTTATCATATTATCAAATAAATGTTACGTCAAACAATGCAGCATTCTTCCAAATTGTACTGATGTAATGGGTTTAATCATACCCAGAATGTATACACAGTATTATCTATATCCCACTCATTCCCACTGTTATTAACCTTTAGTGTCAAACAGAGATCACATACTTTGCCAATACTAACATCAGCTGGACCCTTCATTCAAGGACTTAATTACTCTTCCCTACCTGAATATCCTGTTTGATATATAACTGAGTTTCTAACTTCTTATTCTAGTCATCATAATGAACTACTGACCCTTCCATAATATTGTTTTATACTCAATCCTTCCAACCATGATTCATAATGGCTTGACAATCAATATAGGTTTGACAATTTTAATGATCACCACCTCACTGGCATCCAAGTTCATTGTTTGTAAATTGTGACTCATCAAAATTCTGCTGTCCTGTCATATTAAGCACCCTCTTACATCACTTCACCTGCTATCTATGACCCAATCTTTGGAGTTTCTTTCATAAGCCTCTCATTCATTTTCTCCATGAAGGCCTCTTTAGAACCCACCTCTTAGCTCTTCCCTTTTTTTTCATCTGGTTCAGCAACTATTTTATCTTGGGGCTTTTTAAAATGACAAAAGATTCTCTATGATTGAAAGCTATTGTTATCTCCTCCTAAATAGACTATAGAACTGCTATAATGACAAACTAATAGGTACTTACAAACCAATGGAAAATCTTTAAAATTTAGAGGATCTTGTTGAAAAATGGAACGCCATGTCAGACCATTCTCCTAAAGGAGAAGTTTAAAGGTGAAGTTCAGTTTTCTTCTGGTCCAAATGCAGGTCCCAATTTGGAGTATGTGTGTCCTTTGGCCTTAATCTTTGCTGATCATTACATGCAATCTCTGTACTTGTAAACAGCACATTCCAGAATCCCAAGAAGCTGAGATGTGCATCTATAGCTATTGAGTCATACATTTTTAATGTGTACTATAAGACAAGACTTCAAAGGCACAGTCCCTGTGCAGGGTAATTGCCTGTTAATATGTTCCTGACGCTGTCTGGGTAATCACTTCTGCTTAATGCCATCTTTGGGGACACTTACTTTCACAAACATATGGGAGCTGAATGCAGCAGAGGCTGTCTGTTAGATATGATGTAGAGTTCAGATACTCTCTCCATATACAGACAAATAGATATAATACGTAGCAAGAAGCACAAATCCACAGTCAGAATAGCATTCGTTCTGACAATAAACGGCAAGGGCTTTATCGATAATGAGCAAATCCATGTTAATAAGCAAACAACTGAGCTACTTTTAATCACAGCAATGTTAATTACTGATCTGTCACAGTATGGCAGCAGTAAGCATGTAAAATAATGTTATGCGCTGCAACCTAATGATTTAATTAACTAATCAAGGGAATAGAGATGAAGACAACTTTGCAACATTCAGTTTTTAACTGCTGGGTTTTAGATTTTACAATTAATTTACCATATAGGAATGAGTCAAACAGCATAATTGAGAAGAAACCTTGGAGCAGGGAAATGGGAGAAATTTTAACACAGGGAGTGGGGCAGGTTGGTTGCAAGGAGAGTGCTAAAAGACCAAAACTTTGAATTGTGTTGGCTTCAACCATTCAACTTGTGGCTTTTTATCCAGACGGGACAGAGGCTTCCTAGAGCTAGCAATCAAATGTGTTAATGATGCTAGTGGTCTGGCATTTAACTGCATTGAGGGTATAACTGTAGCCAGGCAGGTTTCCTGGGCATTGGAAAACTCAGCAGCTACAACAAGACTCATTCAGGATTGGGAGCATCCCTTAGATTAGATAACTTACAGTGTGGAAACAGGCCCTTCGGCCCAAAAAGTCCACACTGACCCGCTGAAGCGCAACCCACCCAGACCTATTCCCCTACATTTACCTCTTCACATAATACTACGGGCAATTTAGCATGGCCAATTCACCTGACCTGCACATTTTTGGATTGTGGGAGGAAAGCGGAGCACCCGGAGGAAACCCACGCAGACACGGGGAGAATGTGCAAACTCCACATAGTCAGTCGCCTGAGGCAGGAATTGAACCCAGGTCTCTGGCGCTGTGAGGCAGCAGTGCTAACCACTGAGCCACGATAGTGCCCACTCGCCTTGTGAGCTAGGAAAACAGAATTGTTTCTACCTGACTTCATTTTTAGTGCCAATACCCCTTCCCCCACCATAATATCACCCCAGATCTGAATAGACTCCAAACATTGGGTATCAGAGCAACTGCACCCCAGGGGTGGAGTTTGAAACCCTGATCCTGAGCGAAAGCCAAGTTGTCAATCAGGTTAGCATTCAAGTGTGGAACATATCAGGTGAGCTCAAACTCCACTGTAATGAGCAATTGAGATTACAACATTTCCTGTCTCTCACTCTCAACTCCAGCATGTAAAAAGGTAAAATACCCAGCAGAAAAATTCTATAACTGGTTCTATGGGAACGTCTCTAACTGTCCTTGCACCTTGTGGTGTTCTGCTGTGCATTGTTACTTGAATTGAAAGGGCTACAGAGAAATGATTATGGTTTGTTGTGCAGCTAATGGTTCTGGAGGAATCAGGTCACTGGTTCTGAGATTGGTACACATTCATGAATTCCAATTAGGTTAAAATCATACCTAGCTTTAGCCTAATGTTGAACAAAAACTTGGTTTAAGTGTATTATTATTCCTCCAAAACTTCTTTAATTCAATAAATTTCATGAGGAAATATAATATGCAAAAATAGTTCTATCTCTTGATAGTCTGTAAATATAAGTAATGTACTTATGAAACCTAAAGAGGGAAACTGAAAGATGGAATTATTTCAGGGCAACTGCTGGACCTGAGGTGGAAGTCAGAAATGGAACAGAAACTTCAACTTGGAGGCCTGAGGCTTCATTAAAATTAAAGCTGAGATTTAATTAAACATGAAACTAATAAATAATAGTGATAGCATGATTGAATTTGATATTAGATTTAGGAACAAGGAGAAAGGATCATCACCTAGATTTATTTAAAATCATTAAGACAAAACTATTCAAGGATGAGAAATCAATTGTCCATAATTGACAGGACTGCATAGTTAATAGGCGAATCTCCAGAAAAATATTGGAAAATATTCCAAAATATTTTTAATACTAAACAAAACCGGTAAACACACCTACAAGAAAAAGGATTCACCTGTTTTGTTAATCAACTATGGTCAACAATTGAGGTAAGGTACTGTATCAATCAAGTAGGAAAGAGTTACACATTCACGAAAATGGGAAAATGCTGTGAGAGTTAAAGTAATCCCCGACTCAGGCGACTGTCTGTGTGGAGTTTGCACGTGCTCCCCGTGTCTATGTGGGTTTCCTCTGGGTGCTCCGGTTTCCTCCCACATTCCAAAAATGTGCAGGCTATGTGGATTGACCATGTTAAATTGCCCGTAGTGTTAGGTGAAGGGGTAAATGTAGGGGAATGGGTCTGGGTGGGTTGCACTTCGACGGGTCAGTGTGGACTTAGTGGGCCGAAGGGTCTGTTTCCACACTGTAAATAATCTAATCTCATCATAAAGTTATTCATAGATGGTCATAAGGGGTACAAAAGATCTGTGAAAAAAAACTCACAATTAGCATGAAAGCAAATATCAAGAATTGCAATAAACATATAATGAGAAAGAGGTGAAAGAAAATGTGGACCACAGTAAAGAGAGTTGAGGCAGTTATGCAGCATTTGTTAAGTAAGTACTTAATGAGAACAATATTAGCAATACAAGAAAACTTAAGTTGTGTGTGTTAAAGGAATTATTACAGTTTGATAAATACGTGACAAAACAAAAAGACGAGGTAAATCTATCTGATTGGTTCACTGAATTTGGCTGATCATCCCTGCACTAGTTCTCGGTATGAACATCATGGCTTAATGCCATTCTCTTGTCTTCTCCCTGTAACCCTACGCATTATTTTAACTTAAACAATCATCTACTTCCCTCTTGAATGCCTCAGTTGAAACTGTATACACCACCTTTCCTGGCCATTCATTCCAGATCCAATCCATTTGTGAAAAGCTTTTTTTTCTCATATTGCACAATTTTGCAAATTCTCTAAATTGTTATTTCTCAATCTTGATTATTTTATGAGTGGGAATATTTCTCCCATTCTACTCTGTTCAGATCTCTCACGATTTTGAAAACTTCATTTAATTAATCTATCCTCACAATTAAAGTTTCTCATCCTGGAATGATTCTCCTCAACCTTTCCTGCACTCTCAATAATTCATTCACATTCTTCCTGAAGCATGGCACTTAGAACTTTACACAGTACTCCAGTCAAGATCTAACTGCTGTCTTCTATAGCCTCCTTACTTTTTTACTCTATGCCACAATGAACAGGTAGTGTGGAAATGGGTGACCACCAGACATTGTAGGAGTGTCTTATCTTTTGGATACTGGCGAGAGTGATGGTTCCACAGGAGAGTAGAACCAGAGCCAATTCAGTGGCATCATGATTGATGCAGTCGCTTTGACAATGGATCTGAAGCACATAGACTGGCCAGCAAATTAATGCCCATTGGATGCCAGATAATACAGACAGTTGAATCCAAAAGTAATTCAGTGACAGGAAACAAAGGGGAATGGAGGACAGATGGTTTTACAAATGGAAAGCCATTTCCAGCAGCATCCCCTAGAGCTGAGGGTTGAACCACTTACTATTTGTGGAGTATTTCATGATTTATACTTAAATGTGGTATTGCAAAATTTGCAGATGACAAAATTTAGCCTGATAGTTGTTGGTGAAGAGGATAATTGCTGACAGTAGGAAGCTTTCAATGGCTTAGCTCTGTTGGTGGAAAAGTAGCAAATGGAATTCAATCCAGAGATATGAGAGGCTATACACTTAGGGAGGGGAAAATAGCAAGCAAATGGACTATAGATATGGCTCGTGAGATAGTTAATATATTGGTTTTAATTTTCCAAAATTCCTTTCTTCAGGGACTGTCACATTAATTAGAAGACAGCATATGCAACTCCTTTATTAATAAAGGGAGGCAGTTGAAGGAGACAACCACAGACAAATTACTTAACATCTGTGATATGGAAAGTTTTAGAAATGATTACTAAAAAAAAACTATAGCAGGGCACTTGCACAAGTTCAAAATAAACAGGCAGAGCCAACATGGTTTAGTGAAAGGCAAATCGTGTTTGAACTTATTTTTCGTTCTTTGGGAAGATAACCCAAACTGTGGATAAATTGGAACCAATCGATGTAATGTATTAGATTAATGTACACATTTCATAAAGTACAACAAGAAAACTTATTGTGGAAAATATAAATTCATGGAGTAGTGGCTAGCACATTGGCATGGATAGAAGTTTGGCTGATGAATGGAAGAACAGAATAGGCATAATGGCTTTTTCAGGTTGACAAGATGAAACGAGTGGTGCACCACAGGGCTTGTGATGGGACCTCATCTGTATACAATTGACGTAATGACTTAAGTAAAGAGATGGAAGGTTTGATTGCCAAATTTTCTGATAATATGAATACAAATAGGAAACCTAATTGTGAAGAAGACATTAGGAGGCCACAAAAAATGTATTCAGCGAATGGGAAAAGATGTGGCAGAATGTGAAATTATCCATTTTTTCAGGAAGAACAAAAATGAATCATTTATCTGAATGGTAAGAGACTATAGGATTCTGGGGTGCAGAGGGATCTGGGTATCCTTGTGTAATAATAACCAAAGATTATTATGCAGATACAGTAGGTAATTAGGAAAGCTAATAGAAAGTTACCATTTATTATGAAGGAAAGTGAATACAAAAGTATAACAGTTATGCTTCCGTTCTCTACAGCACTGGTGAGATTCCATCTAGAATATTGTGTATAGTATTAATCACTTTATGTAGAAAGGATGTAAATTCCATTGGAATGGGTCAGAGAAGGTTTATGAGACTAATATGTGGAATGGGCATGTTGACTTCTGAGGAAAGGTTAAACAGGTTAGACTTGTGTTTGCTAGAGTTTAGAAAGGCAAAACAGTGACTTAACTAAAGCATTCAAAATCCTGAGGGGTCTTGACAGGGGAGAAGCAGAAAGGATGTTTTTTTCTTATGGAAAAACCTAGAACTAGCAGTTGCTGTTTAAAAATCAGCGTTCTCCATTTAAACCAGAGATCAAATGAAAATCTTTTCTCATGAATTGGTGAAGGTGGTGGAAGCAGAGTCCTTAATATTTTAAGGCAAAGGTAGAAATATGCTTGTTAATTAAGGGGGTAAAAAGTTATTGGGTGGATTGAATGAGTTACCTGAGGACTATTTATGTGATCAATACTGATTTTTCATAATCTGCACAGGGGGAAGAGCACTATACCTGTATTGCATGCACAAGAATACACTCCACTTATATTTCTAAAAAAATACATTGTTATAGTACTTTTCATGATCCAAGGCTATTCTGAAATATTTTATAACCAATTAAGTGTTTTTGGCATGTAATTGGTGTTGTAACATAAGAAACACAACAGCAACTTCACAAGTAAGAATTGGCACAGATATTATGACGAAATAATTTGTTTCTGTGATGTTGTGTGTTGATTAAACATTAGCCAGGACATTAAGGTGAACTCCATTTATCTTTGAAACAGAATGTTTGGCATTCACCTACTTAAGTAGATGGAGCCCTGTTTTAAAGCCACATTTAAAAGTTTGCAGCTCCAACAATGCAGCACTCCTTCATGATTATGTTTATGTGCCAGCTTAGATTTTGTGGCTATATCTCTGTAGTGAGCTTTGACCTTACAGTATTTAGCTCAAGTGATAGTATTAGTAGCTGAGCCACAATGGGGCATGTCTGTATAAGCTGGTTAAAGTAATGCATTGTGTGTAGGAATGCCTTTAATATCTAACCTCACTGGATAATCTGACGTGGTTATTGCAACTCCTTAAAACATGGAAATCATACTTCAATATCCATACTTCATAATAGACTAAAAGCCAAGGACAGTCGTTACCATGGTCAGCCATATCAACATTCGTTTGTAGGCTGATAAGACCAGTAGTTCTTTATCTCCCACACCCCACTGGTCTTACTGAGAATTTTTTTCTTTTTACAAAGCAGGAGCATAATAGATAATATCCTGAGGGTGACAATGTTACCCACTTTCTTGGAGCTGTGCATCTGGTGGCTTTATAGCCTCAACATAAAAGTACATTAAAGTATTATTCTTAGATAGGCCATTCCTGAAGAATATTTTTTTTCCCTTCTGTGCTGCATCATCAACTTTCATCACTATATCCCCTTCATCTGCTTCTGGATCCCATTTCACACTGCCCTTGTCTCAGCATTATTTGCCACATAAAGTATATTTTGGATCTGGCTGCTCTGACTGTGTGAGTTGTACATGCTACATGAGCAATCTGCGGTGTTGATCTTTAACTGATATAAACAGTATCTATCCTCCGGTGTTTCTATTCTATAAGTCCACGTGTCTCTATTGTTTAGAGCAGCATGGTTTTACTGCGTCATTTCTGGAACAGAATTCAAGCCATACTGTTCCCATTATATGGTTGTGCTTCATACAACAGCTGCAGTTCACCAAATTCTCACTCCAGGATATGACACACGATCCCTCCTGCGTCCTGAGAGGAGAAGAATCCATACAAATTTCAGCCTTTATCTCTTGGGTACTTTCCACTTAAGATCATCATTTCATATTTGCTAACAGTCATAATAAATGCTGTTTGTTCAGAAATGTAAGTAGTCTTCTCATACCTGATTATCAAAGTCTTGTCAATGAAATAACTTTGGTCACTTCCCACTACCATCTGAGTTAACCAACTTTCCCTGTGACAATGTGGTGCTTCAATGTGGCAATATTTGGATTTCCTCAGCAAACTGGAGTTAAAAGCTGAGCACTATGTTAGTGTTGAGAAAGCCTAAGAGACGCCAAACTCACTCTCTCAACTTCAACGATTTCAAAGGCCCTTCTAACTACTGGTATAAGTACTGAATAAAAACTGAGAGCAGATTTTTCTAAATTATCCAAACTAACAGGGAGCGATGGCACTTAATCAATATGCCATTGTTAGCATGTATTTTAAAAGCTAGGTGCTTTAATTCACAGCTCACTGGTTTGGAAAACCTTCACTTAATGCAATGTTTACCAGCAACATGCCATTAATTAGACTCCTAAAACATTGCACAAATATTGCTTAAGGAGAATTTTACAGTAATGAGATATGGCAAGGCGAGACCTGAACAAGAGTAATTTCATCCTGCACACTGCAGTGGCACATTCTGTAGAATGTGGTTGTCACTGTGTGAGCAAAACTGAAGCCTTTATCTAATGCAATCATGACCCAACAAACTTACCTGAAGGCAGTGATACATTACAGATTGGTTTTTAAACCATCACATTTTTCATCTACGCCACACCAACTTGTTAGAGTTCTCAGATGGACCTCCTTGGCTTTCCTTTGGAAAGAAGTGTGTGTGTGTGTGTGTGTGTGTGTGTGTGTGTGTGTGTGTGTGTGTGTGTGTGTGTGTGTGTGTGTGTGTGTGTGTGTGTGTGACTGAGTGAGAGAGATCCTGGTGCTGATGGCATGCCCATCCCGGTGCCAGGAACAATCATGAGGACAAATGGGAGAGCTGGACACAAATTCCATTCTCCTTCCAATTGAGCCTAATTAAGGCCAGAAGACATAGAAGCAAAATTAGACCATTCAGTCCATTAAGCCTACTCTACCATTTGATCATCGGGAGGTGGAGCAGTTACACCCAAAACCTTGACTTCTCCATTGCCTGATACTGCCTGGCTTGCTGTGTTCTTCCAGCCTCCTGCCTGTCTACTTTGGATTCCAACATCTGCACTTTTTTTGTCTCTACCATTTAATCATGGCTGATAGGTTTCTCAAACCCAATACCTTGCTTTCTCCCATAACTTTTGATCCCCTAATCAAGAATCTGTCTCTGTCTTAAATACACTCAATGACTTGATCTCCACAGCCCTCTGCAGCAATGAGTTCCAAAGATTCACCACTCTCTGGATTAAGACATTTTTCCTCGTCTCAGTTCTAAAGGTTAATCTCTTCGTCTGAAGCAGTGCCCTCCGGTTTAAATTGAGGGGATTGGTTTATGAGGAGAGGCTGAGTAGGTTAGGATTATATTCATTAGAATAGAGAAGAATGGGGGAGGGAGAAGCGGATCTTGTAGAAAAATATAAAATTATGAAGGGAATTAATAAAATAGAAATAAATAGGATATTACCACGGGTGGGTGAGACTAGAACAAGAGGGCGTGGCCTCAAGATTAGAGGATGCAGGTTTAGAACTGAAATGAGAAGGAATGTCTTTACCCAGAGAGTTGTTAATCGATAGAATTCCTTGCCCAGGAAAGTAGTTGACATTACTTCAGTCATCACTTTTAAAGCTAAGGTAAATTTTATTTGAAAATAAAGGAATTGAGGGATGTGATGAAAACGCGGGTAAGTGGAACTGAGTCCATGAAAAGATTAGCCATGATCTTATTGAGTGGCAGAGCAGGCTCAAAGGGCTGGACGGCCTACTCCTGCTCCTAGTTCTTATGTTCTTATGTCTTAGTCTCTCTTACTAGTGCAAACATCTTTTCCATGTCCACTCTATCCAGGCCTCTCAGTATACTGTAAATTTCAATGAGATCCCCCTTCATCCTTCTAAGCACCATCACATACAGACCCAGAGTCCTCAATTGTTTCTCATATGACAAGTCCTTCATGCCTGGGATCATTCTTGCAAACCTCATCTGGACCCCCTAAAATGTCAGCACGTCCTTCCTTAGATATAGGATCCAAAACTGCTCACAATATTCCAAATGCAATCTTACCAGAGCCTTACTCAGCCTCAGCAGTATATCTCTGCTCTTGTATTCTAACCCCAAATGAATGTTAACATTGCATTTGCCTTCCTAACTGCCAACATAGCCTACATGTTAACCTTAGGAGTCCAATTGTGAGTCCTAAAGATTCTTTTAAGTCCCTTTGTGCTTCAGAATTCCAATGCCTTTTCCCATTTATAAAATAGTTTATGCCCCTTTTACTTTTTACCAAAGTGCATAATCTCACACTTTGGCACATTATACTTTATCTGCCACTTTTTTGCCCACACTGCTCACTTGTGCAAATCCTTTTGCAGACTCACCAACTCCTCAACACTGCCTGTCCCTTTGAGTCATCTGTAAACTTAACAACAATGCCTTCAGTTCCTTCATTCAGACCATTAATGTATATTGTACATAGTTGTGATCACAAAATGGACTTCTATGGAACTCCACTAGTCACCATCTGCCATCCTGAAAAAGACCCCTTTGTCCCTCTTCTCTGTCTTTTGCCATCAGCCAATCCTCTATACATGTCAGTACCATGCCCCCAACATTGTGGGTTTTTATCTTATTTAGTAGTCTCCTGTGTGGCACGTTGTTAAATTAACATTGTTTGAAAGGTTAAGGGGACACACAGGCAGGTAAAGAATAGACAGCCGGCTGTAGACGCCCATGCATCAGCTTGGCATCGTGCAAGAATTAGTGTGCCAAAGGGACTAGGCATTTGGTAAGGAGCTACCCCTGTACCAATAGCAAGGAAAATGGGCATTCAGCACCTATGCTTTAAACGTGAAAGGTACTATTCAAATGCAGAATTTACCTTCTTTAGAATTTCCTGTCCTAAAATGACCCAAACAACGCAACATTTCTGTTATTTTCATCAACCTGTCCGGATATATTAGGACACATATCCAGGGTCAGTCGGGACACGGCCACTTTGTCTCCTGAATGTTTCTAAGATGATCACCCCTGTGGGGTACTACAGTTATCAGCTTCACAGACCCCAGTAAATTTTCAGCTGGGAGGGGGACAGTACAGCCTATGGAAAAATTGTTTAAATGGAGAAAAAGTCCTATCCTTATTCATGTAGAGAAATGCAGTAAAACTGATTCCAGAGATATTGGCAAGTGAAAGGTACATACTTGTGTTAAGTGCTCTGTTGAGGTTCAGCACTTTCACTGTCTTACAATGATCCCACTGTTAGGGACTAGACCAGACTGAGGCAACATGACTGGAAACTCCTGAATTAGCCAGTGACAACCAGTCACTGCAGATGTGTTCCTTCCAGCTCCTCAATGTCGGAGAGTGAACAAAATCAATAACCTCTCCCAGAAGGCTTAACTAAAGATTCGCTGCTAATTTTTCTTACTTATAATCTGAGTTAATGTGCCTGAATTAGTGCCACTTTCACCTACTTTCTGGGGGGAATTTAAGGAAGATTAATGGGAAAATGAACTGAATGCGCTAAATCTGCTCAAGTGTCAGACTGAGTTTTAGTTCAATGTTTTACACAACGTTCCTTGTTTTCCTTACAACTTGCTGGCCTGTGCCAGAGTTCCCCCTATATTTCAGCAAACCTCACCATACATGCAGGAGTCTGGATAGTGGGTGTCACTGGCATGTCTGCTTGTGGCCTTCATCGTGGCCAAATCAGCTTCTGTCCTGCCCCAGTGTTGACTTTGTCTGCACTGCTGAGTAGCGGTGACTGAATGATGGCACGTTCAATGTAATGAAGCCTGCTTCTTCTTCCCCTCTTGTGCCAAGACTAGTTGAATTCACAAAATAGTTGCTTCAGCTTGGTGGTTTGAAAAAAAAATGACCTGAGAAATTGTTTGAAATAGCAAAGTTGCCTCATACCAGATATACGGCTTCTCAAGAAGGAGCAAGCAAGCAATTTAAATTTTTTGTTCTGATTTAATTTAAATAAAGGTTTCTTGAGCTTTGAGGCACTGACCTTTTTAATGTGTGCTCATCTCATTTAAAATGCAGTATATTACACACTGTTGGTGTTCTATTCAAGGGTTTCCTCAAACAAATATCAGCAATAATTTAAACTGATATTTACATAAAATGAATAATCCCAGTTCATCTCACAGTCAAAGATGAAAACCAATCCATTCCCATTTGAACAAATTGTAATGTTTCCACTGTATTTAATCAAATGGTCGAGACTTGAGAATCAAAGTACACTCGACATGTTTTATAAATAATCCAATGAAACTTTCTCAATTCCACAGCACTAGGATAAAATAACATGTTTTGTAACCCTTTACTGCCAGATATCAAGCTTCAGATCAACTTTGGGATCTTCCAATGAGTTTCTCACACTATTCTTAAGCAAGATGATGAGCAGGAATAATCAGATACATTGTATCTAAATATGATTCCAGATATGACTCACTACAGACTGATGAATAAATGCAAATATATGATTTGAGGCCTGTAGGTGGAATCCTGTCAGTATTATTTTTAGTACGCTGGTTAATGCATTCACATCAAATTCAAATGTAAGTCCAAAAACTTAAGTGGACCAGGTAACCATATATTGTGGTTACATGAGGAGATCAAAGGCTGGGAATTCTGTGGCGAGTAACTCTACTCCTGACTCCCAAAAACATGTCTATAAGGCCCAGATCAGGAGTTTCATCAAATATGTTACATTTCTCTGGATGTCTGCAGATCCAACTACTTAAGAAATTTTATACCATCCAGCACAAAGCAGCTCACTTGATTGATACCCCATCCACCACTCCAAGCATTCACTCCCTCCACCACTGACCTACTGTGACTGCAGTACATACCATTCACAAAGTGCCACACAGCAACTTGGCAAACTTCCTCTGACAGCACATTCCAAATCTACAACCTGGATCACTGAAGAACAAGAACAGTTGACACATGGGTACATCTATAGGTCTTCGAGGAGAAAGTGAGGTCTGCAGATGCTGGACATGCATCTATAGGTCTGTCCAGTAACATCCATTGGCTGCTTAATTCAGTCAGAGGTCTGGGGTGAAGGCAGCCTTGAAGGCTCAGTGTGTTTATCTTTGAGGAGGGTGCAAAAAACAGCATGGCTCACTGCCAAAGAGGTGGACGATTCAAAATTGGCAGAGGGTGAAGTGGAAATGAGGACATGAGGATAACTCAGGGTAATGGGGGTACGTGAAACAGCATTGGCGGGCATAGGTTCTGGAAGAGGGTTATTGGCAGAGTGACCACATCGTCACCTGCACAGGGGGAGTATACAAGGCCAGGGTGGGTAACATTAAAGCAGAATCTTAGAGTTCAGAGGACAGAAAGGACAATCAGAGCAAAGGTCAATGAGATATGGAGATGGGTTGCAATAAGCTGACTGGGTATTGTGAGGTAAAAGGACACATGGAGGTTCTTCGCAGATGGGGAATGTTGTGTACCTGGTGACTAACGGGAGCTATATTTTGATGGTGCCAACCATGAACTCTGTTTCCTGCCATCACTTGCCATCTACTAGATGTAAAACACAACTGGAAATTGTCTGGGACCACAGTCAGGTTCAGTGTCAGTTTCATGATTGAAGACATCATGAACTCAAAATTTGCTGGACATTGGGACACTGAAAGACAAATACAAGAAGCATATATTTGCAAACTCCAACTACAATTAGTTTCTATTAATTTCTTTTCCTGCTTCCAATGCATGTAGAATGCTAATGATGAGGCTTCAAATGTAATGGGCGACATGGTGGCACAGTGGTTGGCACTGCTGCTTCACAGCGCCAGAGACCCAGGTTCAATTCCTACCTCAGGTGACTATCTGTGTGGAGTTTGCACGTTCTGCCACTGTCTGCATGGGTTTCCTCCCACAGTCCAAAAAATGTGCAGGTTAGGTGAATTGGCCATGCTAAATTGCCTGTAGTATTAGGTGAAGAGGGTCGGTGTGGACTTGTTGGGCTGAAGGGCTTGTTTCCACACTGTAAGTAATCTGATCTAAAAAAAGTAATCTAATTTAAACCATGTCATTGCTGCTTGCAAACTTACTGCTGGCAGCTGAACGATGCAGAAATTAGCAGCAAAGAAAACGAAGAGGTGAATGCTGGCCAAAAGCATCCCATTAGTTCTGAAACTTCCAAGAGTGCTGTGGGAAAAGGATGTCGTCAGTTTATGATACAAGATGCAAGTGTGATGAGGGACACTTCTGCATGTAATGAAAAGTTGAATGGTTGAAGAGGGTCAGAACACAGCAGTCACTTCTTTTCTGATGTAATATATTGGTCACTCAGCCAACACAGCACCTTCACTGTTTTGGTGCCCATGCTGTGACTAGGACTATGGTGGAGCAGACAGTTGGGCTACTGAAGATGCAGTTCTAAAGCTTGGGAGTGACGGCTTTCGCTCTCATCTGGACAGATTGTGCAGCTTTGGCCTGGCATGCGATACCATGATTAGAGCAGCAATAAGGGGATGCTGGGGAATCGGGAGAAAAGAACAGTGTTCTGAGGAGAAGGACCGGGACATCACAGAGGAGGAAACTGTCCTTGTGCATGACAGAGCTCAGCTGCATTAGGTGTTACAAGTCAGACAGAGCCTGATGGACACCTACGGGGTTCCAGTCAATGAGAGCTGGTTGCCACAGAACATTGTGGAATGTTAAATAGGTGTTGGTTAAGATGCCAGCACCTGTAGCCTTTATTCATTTTCTTTGTGTTCCCTTTTGCTGTCTGTCAACAAAAGCTCATGTTTTGACTTGTCTGATTACTTGCCTGTACTGGACAATGACAAGCTGTGGTGTCCAGTGGGCATTGAGGACAGAGTGACAGGCATTTAGAGAGAGGGATTAGTCAGGATGTAGATAAGGACAGGTAAATTGCACAGGTAAACTGGTGTTTAAAAAGTGACTGGAATTAGAAAATTTGATTTGAATGAATAGATTTATTGCTGTCACATGTACCTACGTACAGTGAAAAGGTTTGTTTTACTTGCAATACAGGCAGATGCAAGGACACACAAATCATAGGGCAAATGAACAGAGCAAGGCATACAAAGTTACAGCTGCACAGAAAGTGGACTGTTATGGACCAGGCCAGACTCCGTCAAAATATTTCAAGGAAGTGGCCTAGACCCTAACTTTCCTAGTTGCTTTAAGCAGGTGTAACGTGGATATTCCAGAAATGATGTAGCTGGTCAAACCACTTAAATTTAAACAAAACAGAATTTATTTACAAGATTACCGAATGAAACACAAACAAAAGAGTACAGAAAACCGAATGCTTTTACATATCTGAAAACCCAACAAATCATCCCAACTTAATGATACTATTCCCAATTCTTGCAACAATCCCCATAAACATCCCTTGGCACAAAAGGTAAAAATCAAACAAAAGTTCTTACAGGAGAGAAGTCAGAGAGAGTGAATCAGCATGGACCTGCTTCTTTGGGTCCAGCAGCTTTAAAGCTGCCTGGCTGCTTTCAGTGAATAGCCAGACTGCCCAAAACCAAATCAAACCAAAGAAAAGCTGAGCTGGGTGGACTGGCCACTCCCCTTTCATTGTAAAATAGTTTTTTTTAAACTGAAAAGCCTTTTGTCTGAGGCAGTAACTGTTAGATATAATCAAACCGGCCCTTAAACCCTTCAAACTTAGACTTTTCAGAGTAAGTGTGTTTTACGACCCCTCTGAAAAAAATGGCGAGGACAACATAACCATGTTAAAGGAGCAGCATCATCATACCTTAAAAAATGAACCATCAATATCCAAAGATGGCTTAATTTTAAAACCCCTTAATCCTAAATTGTTAGTACACTACAACACCCATATACATTACATTGACTATAAACATGCAAACAGACACAACTACATTCTGTTTCAGTCTGTTTTACCCCTGCCAGTGAACACATCCATTTCTCATTCAAATCTCAACAATGTGTCAGCAATCACATTTTTTCGTCCTGCCACATGCACGACTTTCAAATTGAATGGCTGTCACAACAAGCTCTATCTAAATAGTCTGGCATTTGTGTCCTTATAATTGTCCACAAACTCCAATGAGTTATGGTCAGTGTATATGATTGTCTCAGATACATTATTGGTAACATAAACATTGAAATGTTGTAATGCCAATACCAAGCTCAAAGTCTCCTTCTCCATGGTCAAATATTTCTGCTGATGAATATTCAATTTCCTGGAGAAATACCCATTAGGTCTTTCTATCTTCTCATCGTCTTCCTGCAAGAGCACAGCACCGATACCCACATCGCTCGCATTGATAGCCACCTTGAATGGCTTTGCGTAATTAGGTGTGGCTAATACCGGGGCAGTGGTAACACAGCTTTCAGGCTATCAAAGCCTTCTGACAGTCCACTGTCCACTGAAATTCCTTGCCTTTTTTTTGGTAATTCATTGAATGTAGCAGCCACACTGCCAGAATTTGGTACAAATTTTCAATAAAATACACTCAATCCTAGGAACTGTAGTACTGCTCTTTTTTTGTCGATGGTATGGGAAACTCCCCAGTTACCTTTGATTTTGCATCCCATGTGGCCATTTGTCTGTATCCAATAACACGGCCCTGAAGTCAATTGAAAACTTCTGATAAATGTTGCAAATATTCCTTTCATGTGATAATAAATCACCAGGTCATCTACATATACAACACAACTGAGTAGTCTGGCAATGACTTTACTGGTTAGTCACAGGATGAAGGGCTTTTGCCCGAAATGGCGATTTTCCTGCTCCTCAGATGCTGCCTGACCTGCTGTGCTTTCCCAGCACCACTCTAATCTAGACTCTGGTTTCCAGCATCTGCAGTCCTCACTTTTGCCTAGTCACTGGAATGTGGTTGGTGCATGTTTAATACCAAATGGCATGACTTCAAACTGATTCAGTCCATTTGGCATTTTAAAAGCCGAAATCATCTTTGGTCTTTTGGGCGACAGTACCTGCCAGTATCCTCAGAGCAAGTCCAACTTAGAAATATACGTTGCTTGTCCCACCTTTTCAACACAGTCTTCCAAGCACGGAATCGAACGTGCATCAGTCTTTGTACCTGCATTGCCTTTGCTGTCAGATACCATCTGGTTTTGGCACCATTACTATGTATGATCTCCAGTCACTATAACTCACTTGTCTTAGAGCATGCATTCAATATACTTTTGAACCTGTGCCACCTTTAGAGAATTATGCCTATAAGGATATTGCTTATTCGGAATAACATCTCCTATATCTACATCATGTATAATTAGATTAGTACTTCCCAGCTTAGTTCCACATTACTCCTCATGTGATAGTAATTACCCTTTTAGATCACTTCAATTTTGCCCTGGAAGGTAACTCAATGCTTTATCCCAATTTTTGACAACCACGTTATTGTCTGATTTAGTTTGAGGAATACCCAATTCAGCATTCTCTGAACTTGGTTCTTCACTCTGTGTTGTAACCAATAACACAGTCTCCTTTGGCTTTCCTTCCCTGTCAAAATATCTTTGGAGCATATTCACATGACACACTCTGTGAGATTTCTTTCTGTCTCGATGGCTTGCCAAATAGTTCATCTCACTCAATTTCCTTTCGACTTGACAAAGCCCACTAAACCTTGCATTAAAAGGTTCACCTGTCACTGGAAGTAACACTAACATTTTACCTCCGACAGCAAAATAATGAATTTTTGATTTCTTGTCTGCTTCCTGTTCCATTGTATGCTGCGATACTTTTAAATTCTGTCCAGCCAACTTTCCAGCTCCTTTTAATCTTTCCTGAAAATTTGACACATCATCCAAATATGTGTTCTTTGAATTCTGACTTACCAATTTCTCCTTAATCAATTTTAGCGGTCCTTTCAATTCATGCCCAAAAACTAATTAAATGGATTGAATTTGCTTGATACATTTGGTGCATCTCTGATCGCAAAAAGTACAAACAGAATTCCCTTATCCAAATTAGCTGGATAGTCTTGGCTATAAATCTTCATCATGGGCTTTCATGTCTGATGTCACTTTTCTAGTGCTTCCGGAAATCTCTTTTCGTATGCACTAGCTTTGAATTGTTTTATTCCTAAACTGTCGGTAACTTCATTGAATAATTTTGATGCGAAGTTTGACCCTTGATCTGTTCATATCTCTGTGGGTAGTCTGTATTTAGTGAAAGATTTGAGTAATTCCTCTACAATTCTTTTAGCTGTGATATTGCGTAGTGGAATGGCCTCTGGAACTCTAGTGGACTCATCCATGATTGTTAGCAAATACTGATTCCCACTTTTTATTTTAGGTAGGGATCCTATGCAATTAAGACACTTGTAAAAGGTTCCTGAAATGCAGGAATGGGTATTCAAGGTAAGAGTTTTATTACCGCCTGTTGTTTTCCAATTACCTGTCATGTATGACATATCTGGCAAAATTCAACTACATCCTCGTGCAGTCCAGGCCAGTAAAAATGTTTTTGTATTTTAGCTTGAGTTTTTCTCACTCCTAAATGACCCCCCTACTGGTTGTTCATGCGCCACCTGTAACACCTCCTTTCCATAACCCACTGGCAATACGACTTGATGAACTTCTGCCCATTTCTCATCTCCCCGAATATCTGATGGTCCTCATTTCCTCATTAAGACATAATTTTTAAGATAATAACATTCAGGAATACATTTGGATTCTTTTACTGTGTATGCTTTGTGATAAAATTGCTTTAAATTTTCATCATTCTGCTGTAACTCAGTTATCTATCTGAGCTAAAGATGTCTTCTGTGTCATCTGTCTATTCTTGGTTTGTGCCAACCATCTGATCAAACGGGATCTCTGCTAATTCCGCTTCAACATTCTTATCTGTACTGTTTGAATTCTCCTATTTCAGCTGGTGACTTTGTGATCTTGTTACCACACATTCTGGAAAAATTCCAGGATACATGTCCTTCTATAGTTTGGTTGCCTGAGTTTCCACTGGCAGCACTCCTACCTGTGAACCATCTATATCTTTAGCAGGAACTAATTGTATTCTTGAAGCTGCGTGTTTGTCCAGTACTCCTACCACAACTTCTCCACTCTTCACTGGACACTCTAACCTCACTTTACATAACTGAGCACTTCATGTCTCATCGTGAATTCCCGTTGCTAGTATATTTTCTGGTAATAGACCTTCAGAGGTACATATCTCTTCATCTTTCAACATCACGAACTGAGAGGATCCTGTATCTCTTAACATTGTAACCTCTTTACCTGCTGCTCCTGGCCTATGTGAGTAAACGGTACCTTCACAGGTGTCTGGTTTACGAAGATCAGGCACTTCTTCTTTAACTAACCTCCGACCAGGTGGTGCAGCTTTATAGCCGTCACTGTGCTTTCTGTTACCACTCCAACAAAATTCACTGGCTTATCCTATTTTCCAACATGTAGCTTCACACCCCACCAACACTGATTTCATGTGGCCTATTTTATTGCAATGAAAACACCAGAGGTTTTTAACCTCTCTTTCCCCTTCAATGGTTTCCTTTTTACCCTGTGCTAAGTTATCCTTATGATCTTCACTGAGATCTACCTTTCCCTTTCCATGCGAGGATTTCTCTTTTCCCCAATTTGTATCCCTCAGGGATTGAAATTGATCTTGGAAGCCAAACTTTGATTTATAGCCCAACTCATAACTGTCAGCCATTTCAGCTGCTAATCGTGCTGTTTTAACTCTCTGCTCTTCCCCATGAGTTCTCACTACTTCAGGAAGCGAATTTTTGAACTTCTGTCCAAGTGCCAATGTCTGAAGTTCAAACGCCTGCTCTTCTTTTCTCTCTCTCTCTTCTGCTTTTAATCGTAATTCAAACTGTTTCATTTCGGTTGACCTTTCCTTGTATTTTGCCTCTAACTCAAGCTGCTTCATTTTCAAATGACTTTTAGTCATCTCTAAAGATTCTGGTGGTATTTCCATCAAATGTACATGCTGAGATATTGCTGTAATTATTTCTCCTTTCCTCACGGAAGGAGGCAGCTCCAATCCCAGCTTGTCTGCTCATTCCAGCAGCTTGACATTAATCATCTTTTGTAAAGCCTCCAAAGTCACTTCTTCCACCCCCAGAAAACTCCTGGTGACTGAAAGAGCTATTGATATTTAGGGTGTAGTTTTGCTTGCTGAGCTGTAGGTTTGATATCCAGACGTTTCATTACCTGGCTAGGTAACATCATCAGTGGTGACCTCCAAGTGAAGGGCAGCTGTTGTCTCCTACTTTCTATTTATATGTTTGTCCTGGATGGGGTTCTTGGGGTTTGTGGTGATGTAATTTCCTATTCGTTTCCTGAGGGGTTGATCGATGGTATCTAGATCTATGTGTTTGTTTATGGCATTGTGGTTGGAGTGCCAGGGCTCTAGGAATTCTCTGGCATGTCTTTACATAGCCTGTCCCTGGATAAATGTGTTGTCCCATTCGAAATGGTGTTTTTTTTCAATCGTGTGTAGGGCTACGAGGGAGAGGTTAACCACCAGGATATCACGAACACCAGCTAGCCACAAAAAGACACGACCCTCTCTCCCTCATTGCCCTACACACAGATGAAAAAAAAAACACCATTTCGACTGGGACAACACATTTATCCTGGGACAGGCTAAGCAAAGACATGCCAAAGAATTCCTAGAGGCCTGGCACTCCAACCACAACGCCATAAACAAACACATAGATCTAGATACCATCTATCAACCCCTCAGAAAAGGAACAGGAAATGACATCACTACAAACCCCAGGAACCCCATCCAGGAGAAAGATATAAATAGAAAGCAGGAGACAATAGCTTCGCTTCACTTGGAGGTCGCCACTGATGATTTTACCTAGCCAGGTAATGAAACGTCTGGATATCAAACCTACAGCTCAGCGAGCAAACCTACACCCTAAACCTCAACCTGAGCTACAAACCTTCACAAACCTTGCGAGAGCTATTGATATCCCAAGCACTGTTTAAACCAACCAAAATCAATACCCAGAACAAGGTACTAACACCTGCCACTCGCTGCATTTGAGTCCAACAATCCTAATCCCAATTTGGAACTATAGAACAAATCCTGCAAAGAGCCCCCAATCGGCTATGGACCAGGCCAGACTCCCTCAAAACATTTCAAGAAAGTGGCCCAGACCCTAACTTCCCTAGTTATTTTAAGTAGGTGTAACATGGATATTCCAGGAATGATGCAGCTGGTCAAACCACTTAGTTCTAAACAAAACAAGATTACCAACTGAAAAATAAATAAAAGATAATAGGTTAGGTTATTCAGTATTCTATCAGAAAACCCAACAGATCATCCCAACTTAAAGAGGCTGTTCCCAATATGACTCAAATCAAGTATAGTTTTTGTTCCCAATACTTGCAACAATCCCCATAAAAACCCCTTGGCACAAAAGGTAAAATCAAACACAGGGTCTTACAGGAGAGACATCAGGGAGAGTGGAGGATCAGCATGAGCCTGCTTCTTTGGGTCCAGCAGCTTGACTGCTTTGAGTGAATAGCCAGACTGCTAAACAAATCAAAGCAAATCAGGGAAAAGCTGAGCTGGGTGGACTGGCCACTCCCCTTTCATTGTACAAGTGTTTTTTTTAATTTAAAAGCCTTTTGCCTGAGGCATATGCTATCTATAATCAAACTGACTCTAAAACCCATTGATCATGGACTTCTCTGAAAAAAAGCCAAGGACACCAGAGCCTTGTTAAAGGAGCAGCAGAATTAAAGGGCAAAAACAAGATCAACATCAGATTTGAAATTTGAGATGTCCATGGGAGTGTATGTGCGATGGACTGTCAGCCATGTTGACCAAGTGCCATGAGACCATGAGGCCATAAGACATTGGAGCAGAAATTAGGCCATTCAGCCCATCAATTCTACTTTAATATTCAATCATGGCTGACAAGTTTCTCAACCCCATTTTCCCGCTTTCTCCCCATGACCTTTGATCCCCTTGACAATCAATGAGCAATATGACTTTGTGGGTGCTATACTTTTATACCGTCAATGAGGCACAATGTCAGATATCCAGTAATTGTCTCATTACACAGCAACCTGTTAAAGGTGGCACAGGCATCAAGGATGCTGATTTCTGGCAAATATCTACTGGTTGGTGAGTTGTTCCAGGAACAGCATGTGGTAAGATGGGGTTTGAATGGATAAGAGGGACACCAGGGTAGGTGGTAGGTCATTAATGAAACTAGTTTGATAAGATACAACAAGAAATCTCATTTGGTCTTGTGATGGAAAATTGACACTTAGCAAAACAAAATGTATGATTTAGCTCTACATCTGTAGAGAATTTCCAGAAAAGCACATTTTTTTCTGTTATTGAGAGATGCAGCTCTCAAGGAGTTGAAACATGTTTGATCTTTTTAAAAAGACATCTATATCCGCACAATTAAAAGGTGTAAGGATGGGGAACTATCCATCTTTGCACTGTCCTTAAAAACAAGCTATTTGTCAATTCCAGTGAGTGAGTTCTATCTACAGCTCAAGTTCTGGATGCCAGGAACACTTTAGCAACATGCGCTGAGTTTATTGTCATTACCAATAATGGGTAAAAATTGAGTATTCCTTTAGTTGTACATCTTCAGTTGTCCAGGCCAGAAGCTCCCAAGCTCTGAAATTCCCTCTCTACACTCCTCCGCCTCTATCTCGCTTTCATCGTTTAAGACCTTAAATTTAAACCTACTTTTATGAGCAGGCACAACATTGCTTTATGAGGTGTTTACTTTGCTCCTTTGGGGCACATTGGGACATTTATTACAATAAAGAAACTGTACAAATATAAGTAATTGTTGTTGTTTCTATGGTTCAGCATTTGTAACATTACTTTTTGTTCATTCCATGTTCTAGATTTGTTTCTTAGTTCTCCTGAATGATGACTCATGTTCCTCTTAGCTCCCTCTCCTGTATCTTTCCTGAAAGACTGCTTCATTGAGTTTGTACACCCACTGTTTCTTTCATTCCCTTACTCAACTTCATTGTTTTGTATTTTCTACATATTGATTTGCTGTGACAGTTGAGAGTCTAGCCCTATTTAGGATACTGACGGGGAAGATATTATTGCCCTGAGCATTAGCACTATCTTGAGCTGGAGCAGGTCATATAGCTCCTTGAGCCTGCTCTGTCATTCAATAAGATCATGGTTGATCTTTGACCTCAAGTCATTTTCCTGCCCAATTTGCTATAATCCCTCGATTTCCCTCGATGAGTTCAAAAATCCATCTATCTCAATGTTCAATGACTAAGCGTCAACAGCACTCTCTCTCTTCAACAGAACATTCCAAAATTCATAATCTTCTGAGTGAAGAAATTCCTGTATGTCTCAATTCTAAATGATCAAGACTGTGGTCCTTAACTTCTGGACTCTCCACCCAGGGTAAACTACCTATCAGCATTTACTGTATCAAACCGTGTAAAATATTTCAAGTTACAATGAGATCACTTCTCCTTCTAAACTCCAGACAGCATTCTGCTCAAGCTTTCATTAGTTAAGACTATAAAATCTCTCTAAACATCAACATTTAAAAGTTTCTCCCCATTACCTTTCTACTAAAGCGAATAACTTTATATATCCCCACACTAAAGTCTTTTAAGTATAGTGGGTCTCCAACCTTTTTAAACATAGGATCATTTTAAATATTTAATTGCAACTCAGGATCTACCTTGAAGAAAATATGGAATAAACAGTTTATTCTTATTGCCATATAAATCTGAAAGCAAATGTACATTTATTTAGTCCTTTAATAACCAAGTCTCAGTGTAGTTCCTGTGACAGCCAGTACCTTCAATCTGGGCTGTAGTTTGAGACTGCTATTCACATACAGTCCATCCAATGGCTGTGAGGTGGGTACAATACTTGGATTTGATTATTTTCATTTGGGAGTGTGCTATCTGACAGAGGTATGCGGACTCGAAGTAAGCTTTTACTTTAAAGCACACAATGATGGGGTGAATGTTTGCTCTGCTTATAATTCTCCAAAAATCATTGATCCTTTATCTGACTCTCAGGTCAGTAACATTTTGCCTAATAATATTGACATCTCAACTCGACTTCTTTGTAAATCAAACACCTGATGGAATTTGGTCATGCCATCATCAATGTCATCTTGAAGGACTGGATTTGAGACAAACTTGACAATTTGTTCCATCACATCTAAATCCCAAAATTTCCTGTTGAACTGCACTGCTAACTTCCTCAGGTGTGTACAGAAAGTTTCTGGGTCTTGGCTTTTGGTTTG
Source organism: Hemiscyllium ocellatum (assembly GCF_020745735.1). Lineage (NCBI taxonomy): Eukaryota > Metazoa > Chordata > Chondrichthyes > Orectolobiformes > Hemiscylliidae > Hemiscyllium > Hemiscyllium ocellatum. The sequence continues at coordinate 88,658,918 of NC_083411.1, read as the reverse complement.
CTTTTCTCATATTTTCTCCTGACTTGGGAAGTGTTTAAGATTTTAATTGGGAGGACCACAGATGCAGTTTCAGTTTAAATCCATTCATAATACTGATAATATGTGCTAAATTTCTGTCTTTTCCCTGCAATTCACTGCTCAGCTTGTGCAGTTGGGATGTTATGAACTCAAAGTCAAGCAACCATTCGCGGTCTTGCAGCTCAGTGCACATTTCAGAACAAAGAAAAATTACAGCCCAGGAACAGGCCATGCAGTCCTCTAAGCCTGAGCTGATCCAAATGTACTCTCTAAACCTGTTGCCCAATTTCTAAGCATCTGTATCCCTCTGCTCCCCACCTACTCATGCACCTGTCCAGACGCATCTTAAATGAATCTACCGTGCCTGCCCCTACCACCTCTGCTGGCAATGCATTCCAAACGCCCACCACCCTCTGTGTGAAGTACTTGCCGTGTGTATCCCCCTTAAAATTTCCACCTCTCACCTTGAAAGCGTGACCTCTCGTTATTGAATCCTTCACCCTGCGAAAAACCTTGTCTCTATCCACCCTTCATGATTTTGTAAACCTCAAACAGGTCCCCCCTCAATCTCCTTTTTGCCAATGAAAATAAACCTAACCTACTCAACCTCTCTTCATAGCTAGCACCTTCAATACCAGGCAACATCCTCGTAAACCTTGTCTGCACCCTCTCCAAAGCATCCACATCCTTTTGGGTAATGTGGTGATCAGGAGTGTACACAGTACTCCAAATGCGGCCAAATGAATGTCTTGTACAATTTTAACATGACTTGCCAGCTCTTATACTCATTACCCCTTCCAATGCCTTCTTGACCACTCTATCCACCTGTGCAGCAAACATCAGGGTAAAATGGACCTGCACTCCAAGGTCTCTCTGCCCATCAACTTATCCCAAGGCTCTTCTGTTCATTGTATAATTCACTCTAGAATTAGTCTGGCCTAAATGCATCACCTCACATTTGTCTGGATTGAAAACCATCTGCCACTTTTCCGCCCAACTCTCCAGACTATCCATATCCTTCTGTATTCTCTGTCAGTCCCTTATGCTTTCTGCTACTCCACCAAACTTCGTGTCATCTGCAAACTTGCTGATCATACCAACAGTGCCCTCTTCCAGATCGATTATGTATATTACATACAACAGTGGCCCCAACACTGACCCCTGTGGAACATCACTGGTAACCTTTCTCCATTTCAAGGAACTCCCTACAAATACTACTCTCTGTCTCCTGTTGCTCAACCAGTTCTTTATCCACCTAGCTAGAACACCCTGCACACCATGTGACTTCCCTTTCTCCATTAGTCTATCATGGGGAACCTTATCAAACGCCTTACTAAAGTCCATATATATGACATCAACAGCCATTCCTTCATCTATCAACTTGGTCACTTTCTTGAAGAACTCTATTAAGTTGGTAAGGCACGATCTCCCCCACACAAAACCATGTTGCCTATCACTGAGAAGCCCATTCTTTTCTAAATATAACTAGATAACTAAATATACCTTCTTCAGCAACATTCCCACTACTGACATCAGGCTCACTGGTCCGTAGTTACCCGGAATATCCCTACTAACCTTCTTGTACAGGGGGACAACATAAGCAACCCTCCAGTCCTCCGGCACCTCACCTCTGTTTAAGGATGCCACAAAGATATCTGTGAGGGCCCCAGCTATTTCCTCTCTCGCCTCCCTCAGCAACCTGGGATAGATCCCATCCGTCCTGGGGATTTGTCCACCTTAATAACCTCTAGCCTACCCAACAGATCTTCCCTACTTATGTCAATGTGATCCAGACTAATCAAACCTCTATCTCTAATCTCAACATTCATCATGTTCCTCTCCTCAGTGAACACTGATGCAAAGTAATCATTCAGAATCTCACCCATTCTCTCAGGTTTGACACACAGCCTTCCTTCATTATCCTTTAGTGGGCCAATCCTTTCTCTAGTTACCTGCTTGCTTCTTATATAAGAATAAAATGCTTTGGGATTCTCCTTAATTCTACTCGCTAAAGCTATCTCATGACTCCTTTTAGCCCATTTGATTCCTCGTTTAAGACTTGTCCTACTCTTCCGATATTCCTCCAGGACCTGTTCTGTTCTTAGCTGCCTAGACCTTATGTACGCTTCCCTTTTCCTCTTGGCTAGTCATACAATTTCTCCTGTCTTCCATGTTCATCAATCTTACCCTTCCTATTCTTTGCCTTCAACGGGACATCCTATCCTGCACTATCTTTGAAAGCCTCACGCATCTCAAATGTGGACTTCCCTTCAAATAGCTGTGTCCAATCCACATTTCTGAGCTCCTGCCTAATTTTGATCCAATTGGCCTTGTCCCAGTTTAGTACTCTTCCCTTAGGACCACTCTCTTCTTTATCTACGAGTATTCTAAAACTTACAGAATTGTGGTCACTGTTCCCAAAGCAATCCCCCACTTCTACCACCTGTCCTGGCTCGTTCCCCAGTACCAGGTCCAATATGGCCCCTTCCCTCATCAGATCATTGACATACTGCTCTAGAAAACTCTCCTGGACGCATCTTACAAATTCTACTCGATCCAGACCTCTGACGCTAAGTGTATCCCAGTCAGTGTTGGGAAAATTAAAATCTCCCATCACCACTACCTTATTGCCTCTATAATCTGTTTACCTATTTGTTCTTCTACCTCATGCTCACTGTTGGGAGGCCCCAACAATGCAACTGCACTCTTCTTATTTCTCAGCTCCACCCATAATGCCTCACTACCCAAGACCTCCATAGTGTGCTCCTTTAGCACAGCCGTGACATCATCCCTGACCAGCAATGCAACTCTACCCCCCTTTTACTTCCCTCCCTGTCCTGTCTGAAGCATCTATATCCTGGAACATTTAGTTGCCAATCATCATGCCCTTCCTTCAACCAATTGTGATTGCAATAACGTCATACTCCCAGGCACCAATCCAAGCCCTAAGTTCATCTGCCTTACACACTATACTCCTTGCATTAAAGTATATGCATTTCAGGCCACCAGTTTTTTTGCGCTCATCTGCTCTCTGCCTACTCTTCCCTTTATTAATATGTTACCTTCATAATTCTTACAGTCTCTAGTCTCCACCTCGCTGCCTACTTGTTTTCTCTTCTGGTTTCCAGCCCCCTGCCACATTAGTTTAAAACGTCCCCAACAGTAGTAGCAAAAACTCCCCCAAGGACATTGGTTCCAGTCTGGTTCAGATGGAGACCGTCCATTTTGTAATAATCCCACCTTCCCCACAACCGGTCCCAATGTCCAACAAATCTGAACCCCTCCCTCCTACACCATCTCTCAAGCCACGTGCCCATCCTGCCTATTTTTTCATTTCTATGCTGGCTAGCACGTGGCACTGGCAGTAATCCCAAGATCACTACCTTTGAGGTCCTCCTCTTTGACTTCTCTCCTAGCTCCCTGAATTTTTCTTTCAGGATCTCATCTCATTTTCTACGTATATCATTGATGCCTATATGCACCAAGACAACTGGCTATTCAACCTCCCCTTTCAGAATGCTCTGCAGCTGATCGGTGACATCCCTGACCTGAGCACCTGGGAGGCAACATACCATCCGGGAGTCCCGTTTTCAGCCACAGAACAGTCTACCTACTCCTCTCACAATAGAATTCCCTATGACTATGGCCCTACGAGTCTTTTTCCCGCCCTTCTGAACAGCAGTGCCTGCCACAGTGCCCTGATCCTGGCAACTGCTGCCCTCCCCTGGTGAGCCATCTCCTGCAGCAGTATCCAAAATGGTATACCTGTTTTGGAGGGAGATGACCGCAGAGGACACCTGCACTGCGTTCCTACCTTTTTTTTGTCTTTTGGTCACCCATTCACTGTCTCCCTCAGCAATCCTAACCTGCGGTGTGACCAGTTCACTAAACATGCTATCCACGACCTCCTCTGCTCCTACATCAAGCAAGCAGCACATGCCATGGGTCTAAGCTTAGCTTTATATGAACTAACTAAAACCAAACAATACACTTAAATATATGAAAAAGAAAGGTAATGGAAAAAAAAGAAAAAAGAAAAGCTTTACCTTACAGTCTTTTTCTTCTAGTTAGAGGAGGGGGGGAGGTGGGAGGGTGACATTACACATGTAGTATCTTGGGTTTAGCCACTGCCCAAATATAAATTAAGCCCTTATCTTCCCGGCAACCTTCGCCTCACTCCTCCTTCTCTCCTCAGCTCTCTGTAAAAATGGAGGCCCGACTCCCGAGGTAAGTGCCTTTTTAAGTGGGAAGACTTTCCCTTCCTGGCAGCCCTTGCTTCACTCCTCCTTCTCTCCTCGCCTCTCCTTGATTCAAGGGAAGTGATGACTTTGAACATTTAAATCTAAAAACCTTTGCAGGCCTTTCCCTCAACTTAACCATCTCACGTCATGATAGAGTCATTGCAGCATCAAGGTTATTGAATAAAGGTTTCTACAAGTGGTGCTGAAGGAATTTGCTCAAACTGAGTTCACATTGATTTCAATAACATTCATTACATCAGAAAAGCCCATAGTTTTACTAGACAATGCTTACTGCTGGATTATACAGTGCTAATTGAAAAATGGGGGAAATCAGAATTATTTCTGTCAGGTCCAACAGAATGTACGCTTGTGGCAAGCATAATTGATACACCATAAGTTGTGATGGAATCCAATTTCTTGACTGGAATGTTTTCTCAAGCATGTACTTTTAAAAATCATTGTGGACATACTCAGTCTTGTGCTCTCTTTCAGAGGTGAAATGGTAGGAATATCCTCTTTAGTTAGTTAAACATGATTTCCACTTTAAAAGTCCATGCCAGCTCTCCCTAATTAACCTGCTTATTTCCATGTGATGACTAATTATATCCTGAAGAATTGTTCCGAGAAGCCCCCTCACTGCTTTAACTAAAGTTAAACTGACTGCCTTTTAATTGCTGAGTATAATGTTTGCAAAACTCCAGTCTTTTAGCACCTCTTCCCTATGTCTAGAGAAAGCTGAAAGATTGGTGAGCACTTCTGAAATTTCACTCTTCTCTCAATATCCTTGATGTATCTTATCCAGTTGGCACCTTATCAAGTTTATCATACCAAAAATCCTTATTTTCATTCTTTATCAAATTTGAATCCTTCTAGTGGCAGAGTTTACTCATCTGTCGCTGTGGCCTGGACTGCACCTAATTCTTTGTGAAAGATAGATGCAAAGTAATCATTTAATGTCTCTGCCTCCATGTAGAAATTGTGGCCCCCAATCAACCCTACCCCCCTTTCTACCTCTCTTCAGCTCTAGTTTCTGGCTTGATTCTGGTCTGAACCCTCTGGAAAGGTAGTGTGCCCCCAACATTGCAATGCTCTCCTAAACCAATAAAGCCACTTGACCAATACTAGACAATCTGTATGTGCAATTCACCACTGTTATTTATTATGATTCAAGTATTCACACATATGCAGAGTAACCTTGATTTAGACTTCACTGATTTCTCATTTATTCTGATTTCACACACTGACCTTCTGCTCTCAATACTCGTGATATCTGTCAAGCTGAGTATTTTGTGCATCCAGGCCATGTTCTCTGATATTCTCTCTTGGTTCCTACACCCTGTCAAGTCTGTTCAAATCCCTCCCAATGGCACTAGCAAAACACCCTGTGAAGACTCAATCCCAGTTCTGTTCAGCTGCAGTCCACCCAGATTGTACAGGTGCCACATTCTCAGACCCAGTCCCAGCATGCCAGGCATCTAAACCTCCAGCCAGCACCATCCTCCCAGCAATGCATTCACCTGTCTTATCCTCCTATTCCTGTACTCACTTGCACACCTCACTAGGGCAAATCTAGAGACCACTATGTTTGAAATCCTGCTTGATCATTTTCTGCTTTGCACCATAAATTCTGATTCCAGGACCTTGGTATAAAGGGGTCCATGACCTCTAGATGTTCACCCTCCCCTAGTAGACTGTTGAAAATGTGTTGCTGGTTAAAGCACAGCAGGTTAGGCAGCATCCAAGGAACAGGAAATTCGACATTTCGAACCAGAGCCCTTCATCAGGCTCTGGCCCGAAACGTCGAATTTCCTGTTCCTTGGATGCTGCCTAACCTGCTGTGCTTTAACCAGCAACACATTTTCAACTGTGATCTCCAGCATCTGCAGACCTCACTTTTTACTCCCCTAGTAGACTGTCTTGTAGATGCCCTGTGACATCTTTAACCCTGGCACTAGGAAGGGAAGATACCATCTTGGAATCATGTTTATGACCACAGAAACCCCGTAAGGAATCCCAGATCATTATCCCTCCTTCTTCCTCCTTTCCTGTACAGCTGGGACACTCATGGTGCTGCGAATGTGGCTTGGACTGCACTCCCTTGCTGATCGAGCGCCCTTATAGGCTTTCAAAATGGAAAACAAACTTGTAAGTGGGACTCCAGGGGAATTCTGCACTTTCTGCCTGTTTCTCTTGTCCTGCCTGGGAATCCCCTTTCTGCCTCCTGCCTTAAGCTGTGGTGTGAGAAATTCTGAACGTGCTATCCCTGTAGCCCTCATTACATTAAGTTTCCTTTATTCTGTTTTTAGATTATTTATATTGTTTTACTTGCTATATTTACTACATAACTGACTTTCACTTACTCCTGGTATTTCTGAATTAAATTCAAGTATGGCTAATTCTCTATAAATAATATATATTTGCTAACTTAAAACAATTTAAAGACAGTTCCAGTAGTCATCTCTTACCAACCCATGAACTTACAGAGAAAGAGCAGTGGAAGAAAAAGGAGCTTCTGCCAACCCTTCAGAAAACTCATGCCCTCGCCACACTTTACTGCTTACAGTAAACCTTACGAAAAATACCTCTTTCTGCCTCTGCATCCTCTTCCTACTTTCCCACTTTCCCGAATGTACTCAGTGGTTTCTGATTCACTCAGGCCAAGTCTTCCTCACACTGACTGTGCACCCTTACTGTCCAAGTGCTTTAAAAATCTCTTTTTTTATACAGGTCTGTGATGAGTCATTTTCTAGCTTAGCTTCTTGCCACAATATTCAACATCTTATTCAGGCAAAGAATTTCATGTGATTGATTGATAGAACTGTGATGAGGGGGAGTTCCTTCAACCAGAGGTTGGAGAATTTGTGGAACACATCACTGCGAAGGGCTGTACAGACCTTAGTCACGGAGAGTATTTTAGACAGATAGGTCTTAGATAGGTTCTTGATTGATAAGGGGATCAAGAGTTATGGAGAAAAGGCAGGAAAATGGAGCTTTGGGAAACTTAGCAGCAGTGATCAAATGGCAGAATACATCCGATGAGCCAAATGCCTTAAATCTGCTCCTGTGCCTTATGGTCTTACAACTGCATTATTAGACAGCTGCCTGTTCAACAAGGCTATTTTAACTTACTTAGAGGCTTTTAGTTCTGGGTCAAAATCTGCCCCTTTACTCTAAAAGTGAAGTAGGAGAAGATTTGCCGCTTGAAATGCCCTTTGATCCAAATTTCCAGGTAAACAGAGGAACCTCAATTATTCAAATGGCACGGGCACGGGTATTTTGTTCAGATAATTGAATGTTCGGATAATTGAATGTTCGAATAATTGAATGTTCGGATAATTGAATGGTGGGTAACACAGCATCGGGACCTTGCGATCTTGTCTGGAATATCTGAAATTTGGATAATGGAAAGCCGGATAATTGAGTTTCCTGTGTACTGAGTTAGTCCGATCAGTCAGGTGAAGGCTCCTTACTGTGCAACTTTAGTCAAAATGAATACTTTTTGGAAATTGTAATATTTTGGAATTCTGGTTCCCCTTTAACCATCTGAAATAACTCCAAAGAGGCCAGTATCCCGGCACCAAGTCATCCTTTTCTTATACATGAACAGTCCTTGACTTTGATACCTGACTCTGAATGAGGCGTACTAGAGTGTCAGTATCTCTGGCGCTCACACTTTTTTTTCTTTTTTTTTTCTTTTTTTGTTTTTTTTATTAACCCCCGCACTACTGCCTAACTGCGGTAGTGCTTATTTTTTTTTCCCCAGCACCCATAGTGTGTGTGTGCAGGTGTGAGACGCAGTGAGAGACACAAAGTGCACAAATCTTTATTTAATTTCCACCACCAGGAAGAAAGGAAAACACCAGAGTGGCCAGTGACAAGCAGTGCCCTTCACATCAAAGAGGGCAATGCTGTGTGATCAAAACAGTAAAGGGGAGGGCAGGGACTAAATTAAAATAGTGTTGGAGGGGGAAATGATGCACTCCACTCCCTGCGGCCACACTCCTGTTTATTCTTTTTTTTAAACCCCCCACACTACCGCCTAACTGCGGTAGTGCTTTTTTTTTCCCCAGCACCCATAGTGTGTGTGCGCAGGTGTGAGACACAGTGACAGACACAAAATGTACAAATCTTTATTCAATATCCACCACCAGGAAAAATAGGAAAACACCCAAGTGGCCAGTGACAAGCAGTGCCCTTCACATCGAAGGGCAATGCTGTGTGAACAAACTGTGAAGGGGAGGGCAGGGACTAAATCAAAATAGAGTTGGAGGGGGAAATGATGCACTCTACTCCCTGCGGCGCCCACCTCTCCCTGAACAACTCCAGGGTGTTGGTGGACACTGCGTGCTCCTTCTCCAAGGACACCCGGGCCCGCTCACCCTTTTTATTTTTATTTTTATTTTTTAAAAATTAACCCCCACACTACCGCCTAACTGCGGTAGTGCTTATTATTTTTAACCCCAGCACCCATGGTGTGTGTGCGCAGGTGTGAGACACAGTGAGAGACAAGGTGTACAAATCTTTATTCAATATCCACCACCAGGAAAAGAAGGAAAACACCCGAGTGGCCAGTGACAAGCAGTGCCCTTCACATCAAAGGGCAATGCTGTGTGAACAAACAGTGAAGGGGAGAGCAGGGACTAAATCAAAATAGAGTTGGAGGGGGAAATGATGCACTCCACTCCCTGTGGTGCCCACCTCTCCCTGAACAACTCCAGGGTGTTGGTGGACACTGCGTGCTCTTTCTCCAAGGACACCCGGGCCCGCTCACCATTTTTATTTTTTTTTTTTTGGACAGCCCACCACAGTACCCACCCAGGGTGACAGCGGTCAGAAAGTCCCTTTTTTTTTGCCTACTGCACCTGGTATTCCCAGGCGGTCTCCCATCCAAGTACCAACCAGGCCTGAGTCTGCTTAGCTTCCGAGATCAGACAAGATCGGGCGTTTTCAGACTAGTATGGCCGTAGGCAAGTCCCTGTTTATATATATTTTTTTTTTCCTTTTTTTTCTCCTGGTTATATATTTTTTTTCTCTTTTTTTTTCTTAAACCCCACTCTACCACCTAACTGCGGTAGTGCTTATTATTTTCATCCCCAGCACCCATGGTGTGTGTGTGCAGGTGTGAGGCACAGTGAGAGACAAGGTGTACATATCTTTATTCAATTTCCACCACCAGGAAAAGTAGGAAAACACCCGAGTGGCCTGTGACAAGCAGTGCCCTTCACATCGAAGGGCAATGCTGTGTGAACAAACAGTGAAGGGGAGGGCAGAGACTAAATCAAAATAGAGTTGGAGGGGGAAATGATGCACTCCACTCCCTGTGGTGCCCACCTCTCCCTGAACAACTCCAGGGTGTTAGTGGACACCGCGTGTTCCTTCTCCAAGGACACCCGGGCCCGCTCACCCTTTTTATTTGTCAGCTAGGGCTCTTTGATTGGACCAGACTAACAGCTGGTCCAATCCTTAATAAGGGTTTGTTGCATTTTCCTGAAGTTAGAACAACCTTACTGGCTTTAGATGTAAGTATGCCTTTCTCCCTCCAATCTGATACATTTGTTACCTGCCAATCCACTAACATTCCATAAACTAAGCCTTTTGATGAAGACACTTCTACTGGCCAATGCTCCTGAGAAGGGAAGGATATAGAGAAACTAGATTATCTTAGAGTAAAGAGTTACTGATGGCCCCAGACCAGACGTTTTGTGAAAAGTCTTTAAAAGGTTACCTAAATTGGGGTACATTTAAAATTTGGGGGGTAAAAGCACCAGGAAGAAGTAATCTGTAGTTCCAGTCAATCAGTTTAATTCAAAAAATGATCTAAACTTAATGAGGTGATAGAGACAGGGATTTTCTGAGAGTGCTGGCATTTTTGGGCACAAAATGAGGTGTGTTTTTGGTTACTGTACCAGTGGTATGTTTTGAGTCCTATACAAAAGCTATTGTTCTTCTTTTAAATTTATAAAGGAGTGTTTTAGGATTAATGGGATTATACCAAAAATCTGTGAATTTGTGTTATAAGTGGATGGTTTGGTTATTGTTTTATTTTGTTAATAAACTTCATTTTATTGTTAAAGCAACATTTGCAACAGTAAATGCCTATGTTTCAGCAAGAGATCACTTAATTAAAGCCAAAATAAACCAAAATATGATCTAACAAGCATCTTAAGTCTGGGATCTGACTTATCTAATAATAAAAATCAGTCGTAACCATAACACTGCTAATATTTATCATTAACAAATACAAGTTGCTAATCTATGCAATATTAGAATGTTCTTTTTTTTAATCCAACTCTATTTCTAACTTATGTAGTAAGCTATGGAAGGATTGCTTTTCCTTTGGAGTTTTTGTTTCTTAATTGTTCATTTTGTTGAGAATTTTGTATTTCTTTAAATGTTACCATTATTTATTTACCTCCATATCTTGAAATGTATCTTCTGAGTAGGCCTGTCTCTCATATCAGTGTAATTGACATTATCCATATTCAAGACTCTTCTTTCAGACTTAATTACACTACTCTCAAAGTTATTGAGAAACTCCATTGGATTAAGATCACTCTTACCTACAGAATCTCTTGCAGTGAGATTCTGAATTAACCCTGTTTCATTACAAGATCTAAAATAGTCTTCAATTTAATTGGTTCCCTTGGTGCTGTTTTATGAAAATGTTTTGAAGACATGCCATGAAATTATCTTCTTGCCTACTTTTGCCACTTTGATTTGTCTATTCTATTTGAAGATTAAAGTTTCTTTGTTACAAACTTCTTTTTTTCATGATGAATGTTCTGTCCAATAATTTGGCTACTGTTAGAATGCCTTAAAACTACTCCTGCTCAAATTTTCAGTCCTTTTAAATTTCTGCCTCCATGAATTCTGATTCCACTCCTTGATCTTCCAAATCAAGATACCCGCTCACTACTGTCATATTCTCATCCCTTATTACAAAGGCAACCTTTTTTTTTCCCCATTCTATCTGTCCTTTTGAAAGTGTGTTAGAATATTTAATTCACAACCTTGGCCACCATGTAACCATATCTCTGTAATGGTGATGAAATCAGACCTATTTGGGTCATTTGTGCCACTATTTTGCCATGTTAAAAATTCTTCATGCATAAGACAAAGAACATTTAATGTAATTCTTTTACTGTTATCCTGAAAGGATCCAAAAGTGAGCAACTAAACTAGTTACAAATGAATAAATTAGGAAGAGACAGGGAAAGCATTGCTTAAACAAATGGTAATTAGGTTGTGAAAATGACGATGAGGAAACCTTGTATGTTTACACGTTGCACTATTTCTGCTTAGATTGGACGATCTAGTGAAAAGGTTGAAAGGTGCAATTAAGGTCAATATGAAATAGTGGGCTTGCTACACTAGTTACCTTTTTCTGTTCATAAAAGATTTTCTATTCTTCACTATTTTGTTCACTCCTGAAGTTCTCACAGTCGAAGCAATGCTGCCATCATGTGCTATAATAATGCCATTGCAACAGTGGAGTCAGCTGCATGAATGCATTAGGGCAACAGCAATCGTCAAATGTCGCCTGTAATAGTAACATAGATTGCCCGAAATTCCCAAAGAGGAGCTTCAGCTATACAACAGGTAAGGCAGGCTACAACTATCTGGAAGGGAACAGGGAAAGATGGTTCCCTGGCAGAGTGTATTGGATGCAGAGTCTTTCCAGCAATTTAGGGTGCGAGTGATTACTTGAAATTATGAATTTAATACAGTATCTGTATAGATCTTGTGGGATTGAGATTAGCAACTGTTGCTGTTCTGGAATAAAACAGGATCACAAACAACAGAGGTTGCGTGATTGGATTTAACTCAAAGGAACTTCAGAAGGGTAAACTAGTAAAGACGAATAATAAAAACCAGAAACAAAAACAGACATTACTGAAACAGCTCAGCAGGTCTTGCAGCTGTGGAGAGAAATCTTTTGGGTTGAGTGACTCTTCCTCAGAACCAGTAACAGTTGGAAATTAATGTACTGGGTGTACCGACCCTCCATCCGAAGTATACAAGACAAGTCAGACCAGCGTTTTCCATTTGCCAGTATTACTGCCAGTTTTGGACCAACATTTTGACCATTAAAGGACACTGCACTTTGTACCTCAGTATTCCACTAGTGTGAACCAGCAGACATCAGATTGAAATCCAAATAATCAAATGCAGTGTATTACTGGAACCTTCAAGGCAATCCCAATTCCCTAACAGCAGTTGCAGCTAATGCACATTGCTTTCAGATAGTATTCTAGAAATGCAGTTCATTAAGGAAAACAGACTGGGCTCAGGATGCTCATCATCTCACTGAATATATTCAAGAGAGAGGGAGATAGATGACATGGGGTCATGGTGCAGGAAAGTGGACTCAGGTTAAAAAAAAATCGCATTCTGAACAACTTCTCTTTCCAATCCTCCCACTTCCTCCAAACCAAAGGAGTTGCCATGGGCAACCGCGTAGGCCCCGGCTATGCCTGCCTCTTCGTAGGATATGTGGAACAGTCCATCTTCCGCAACTACACTGGCACTACCCCCCACCTTTTCCTCCGCTACATCGATGACTGTATCAGCGCTGCCTCGTGCTCCCACGAGGAGGTTGAACAGTTCATCCACTTTACTAACACCTTCCATCCCGACCTCAAATTTACCTGGACCGTCTCAGACTCCTCCCTCCCCTTCCTAGACCTCTCCATTTCTATCTTGGGCGAGCGAATCAACACAGACATCTACTATAAACCGACTGACTCCCACAGCTACCTCGACTACACCTCCTCCCATCCTGCCCCCTGTAAAACTGCCATCCCATATTCCCAATTCCTTCATCTCCGCCGCATCTGCTCCTAGGAGGACCAATCCAATACCGAACAACCCAGATGGCCTCCTTTAAAGACCGCAATTTCCCCCAGACGTGGTTGACGATGCTCTCCACCGCATCTCTTCCACTTCCTGCTCCCCCGTCCTGGAGCCCCACCCCTCCAACCGCCACCAGGACAGAACCCCACTGGTCCTCACCTACCACCCCACCAACCTCCATATACAGCGTATCATCCGCCGTCATTTTCGCCACCTCCAAACAGACCCCACCATCAGGGATACATTTCCCCCCACTCCCCTATCAGCATTCTGAAAAGACCACTCCCTCCGCGACTCCCTTGTCAGGTCCACACCCCCCACCAACCCAACCTCCACTCCCGGCACCTTCCCTGCAACCGCAAGAAATGCCAAACTTGAGCCCACACCTCCCCCCTTACTTCCCTCCAAGGCCCCAAGGGATCCTTCCATATCCATCACAAATTCACCTGCACCTCCACACACATCATTTACTGCATCCACTGCACCCGATGTGGCCTCCTCTATATTGGGGAGACAGGCCGCCTACTTGTGGAACGTTTCAGAGAACACCTCTGGGACACCCGGACCAACCAACCCAACCACCCCGTGGCTCAACACTTCAACTCCCTCTCCCACTCCACTAAGGACATGTAGGTCCTTGGACTCCTCCATCGCCAGATCATAGCAACACGACGGCTGGAGGAAGAGCGCCTCATCTTCCGCCTAGCAACCCTCCAACCACAAGGGATGAACTCAGATTTCTCCAGTTTCCTCATTTCCCCTCTTCCCACCTTGTCTCAGTCCCAACCCTCGAACTCAGCACCACCTTCCTAACCTGCAATCTTCTTCCTGACCTCTCCACCCCCACCCCACTCCGGCCTATCACCCTCACCTTAACCTCCTTCCACCTATCGCATTTCCAATGCCCCTCCCCCAAGTCCATCCTCCCTACCTTTTATCTTAGCCTGCTTGGCACACTCTCCTCATTCCAGAAGCAGGGCTCATGCCCGAAATGTTGATTCTCCTGCTCCTTGGATGCTGCCTAACCTGCTGCGCTTTTCCAGCAACACATTTTCAGCTTTAAAAAAATTGGCCATGTTAATTGGTGGATCTTGCTTGAAGCACCAAATGGCCTTCTCTTGGACCCAGGTCTCACATTCGGATTAAATAAAGCAAAAATGCATTGATGCCAATGGCAGGAGTAAACAATAATTTAGTAAATCAGCATTTGTTACCTGTGTAATTCTTGTATTGGCCACGTGGTGGAGACAACACACAACAGTTCAATTCTTTGTCACTACAGATCTCCCTCTTGTGGCCAGAGAAAGAATCAGAGAACATGACAACCTCTCTTTGGTGGTAGCAACCCTTGGTATTTTCATGATACAGGGTCTCCTTGTTCCTGCTAGAGGAAGCAGTCTGAGCAGTTTGTCCTTCCTTACTAATAGATTCAGTGCCAGGTTTTGTTTCTATTGTGTACTGCTGAAATTTGGCTGGTCTTACATCCTGCATTCTAAGGTCAGCTGAAACTCTGTTGCTTATATCCTAAATGTTCCCCAAGATTAAATCATCCATTATCCTACTGGTCACTGGTTTACGTTACTTCATGACTGAACAATTTCTTGACTGTAAAACTGTCATTTGTTTTTGCAAATACCTTAATGCTCTTTCCTACCTATGTAATCCCCACTAGCCCTAATATCCTGCAAGATATCATGAACCATCACCAGTAAGTCACCCATGTTTCCAATGGAATAATTTATGTGCAAACTCAGTGAAGGGTGATGCAAACTATCAAAGGATATCAGGGGTGGCACAGTGGTTAGCACTGATGGCTCACAGCGCCAGGTGCTCACTATCACTAAACTGTTCTCCCACTGCCTCCTCAAACACCCAGCAGACTTCATTCCCCTGAATTAGGTCTAGCACTACACAGTCCCTTGTTGGATCTTTTACACGTTGATATAAAAAGCCCTCCTGAATACATTTCATGAAATCTTCTCCTTCTAAACCCTTTACACTATTACTATCCTAATTAATATTCAGGAAATTGAAATCTCCTCATATAATTACCCCTTTATTATTACACACCACAGTGAATTGTCTACATATCTGCTTCTCTGTTGCCCACTGACTGTATGGGAGGCCAATAATACACTCCCAGCAGTGTGAATACGTCTTCTTTATTCCTAAGTCTACTTACAAAGCCTCATTTGAAGACATCAGCCCTCATTCCTACAGTAACTGACTCTTTAATTAATAGTGTAACACCAATTTCTTTTTTACTTGCTCCCATCTTGCCTGAAGTTTTTTACCCTGGAATGTTGAGTTACCAGTCCTGTCCCTCCCTCAACTACATCTCCGTGAGAGCAAAAATATCACAATTTTTGTGTCAATCCATCCTCTTAATTCATCTATCCTACTATAGTACACCTCGCACTAAAGCAGACAGCATCTAGCCTCACCTTACTCCCTTGAATCGTAACATGGCTCAATTCTTCACTTCTTGAAGACAGGTATGGCCTTTTGGATTCACAAACGTATCCTCTGACAATGCAATTCTGACACCAATGCAGTTCAAAAAAGTTGAACGAAATTCAGAACTCACGTGAAAGATCTGACACACAAGATCGCTGGATTTAAACTTCATGAAGCCCATAGGATGGAGTCGATTGACAAATGGTAATTCTAAAAGGACAAATGCAGTTTTAAAAACTTTCAGTATGTTACTATGAGCATGCAGAGCAGACAATGATTTCGCAAACTAAATCAAGGTCTGATACATATAAATGTAACATAAATATAAAGGTATCGCAGGATTTATTTAATTGGTCCTGATGTAATCAGCTTGCTTAGCCACTCAAACATAAATTAATCATTCATCCACATCATGTGATGCAGTGATAGTAGCCCTACCAATGAGATAATAGGCTTAGGTTCAAATCTGTACTACTCCAGAGGTGTGTAATAAAATCTCTGGACAGGTTGGTTAAGAAAAAGTATCTGCACCTACATTAGTCATTGAGAGAGAATTACGTTAGAAGTGCTATATAAGTGCAAGGTATTGTTGTTGACTTGGAGTAAAAATACAAGGGAGTAATGTATCCTGGGCTGAATCTATCCTAAAGAGACAAATGTTTGGATCCCAAACCTACTAATGTTGGGAAACTGGTAAAATTCAGAATTTATATGGGGCTGAGTATTTAATTAGTAAGGAGATTGGTTTCCTGTCCAATTAAAAGCTTGCTGGGTAAGCTCTTGAAGCTGAAGGCCCTGTCAGACTCCTTTCAGCTTATGAGGAGTGCCTGTTGTAATCAAAGATGACTAACTGAGGGGACTTTCAACAAGAATCTGTCCGCCAGTCATATTTCCAAACACGTCCAAAGAGCAGCTAGGCTGGGAGAGGAGGGATGGTATCAGCACAGGGTGGAACATTCCTCTACAGAATTACTTCAGCTCTCTCCTGCCCCTTCCAGCGAGAATCAGCAAGCCAGTTATCAGAGTCAATTTATAAGCCTCATTCACCTCCAACTCTCACGCTAGAGAACTTTGTTCACCACAGCCTCCACTACCACTGTGCACTTTGTGAGCGAGGCACCTACAGTTCCTTATCACATATATTTTGTATATTTAGAAGTGCAGTTGCTGTAAGGGATTGTGCCCTGCACTTCTGCAAAGTTATAAAATGAAGAACATGTAGTACAGGTAGCAAAAAAAACCCCACTGTATCATTGCACAATACCTTCTTCAATAATTATCGTTTCCTTTCTGGACAAAACAATGGCCTTTCAGCTGAGTTTGTCCCAGGTAATATTTGTTGCAGATTCTTTTGCATGGATTGAATTCTTAAACTATTGTCAGTCCATCTTTTTTTCCTATCTATTAAAAGTGATGACATTTCCTGTGAATCAACAGCAACAAGGTTATTTCACGTGCATTAGCGTGAACAGTGTCAGGCAAATATCCAACTCTGGGGCCGAGATTGTTGGTTTCCCTAACTCATGCACTTTTTCTAGCCTGGCCTATGGGACAGTGATCCCTGACCATTTACATCCCTCATTATTCAGTCGCACTTTGTGATCAGCTAACTCAACATTAACCAAGAACTGGGTTTACTAGGTCATACAGCTAAGCACTATTTGGGGAAAGTATGCATGCTATTGGAAGCAGCACAACAACTTTGTGACAACAATTCAAGTGAGAATAACAATTGAAATAAAAGCTAAGTTCAAGATTCAGACAGCATGTTCCATGATGGTCACCCTTATTGACTGAGCACCATGTTCTGCTAATTGATTTAATTGTTCCAGTGTGTGACACAACCCAAGGTTTCTAAGTGATTCCAGTGTGCAATAGGATTCTAGTGCAGAGCATGGTTTCACTACATGACATCAACATAACCCTGTCAAGTGACTAGTTCCAGTGCAACATGATTTGAGTATATAGTACAATTATATTACTCAATGCAATTATAATATGAAACACAGTTTTAGCGCGTAACTGATTTTGGTGAGTTAGGCCATCCAATATTTGTTGAATCATTTATAGCATTCTGAAGCCGTGCACATAACAGTGTGCAATCTTGCTGGCAGCCTTATTTCATTTGCTTACAGAGTTAACTATGTTGGAGAGATATTGATGGGACCACCACAATGGCAACCTTGGCCAGAAATCTCCCTCAGGACTTAATAAATGAGTGTGAATCTGACACTATAGACTGCTTGTTGAGTGAATGGATGGCCAAAATGATTCCCTGTAGCAATAAGGAACATCAAAATATTTCATAAGTCTGAGTTATTGAGGAACGACCTTGCTTTGGCCCCTGTCCCTTCTACTGGGGTAAGGATTAAATGTGTTTGAGCTTTTGTATCAGTAAGTTGTAAATTCTGCAAGAGGGCAAAACGAGGGGTTGCCCCAGAATATTGAGGTGAGACCTGATGTTAGATTCGAATTAAGTGATTCTGTTCAAGCCCAGAGTAATTTCTACCTGATAGGAAAGTCAGCAGTGAGAGAGAGAATCAGAGAGTGGATAGAGAAGTAAAGAAAGAGTTTAGAGAAAAAGAAATAGAGAGTACAAGAGACATAAGAAAAGGACACAGAGGAACGAGAAAAAGAGATGGCAGAGAGGTAGTTAGCAAAAGTAAACTGAAAAAGAGAGAAAGACTGCAAATATGTGTAAGGGGGAAAAAGTGCAGACTTTTAAGGGAAAAAGATGCAGATTTTTTGAGTGTCTCTGGAAACTTCCACTTTTAGTTTAGCAGCACATTGAAACTAAACACATCATTTTGCTCTGCTGGCTTGGGAACTGCTCCAGAGTGTCCCTGCCACTCACAGTATTGCTGTTCTTTATCTAAACAATGACTCTTGAACTCTGCTCTGACCGGACGACAGCTTCTCATTCACCCCATCGTATCTGTAAAAAGCAAGAGGCGGATCTCAGCAAAAGCGAGTCGTGTAGCATCACCCTGATTGTTCCAAACTATACATTCATTTCTCAGGTCACTGAGAGACTCTTTAAGGGCTTTTCATGTGTGCTGTCCCTCTGAGCTGCACTCGTTCTCCTTCAGGAGGGCCGGGGTGAATTTATTTACAAAGGCATTCTACAGAATCAGAACTATTCTCTGGAAGCAGCCTTCCATTTGACAGCTGGACGTGTCCTGTGAATGGCCAGAGCATGCATAACAAACAAGGTTTGGGGACAAGTGAAAGCAGTTATATGTCAGCTTCACCCACTCCCCAAGCTGACTGAAACATACACAAAAGAAAGGCTTCTGCTGCTTTAAACGTAAGCAAAGTATACAGAGGATATGAGAGCCAGATTGAAAGCAAGAGAGAGACAGGGTTACAGAAAGTTAATAATACAGAGACATTTCATGTTATGGAGACACTGAGATCGAAGCAGAAAGACAACTAGAGACAGTAACATGATGGTGAATGAGCACAGAGCAAGTAGAGCTCTGTGCTAGAAATAATGAATGATGGGGACAGCGCATGAGAGATGGGTGATCAAAAGATAGGCCATGATGCAGAGTTAGGCAGAGGAACAGATACAGAACAAAAGAAACAATGATGCTATGAAAGGCCCAGCACCAATTGTAACCAGGGCAGCTTTATATCAAGAACCAGTGCCCAGGGGCTCTGGGTCCCCTATTTGCAGAAGCAAGTCACTATCTCAAATAAGACTTGGATTGTAATTTGTACTCCAGCCTTCACCAAAGTAATGGATTGTACACATTCAGTCACAGAATGTGCACGATTACACCTTCAGCCATACTGGGTGCTGAGGTGATGTTACATCTCTGATTTACATAATTTAGAAATGATTATGTATTTAGGCTCAGATTGTAGGAGTTTCATCAAATATATTTTTCCAAGCACTTCATGTGGCTGGTGGAGTGATATTGTTCAGCACCTGACTGCAGTTCAGCAGTGAATGGGGCATCCTAAATTGCAAATCTTTACAAAAAATATTATAACATCACACAGTCTTAAAAAAACATTACATATCAACCACGGATGCACTGAAACAACTTACTAAGACTTTTTAACAGCATCTTCCAAACCCCACTTCTACCATCTATAAAATTAAAGGCAGTAGATGCAAGCTGCACCTATAAGTTTTCCTCCAGGTCACACACCATCCTGACAGGAAACTATATCGCCTTTCCAACACTGTGACTGGGTCAGAATCCTGATACAAAAATAAAAAGACATGGTCCTTACATAACAATTTTCTTTCAACATCAACAATGTCTCTGGTATATTCTGAATGGTATGATATTACCTTGTGCTCTATTATCAAGCTTCAGATTTGTGGTTGTGGCTTATTTCTCATGCTTTTCCTGATCTGAATTGCTGTGTGATTCCCTTTCCTTTGAGAACTGTTGCATTCATCTAATTCATTCAGTTGCATGGCTCTATGTTTATTGTGCTCTCAGGCTTATTGTCATCTCCCAGGGTGTACGTGTTTTGTTTGCTTTTATTTCTCCTTCATTCTATAGCTCGCTGTTAATTTATTTATAATAATCTTTCATTGTTCTATATGAAAATCTTTTCCCAGTGATTGGACTTTCTGCAAGCTCTAATTTAACCCATAGTTAGGACTTTACTTTCTGTTTGTGAACTCATGAGGTTTCTCATGATGATGGATCAGAACTCCAAATTACTAAGGACATACTGAACTCTTAGACAGGGCATTTTTTTTCTTAAAACAAAGATTGCTCAATCCAACTCTGGCTGATAATATAATTTCAAATAATAGAAATCACTGACTGCTGAAAGATTCCTTGTGTAACCTTAAAGAATGTCACACCTTGTAGGCTATCTAGAAAGCTCCAAAAAGGAACTTCAAAAGGCAGAAGTATGAGGTAATTTCCTCTCAGCAGAGAAATATTTCTTTTAAATTATATTCCAGGTTGTGGACAAGAGACAGAAGATATATTTGTGTTTTACCCTATAAAAAAATGAGGTTAAAAAAAAGGAACCTTGTGGACTAAAGTGCTATGAAGATCACATCTCAAAGACAGATATTTGATACCCCTGCAACACAGGTAGAAAGAAAAGGAATGATCTCGCTCTGAGTACTGAACGTCAGCAGTTAGCAAGACAATCAATAAGGGAAGGAAAACATGAGAAAAGAATTTCAACATACCTGCAAAGCTAAGAATCTCAAAATTGACTCCTCAATTGCCAAAATCAACATGATCAGTATCAGCCAAAAATAACCACAGTATGGTTCCATGATTCTACTGTTTATGAACAAATCAGAGACTGATCCCTATGTCTTATAAAAGTTTATCTATTTTTGAACAGACTACTCAACTCTCATGTGTGTATACGTTGTGCTATTACTTCTTATCATGCTTCATAAACTTTTGCACAATTCACTTGGTCCTTTTCTCTCTGACATTAATTCAGGATGAAAGTATTCAATAATTCAACATTAAGATGTTTAAAATGTTAGGGGCTTACTTATATACATTTGTCTACCACCATCTTTTAGTCTTTTAGTTCTCAAAAATTCAAAATAATCACCCTGTTTAGATCAAAATGTTGGAGCTTCATCCAATGTGTAATGATCTGCATGTGACTAGTAGTTGATTCTTAATACTTGGCACCTGACTGCAGTATAGCATTAATATGGCAGCTTTGGTGTACATTCTCAAACAAATAATTCCTAAATCTTTACTAATACTGTTTTTATACTTATAAAAACAAGCTACATTTCTGAGCCATTATTTTATTGACCCTTAAATGGCAACTGTTTACAATAATGTCCAAATGCTGACATCCCATGTAAACATAGATGTGTGCAGGTATCTATATAGTGGTATGCATTATATATTTCCTCTGTACATCCTTGTTGGGCTGAAATCAATGCTCAGAGTTGCCTTCTTCTGTAACTTTGGGATTTGTTTCTCTCACTTGCTTCCGCCTTTGTTGACAGTCTAGCCTTTGAGACTCAAGCTTGATATTATGCAACCAATACATCCTGATTTATCTGATTTCTCTTTATTATTTTTAGTCTTGTTGCTATTTTGAACCATGACCTGTTGTATTGGGCAGCTAGTGCCAGAAAAGGGTTACACGGGATCATGAGATAAGGGCGTCAGGTTCGAAGAGACTATTCTTAGGAGGAGCTAAGCAGTTTTGTTTGTTACCAGAGCTGTTTAAACAGGTTTCAACACAAGGAATGTTAAGTTACTCTTCATTTGAGGCTGATAACATACAAGAGGCAGTCATGTGTCTTAGATGTAGTGTAACTAGTTAAGTAATATGTAATTAAGCTGTTTACTATTCATTAAAATTTGGTCTATCTTCTGTTGAAAAGTTTATGCATGCATCATTCTCCAAACATTATCAATAGCTTCACCGCCTCATAATAGCTTTGAGTAATTAATTAGATTAGATTAGATTACTTACAGTGTGGAAACAGGCCCTTTGGCCCAACAAGTCCACACCGACCCGCCGAAGCGCAACCCACCCATACCCCTACATTTACCCCTTACCTAATACTACGGGCAATTTAGCATGGCCAATTCACCTGACCCGCACATCTTTGGACTGTGGGAGGAAACCGGAGCACCCGGAGGAAACCCACGCAGACATGGGGAGAACGTGCAAACTCCACACAGTCTGTCACCTGAGTCAGGAATTGAACCCAGGTCTCAGGCGCTGTGAGGCAGCAGTGCTAACCACTGTGCCACCGTGCCGCCCACCAAGTAATGCAACCAAGGAGAATTTAGGGCAGTTGAAACTACACAAAGCTTCTCAGCTTCCCCATCCAATGTACTTGCAATATTGAGAAAGTGGTCTCAGGAGTACGGCAACGTAATTTTGAGGTAAAAGAAATGAACTGCCCTTAACACATTCACACACAAGAAGTCACTTCCCTTGCTTTGAACAATGCATATTGAAGATCAGGCTGACCTGTCTGCAAAGAATCTGCACCACTCTGAGGCAGCAATCAAATTCTTAAATGATATGCTGTACTCAGAATCTCAGCAAATGATGCAGAAGAAAATTAAATGAATTATAAATAGAGCAAAAAGCAATTCAGAGGTGAAATGGTCAAGAAGATTGACTCCCAAAGACAATATACCAGCAGTACTGTGAATCCTCCTGGGAAATGCTAGGCATACAGTTTTGTGCTGGGAATGCTTTATTCATTCAGCAGAGGAATCATCTGCACAGGACACATGTTCAGCTGTATTTACACAGACAGCAACCTACACGTCTGTATATAGCAACTTGACCGGCAGGAATTCACAAATTAATAGGGTAAATATTTACTGATTATATGTCTTTGATAGCTGGCTGTTTCTTTGTGCTTTCCAATCGATCATTTCCTGTCCGGAGATGATCTCCCATCTCCTCCACTGGCTGTGACATCATCAATGTTCTTTCCACATTCTTTGAAGTAACTAGGCATCAAACAAGCTTTTCCTGACAGTGCCTGAGGGAGATCATGGGATTTCCTGTAACCTTCAGAATATAAATGGCATCCTCTGTCCACAACACTAAGGTTCTTTCCAAAATCTTTTATTGGAGACTTCAGTAAAGGAAAAGCTTGTAATTAGGCATTCTGGCATACTTTCCTGACAAAATTGAATACGATTCTATCTCTCAGATACTCACATGGCCCTTTGCCTGCTGGTGAAAAAGTGGTAATCCTCTTTTGTTTGTTGTAAATTAGCTTGTATTTCTGATCGATTGGTCCCACCCAAAATAAAGGTGCAAATTAGGTGGTCCTGACCTTCCCATATTTTCACCACCCCTATGTTCTGCTGTTATTTCTAGTGACTTCTGGAAGTGTCCACCCATTTCTGTTCCATGCAAATAAAGCAACAAACATTTGTACATTTTTGCCTCATGTATGCCTCATATCTAATATATTGTTTTCTTGCCTATTAAAGGTGATATCAAGGGTTGCTATGCACTTTGCAGAAAGCTAAAAAGAACTGGAAAGAACACAAAATTGCCATTAATAGTTCAATTCAAAGACAAGCTTCAGGCATCTGAATCATTGGGGAAACAACTTCAATATAGTCTGACCAATGTCTTAAAAATTACAGCATATATTATTCTGCTGCCTAAAGCCAAACCCCTAACAAGAGGTTTTTGACAGAAATTGCACAGCATGACCCATTAGAAGAAAATGTATATTAATTCTGACTTGATTTTAACCATTTAGTTGTTGCTTTTGTGCTGCTGTGAAATACTTTGACACTTGTCTTTGTGTCATTTGCTGTGTAACTGCAGACCCTCTGTCATCTCGTAGAGCTCGTGATGAGTGTTCATTGTGTTTTACCCTGTTGATTGGCTGTGTGAAGAAATATTGGAGAGAATCCAGGCCCCAGATATTAATTGCACCAACTTGCCTATACACCTACACCAGAACACGAGGGACACAAAGGAACTTCAGATACCTTGCTTTTTGAAAGAAGTCATTGGTGACTTACACCACATGCTGGAAGTGGACTAATAACCTACATCTGCCATATGGTTATAGCCCAGTCAGTTGCAGGGAAGTGGCCCCTAACTGTTATGTTTCTGGATCATTGCAGGTTGCCACTAGGGAAATCAGCAATGTTTGCTAGTTGTAAAAAGATGTATTAAGCAAATCTAAACATTCAGTCTTTGATAAAGCAAGTAATTTCATCTCTTTTTCTAACTGTCAATTGGAAGCAGCATCACAGACTACCACAATTTAAGGGGCGGGACTCCTGAAGGTCCAATAAGGAATAGATTGCACCCACATGGTTAGACAAGCTCCTTTGTTTGGTACCATTACCTATGTCAACAGTTTCCACTTTCTCACTTGCAGACAGAAGCACCACATTGTATAGCTAAATGCTTCTTCATTTGGGAGCTGCAATGATGCCCTTACATGAAGGTAGTACACAATGTTGACACAGCTTGACCCAGGCAGGCAAGCTGAGAATGGATTCTTGAAGAAAACACGATACATAGGTAGCTATGGTACCGGTCTACAAATTCTTACCATGAGATCCATTTCTGTATGTACCTGAGTAATAATTGAACACTCTAGGTAATTTCTAATCAACCTGTTCAGATATGTTTGTTTCATTCCTCTGAAACAGGTGCGACTTGAAGCCAAGCCTACTGGCTCAGAGTCGGGGCACTACCACAGTACCACAAAAGCCCAAATTAAACACATTAGTTGTTACTTATTTTAATCAAACTGATCAGAAATGTTATTACACACCTCTGCAACAGGTGGGATTTGAACTCATGCCTCCTGGTCAGAGTAGAGACACTACCACTGTGACGCAAGAGCACTAAACTGAACATTCCATGACCACCTTGAAGACAACTTTCAGGTGTTTGGATCCCTCTGAAGACATCTTCATTACAGTCTGGCCAGTGGCTCAACTTACAGAATATTATATTCTTCCACCAACAGGCAAACTCGTCAGGGAGGTTTCAGACAGAAATTGCACAATACAACCTAGAAACTTAGATGTAGCCACTTTTGAGCATGCAGGGAGCACAGTGTACATATAAGTGGTGATGACTAAGGCAGCCTGATATTCAGTCTCAGTCTTCATCATTATGGACTCAGTGTGGTGCACAAAAAACCCAGCCAGCTAAAAGAAGACCAAGACTGTACAGCTTTGCATTTATAAGTTAGCCATCTATTCATATTCACTGATTCATCCACTTAGCCAGTCTCAGTCTGAATGTTGGCATTGTTTCTGCCTGAACTACCAATCCTGTCAGTGAATTCTATAACTTCACAACTCACTGTTTAAAAATATTTCTCTCACTTCTCTGTTCTAAATCACTTACATTTAATGTGTAAACTAAAGCAACACGTTTTCTCACTGGAAACAATCTATTCATACTGAGCCAGTCCCTTTTGGCCATAATTTTCAACACAACAACGGTGTCACCAATGACATGCAGAATCAAAACGATGAAAAGCCCCAATATTTAGAAGATTTTATTTCAGATTCTATTTCCTCATCATGCTCACAACTTCTTCTAGGCTGTCACACGGCATATCAACCAGATCAGTCAACCTGTAATTCATTCTTCCATTAAGCAGACAACTGACAGTATATTTGGGAGAACAAACACTATCTACATAGACATCTGGAATCACCAGGCTACTGCTTGCTCAATTTACAAGTTACCAAATCTAAGGCATCATGCCATCCACCCACACTGTTTGTAGGGTGTTTCAAACAAGCCGAGTGTCCACATAAATTCATAAGCCAATAGATACATCGGTAACATGGGTGATCAGAGAGTTGCTATCCTGACTGTAGCCATGATGTTTTATCTTGCATAAATTCTAAAACATCCTCCGATAAATTCATCTACACGCATCAATTTTTTGATACTAAGCTCAATAATTATGTATGAAGTACATTAATACCTGCTGGTAGTTCACTGTTTGCTTTTTGTGAGAAGGTTAAAAAAAAAGTAGGTGCTCTTTACCTACCAGAAGCAGGAGTTAGACAGTTTTTACATGGAAGTAAAGGGTCTTAGATCTGTTAGAGGCTCCATGAGTTCTTGCACATTAGTGCTCGCTACACTTGGTGTTCAATATGGATTCCTTGGATCTTCATGTAAGTTAAGTCTAGAATTCAGAGTTGTTTTTAAACAACATTTATTAACAGACTGTACACAATGGTAATGTTGCAGTGATGCTTTGTGTTGTACCGATTCCAACCATTTACAAGAGTATACTGTCACATGACTACTGAGAGAAAGTGAGGATTGCAGATGCTGGAGATCAGAGCTGAAAAATGTGTTGCTGGAAAGGCACAGCAAGTCAGGCAGCATCCAAGGAGCAGGAGAATCAATGTTTCGGACATAAGCCCTTCTTCAGGAATGAGGAAGGTGTGAGTTCAGTGGGGCAGGAGCAGGCTGAGACAATGTGTCGGCTGGGGCAGTCAGGTTTGTGGATTTTGGGCAGGAGATAGAAATGGGCGGTGCAGGGTTGTGGGACTATAAGATTGGAGGTGGTGGATGGGACATCCCCTGAGATGATGATGTAATGGATGGTCTTGGAGATGATGGTTTGGTGGTAGGAGGTGAGGTCATGGTCAAGGGGGCAGTAGGAGGAGGTGTCCGCAAGCTGGCGTTTAGCCTCAGCAGTGTAAAGATCTTCCACACCTTCCTCATTCCTGAAGAAGGGCTTATGCTCAAAATGTCAATTCTGCTGCTCCTTGGATGCTGCCTGACCTGCTGAGCTTTTCCATGACTACTGAGGTCACAGTTACATCTTACCTCAGAGGTTCATTTACATATTCATTGTGACCTATTTCTATACTCAATCAAATCAGACTCTGTGATCTACAGCATATGTTGTTATTACAAATACTTATATGAATATATATTGAAGAGTAGATGTGGTCCTTGTGATCCCATAGTTACCACTTCCCTTGTTTCCAATTTCCATTTCTCCTGATTCCAAAACTCCAGCCTTCCCTCTAGACTCATAATCCATAGCCATATTCCAACAACCAAACCTAATCTCAACTGCAACCCCAGATTTCTTTAACTGAGGGTTAATACAGCCCTAGCATCTTGCAGTCCTCTTTGAAGACTGCCTGTTGTGCCTCACCTGCTCCAGACGGTTGGTCTGGCACTGTTAACTTCCTGTTACCGTAGCAACATTTGGTTGAGAAGATGCTCAGTGAGCAAGGATGTGAGTAAGGATAACAGATGATCTCATGTTATACTATCATGGAAGACCAGGGTAGTTTAAGTGCTGAATTTTATGTTTGCTCACGGGGAGGTTGTGAAGGTTGGATACGGGTGCACAGTAAATTCAGTGGCTGATCTGTCCCTTCCTCCATCTCAAAGATATCTACAACCTGCTAATCTAGATAAGGCAGAGGTTACAGTAGAGACCAGAGTTGGTATGGTCCCAGTATGAACATGCCTGCAATATGCTCTGATACTAGAGTCTGCACAAAGGGTCTAGGTGCAGTGTCTCCTGAAGTCATTACATCATGGTTACTTGCAGAATTTCAATAGCGTATGCAGAAGCTTCCTGTTAGCCACTGATGCACAAAATTAACATTTTGTAAAGTCTTTACCCCAAATTCTGAATATTACTCTTTTGTGACAGAATAAAGATGTGACATTGACCTCTACGCATCTAAACCATTCTTATCAATTGTACTTATATAGAATCCCCATAATGTGGAAACAGGCCATTTGACCCAACAGGTCCACAACAACCCTCTGAAGAGCATCCTATCCAAACCCATCCCCCTACCTCTGTAACCCTGCTTTTCCCATAGTTGCTCCTGTTCATTTGTAATCAATGATCTCAATCACTAACTTATTATTGGTGCCTAATTGAAAATGTGAATGTGAGCAAATGGATCAGCTGTTCTGCATTGTAATGACTCTATGAGCTGAATTATAATGAGCACTGTGCTCTCTGTGTCTCCTCCCACCAGCTAGAAGTCTCCTCCCAGTGGGAGAATGGCTGTCCCCCATTCAATAAGCAGCAAATTGACAATTAGTGGGCTGGAAATGGGATTTCTTCACCTCAGGGACTGTAGCTCTAGTCTGCTGGACAATCAGACTGGCAGCTTTCGTTATATCAGGAGTGCCAGCAGGAGCGGTAGCCAATGCCAATGTTGCACTCGGGTGATGACATGGCAAATTGCAATGGTTTGGAACTTTGTAAGTGTTTGAGGTCAGTGAGCAGTATCGAAAAGAAGTGTGAAAGTTGGGGTTTGAAAGGCCATGTGTGAAGGACAACCAGGAGGTGACTGGTTGCTGGTCCTTTGATGAGCCTAGTGAGGCCAGTTAAGGAGACCCTGTCCACCACCACAACCTGCCAGGCTAGCCACATGATGTGGGCATATTGCCCAGGAACTGCCAATGGTGATGCAATGTGGCACTTCAAGAGAATTAAAGGGTGGTAGGCAGATTGCAGATATCATTGAGGTGGGGGCAGGGACAGGCCACTCACTGGATTTACTGTGTAACCGTATCCTACTTCAAACCCCCCCCAGTGTGTGAGCATAAAATCCAGCATTATAGCTCTCATTACTCCAGTAGTTTCCCTAAATATTACAAATAAATTCTGCCCATGAAAATGAATTGAGACCTTTTCAATACCCAAGATGTGGCAGAACAATATGAATATTTCATCCACTCCCCTGCCTCTATCCTAATATAAATGATGTACAAAGATCGACAACTGCATCTTGAATATTTCTTACAACAGGCATATTGAGACCTTTCTAACTCCAGCTCATTTCTATCTATTTTGAGTCAAACTTTATTTTTAGCCTATGTTTTACTCAGTAACCTCGCTGATTGTTCTTGCAGTTTTGCCAGACATTATTTGGGAGACTCAGCACCATTTCAAAAATAACTTCCCTTTTGCCCATGTCATCAATTTAGTAACCACATTCCATTGCTTTTATATTTAGAACCAGTTTCCTGTCGGTGAGACGTTGTAAAGATTGTCCCTTAAGGTAATCTCCCTGAATCATACTTTTTTTGTATCTGCTCATGGTGAGATACTGAGTCAGAAACAGCCCCTGCTTCCGTACTCTCAAAGGAAATAGAGGGTGAATAATTTGTTCAAGCAAAGGATTCTCATCAATTTTCTTTTGACAGAAATTAATAATTGTAGGTAAATACTTAATGGATTTGTATGAAATTCTCTTTCTAGTATTTTAATGAAAGTGTTAATCTTTCTGTTACAAAGAAGAGAAGTGCTTATCATAAGAACATAAGAAACAGGACCAAGAGGTCTCCTTCAAGCCATTTCTGCTATTCAACGTGATCACAACTGACTTGATCATGGCCTCAACTCCATTTTCCCTCCAGGGGCTGACTCATCCTCTCTACTTTCAATCATAAATCCATCTAACATCATTCATTTCTTATCTTCTTGGTGCTTCTCTCTCAGCCCTCTTGGACACCATCTGGTTTAGCTGTATGTGATACTCAGCTGTTCACTCACTGACTTGGCCATGTCAACCCAAGGAAATGATCCACACAAAGGACTGGGTATCATTCAAAGCATAGATAGAGTGAACAGTAGCCCATGAGTGAGTATGGCCTGCTGTTATAAACAAAACCCAGGTTTTGAAAGATCTCAGGCCAATTTTGTTTACTGTCAGGGTGTAAGATGCACAAATGTTTATAAAACCTACTATTGAATTGGCTGCACTGTCTATTACCTTTGAGATGACAAAGGGTAGTGTGGCTCTTGGTTCTTTGACATAGCAAAGCTTTTCTAGGGTCTTGCTCTCAACGCTGCAGTCCTGGTAACCTCCTCACTAATTGGTGCTGGTTTGGTGGATGTTGGGCCTTCCAGTAATGGTATGGTCTCCTGAAGCTACGAACAGTTTTAGTTGTCTTAGGTCCTCTTTCAAGATACATGGCAGAGCTGAATCACGCCATGTTCTCCATGTCTGTGCCAGTTGGGTAAGAGCAAGTTCCCTTCCTTGGTCAGTCTTCTGTCTAAAGGCATCAGCATTTGCATTCATCTTACCTGATGTACCAGGTCTGAAATCAGCCTGAGAAATATCATTGTTCTACTGGGTCTGTGTTTCACTATGTTTAATGGATGGTATAAGTAGGTGAATGGGTTGTTGTCTGTAAATAGTTTAAACTCTGCATCGATCAGAATGTCTCTGAATTTCTGATTTTAAAAAAGCCCACCTCAAAGCCAGCAGTTTGCATGTCACACTGGTGTCATTTTCCATAATCCTCTCATTCAGCTTGAGACTCTGACTGGCATTAGTGATAACCACTCCTTTCTGACCTGTGATAGAATTGCTGCTAGATCAAGGAAACCGGGGTTGCTTTCCTGAATGGAAGGCAGTTTGAAATCTGGATCACCAGGAACAGCTGATGAGACAAGCTTCTACTCAAGGGTGCAAGGAGAGCCTTCACATATTGAGGTCCAACTCCCTTTATTTTGTAAAGTATCGTGCCTCGTACATCCTTTCCTGACTACTCTTTCAGTATTCTCTGATTTCCTCATCGAGTTGGGGAGTGGGGATGCCAATTGTGCATAGCCTTGCACAAACCTCCTACAGTTAGTAGTAACCCCATAGTTCCCTCCTCATCTTAGGGAGGGGTCACTCCTCCAACACTAGGATTTTCTGATTGTCAGGAGTAATGCCTTCCATGGTAACAATGTGCCCAAGGTACTGTACTTTTATCTAATAAAATTGGCACTTCATTTGTTTGTCTTTGAAACTAAAATGTGATAAATCAGCTGTGATGGAATTAAATAGAATTTCAAGGGTCGCCTTGAATGTCAAACCGAAGATAAGAATATCGTCTAGATATGTAACGATGGACTGAAAATTGTGGTCGACAATAGCTTTGTCCATCACATACATTAAAAATTGTTACAGATTGCAAATAGTATTCTCATGTTTTCATAAAGTCTGCCAGTATCTGTTCAGAATGCCAACTTTTGAGTTTCTTCATCAGCGATGGGTAGTTGTTCATTACAATAAACCAAATTGAGACTGAATAAAACCTTTGAGAACTTGTCATGATTCTTCAGTCTCAGATAAAGGATAAGCATCCCCATGTGTTGTTTTATGAGAAAAGGTCAGTAATCAACACTGGTCCTCAGTCCTTGGGAGGAAATATGGCACAAAACTATGTGGAATTCATGTAGACTTGATGACTCTTGAATGACACCTCTCTCCAAAGACTTCTGCAAGTAATGTGGGTGGCACAGTGGCTAGCACAGCTGCCTCACAGTGCCAGAGACCCGGGTTCAATTCTCTCATCAGGCAACTGTCTGTGTGGAGTTTGTACATTGTCCCCATGCCTGCGTGGGTTTCCTCTGGGTGCTCCGGTTTCCTCCCACAGTCCAAAAATGGTCAGGTAAATTGGCCGTGCTGAAATTGCCCGTAGTCTTAGGTGAAGGGGTAAATACAGGGGAGTGGGTCTGGGTGGGTTGCTCTTCGAAGGGTCAGTGTGGACTTGTTGGGCCGAAGGGCCTATTTCCACACTGTAAGTAATTCTAGATTTCCTCCCAGAGATGGGATGGGATCCGGCAGGAAGCAAATTTCACTGGACTGAAATACGGTTAAGAGATGTCGCTTCCAGTTGGTCCACTGCAGGTTTATACGCACCTACAGGTGGTCTTCATTGGAAGTAAGCATTCTGTCACTTTGGCAAGCTGCATGTACCCTACTCTTTTCTCCACAGTGATGAGTGTGACTCCCAGAGTTACACCAAGAGGAACTCTGCTATATGTGACATGTGACATTCTCACTGGCCTGATGCCAACCAGTTGGGCTCTGCTCACGTGAGTCTCCAAGAGTAGCAATGGTGCAGGCCAGTAAAAGAACAGGCCAAATCCCTGCCACTTGAACAGTTCTATGGTCCTGTACAGACTGACACAACAGAGAGTGCAGAGCAAGGTTAAGGACTCTGAGTCCCATCTGCTGGATTTTTAATGTGCTACTTATGGTAGTCACCATACATGCTTTCCAAGGATGCCTGGACATGTCTTAACATATTTGACCTCAACACCCCAGCTATTCTCAACTTTCGTACTTCCACTGGAGTATTGAACACATCTCACACTACCAGGAATGTCAGGCAAGAAAAATGGGATTGAGGGTGGATAGGAACAGCTCAACATTGCTATGGTAGGCAATATCTGACCCTTATGTGAGGGTGGCACATTGGCTCAGTGGTTAGCACTGCTGCCTCACCGCACCAGCAACCCAGGTTCAATTCCCACCTTGTGCAACTGTCTATGTGGAGTTTGCACATTCTCCCCGAGTCTATGTGGTTTCCCTCCAGGTGCTCCAGTTTCCTCCCACAGTCCAAAGATTTGCAGGTCAGGTGGATTGGCGATGCTAAATTGCCCGTAGTGTTAGGTGCATTAGTCAGAGGAAAATGGTGGGTTACTTTTCGGAGGGTCAGTGTGGACTTGTTGGGCCAAAGGGCCTGTTTCCATACTGTAAGGAATCTAACCTAATACACAGCAGAGATCTGGATGAGGGAAGAGTCATCAATCAGCTCACACCTCTCAGCAATATGCTCATGGAAAAACTGGTGAGTAATAGTTATACATCTGCTCCTGTGGCAATTAGGCATAACGCCTTTACCTTGCCAGATTTCTAGAGAACTGCCCTATCAGTCTATATAGGAAGGAAGGAAACCTGGCTGGCTCTTGGGTATGGGGCCCAAACAATTTGACATCTGGTGAGAAGGGAATGGCATTGCACTGGTTGGGGTCTCTGGGCCTGAATGAAGCGATAGTTGTGCTTTTTGAGGACAGCCCCATTTGGAGTGCCCAGCCGTGTCACAATTCCACCTCCTCTTTGAAGCATCCTTTGGGTGGAATCAGGCACAAGTCAGGATAACAAAGGCCAAATCTGAACTTGCTGTGCCTCCACCTGCCTGAGGTTTACATCTAGATGTATACCTTCCTCATGGTAACCTCTTGCCTGGTTTTAGGTGTTCAATCTTTCCACATGGGCCAGGTGATATCATTCCATGCATCAAAGAAAGACAACTGAGGTTGGTCACTATAAAACCTCCTCAACCCCATTCAAAGGCTCCCACTCCTCCCCATTCCTGCTAGGGAGTACTTCAGCTGCCTGTCTCTGGTTGATTTAAAGCAGAAATCCAAGAGGACATTGCAGGGAAACAACCGGGGCTTGCTCGTACTCTTAAAACCTCTGCTGTGGCTGCATCAGAATACTGCTGTCCCCAGAGGCTATTGCCAGTGCCTCAAAGAACTACTGCAGACTTCTTAGAGCATCTGTACGTCTTCCCAGTGTTTTGAGACAGGCTTTCCTGTGCAGGTTTTCCCTCACAGCTGTCACCTGATCACTCACATTGAGGTCAGTGAGCACCATAACCAGCTGTGTCTCCTCTGTTTAGTCTTCAATCATCACATCATCAGCTATTTTTGGTCTTCCCTCAATCTGACCAGCTTCCTACTCATCGGCAAGTAGAATATCCGACCTGGAGCAACATTTCCTTTCTCTATATTGTCAAAGGAACATACATGGGTACGTTTTGTTTGGGTTTAGTCTAAAAGTCTGGCTTCCTGTACCAGTAATCTCCAGTAGTATCAGGGAAGCTACCTTACACAAATTACCAGTTTCAACTCCTCCACCATCTGCTCCGTCTCAGCGAGGTGTCTTCCAACCGCCATGATTTAATACCGAAGCTGTGGAGTCCTGCCGCCCACACTAGAAATGTAATGTGAGATTTGAACATGTGGACTGTCCAAAAATCCTGAAGTAGAGGTTCTTTACTCCACAGAACATTACAGCATGGAGGGAAATTAAGTTTAATCAAGCAAGACGTTGTATCCATGCAATTGACCCTGTGATTCTACACCTAGTTGAGGGAATTCTTTGTTTATCTGACCTTTTCCCCCCATTAGACCACCTTTCCCAAAGGCGTTCTATCCTCCAGGGTTAGTTCATTCGACTGGTCCATTGCCCTGCTGGGCACTACCTATTAGCCTGATGATCTGAACATAATTGGTTCCTTCTTGCGGTCCTTATAACTTGGCAAATGCCAGTATGAAAGAATTGAGATTTTGATTTCTTTATGTCTTCCTTGTTACTTTTTCCTCATTGGTTACTATGTTTTATTAGTCAATTAGACATTTTAGATCCAACCTAATTTAGCCCTGCTCCCATTGCTGCATATATCAACAATTACTATTATTTGAGTTAGCTCTCATCCTAACATCTGACACTCCACCAGTGGTATTGTCATCTGATCCCAATTCATCTACATGTCCAAACTCTTGTCACCATCTCAATCAATACTATAGCAGCTTTGCCAGTGTAACCGCTAAGGACCATTTATGTTTCCAGCTCTTGACAAATATTGCTCATCCTTTCACCCATCCTGACCATGAGAGCAATGTTACATCAAAATAAAATGGATGGTAGCTTAGATATTCATTATGACATTTCACTTCCATATATCACAGCGTTATACTTCATTAATACAAGCAGTTATTACATCTACACCAGTAGAAGATGAAATAAATAGTAACTGTAATTCCATTCCTTTTTAGTGGCTTATATATGCCATTGCTTCCATTGTGTTAGTTGTTTAGCATGCCACTCTATAGTAAACAATAACACTAATGTGTTTAAATTCTCTTACATTCCCAGCCTCATGCCAGACTTATTTTGCATAATATCAAAATCACTGTCAAGTCATTGCTTGGGAAATAATGATTGTCCCTTGAACAACTATAGATTATTTCCTGATTATTCGGTCAGTAAGTATATTGTGTGACACAGCACTGTGCTATATTAACCAGATAGTGTTCAATTTGATTCCCAAACCTAATTGAAGATAACCAGAACAATATAGACCCTGTAATAGATTTTAGTGGATAGTAAAGAGATACGGAATGAATCAATGCTCCTGCTCCTCCTCTCTATACAGTAACCCTTGCTGGAAAGTGTGTGCTGAAAATGTGTTGCTGGTCAAAGCGCAGCAGGCCAGGCAGCATCCAGAATTCCCTATTCCTGAGATGCTGCCTGGCC
This sequence comes from Hemiscyllium ocellatum, assembly GCF_020745735.1. Lineage (NCBI taxonomy): Eukaryota > Metazoa > Chordata > Chondrichthyes > Orectolobiformes > Hemiscylliidae > Hemiscyllium > Hemiscyllium ocellatum. The sequence goes on along the minus strand of NC_083411.1, from coordinate 88,623,805 downwards.
TGCTGTGCTTTGACCAGCAACACATTTTCAGCTGTGATCTCCAGCATCTGCAGACCTCATTTTTTACTGGAAAGTGTGTGCTCTTCACTTGGTGAAGACAGGAGCAGCTTTGTCAGCATGCCTCCACTTCTGACTCATCTTCTGACGTCAGATCCAGAATCCCACATTAGTGGTCCTGTGGGTGATGTACCAATGGAATTCTTAGTTCCTCTGGATACATGGCTTAATTTCAATCTCAACCCCAGCTCATGTGCTGCCAACAATCTCATCCCTAGCTGTAAGATTCTGCCTAAAAAGTTTATGGAATTTTGTGTGTTGTGCACCTGAATATGCTTAAGTTTAAAGAGAGTGGAAGATAGAAGTCAGTTATGCATTAGAGTAATCATGGCAAGAGGTAACAAAGAAGGGGTGAGGAAAATACGTGTCACTCTTTTGGGCTGAAGGGGTTAAATTCCTTCTACAAGGCACCAGCAGTGGCACTTCTTATTGATTCATTTTAACATTAGTGCTGAAAGGCTTGAAATTCAATCTGGAGTTATGCACACTGTAGAAGGTAATACTGGGCTGCATGTGATGGGTAGATAGAGGAGTCAAAGTACATGTACACAAATACACATTTTGCAAAGGATAAATCACAGTTTTTGTTCTAGCTGAGCCCTCCTTCATCCATTTGTGAACTTTGAATGTTACCATCTAAAATTTTAATCCAATAGATTAAAGGGAAAGCGTGAAGTCAACACAGAGTTTGTTGTATCAAAAGAATGGACTGATTTTATTTTTGTTCCATTGCTCTTTACATTTTAGCAGCAATATTGTTTACTGGTTCCTTTGATGGATGTACAACTTGAAGTGTGAGTAATTGACGTATGGACAGCGCAGAATGTAAAAAAATAGTACATACAAAAGTTCAGAGTATACATGCAATGAAAGGAAGTAATTGACTCAGGACCAGCTCACTAAAGCAAAGGTTCATTAAAGCAGGAGCATTGCAAACTTTAAAAAGATGCAAGATAATTTAGTTATATTAGTAGGACACCTAGTATATTGCTCATGATCAGTTGTTACCAAATTTGTTTTCACCTGACGGCTCTTCTCCGCTAACAATACAGCAAGAACTATGTTTCCAATTTCATTTTTTTTATCAGCAATTGCCTTTTCACAATTGCTTTGCCTTTTCCATGTAGAATGTTGGTTCCTGATGTAGAAATAGGCCTCCCTGGACCTCTCAACCATTTCTGCCAACAATCTCAACCCCAGCTCATGTGCTGCCAACAATCTCATCCCTAGCTGTAAGATTCTGCCTAAAAAGAATATGGAAGTTTGTATGTTGTGCACCTGAATACGCTTAAGTTTAAAGAGAGTCGAAGATAGAAGTCAGTTATGCATTAGAGTAATCATGGCAAGAGGTAACAAAGATATACGTGTGAAAGTTTCAGTAGCAATTGAGCTAAAATGGAGTGGAGGCAATGTGGAATCTCACTGAAGATTATATGGTCATGAACTATCAGGTTCAGGCTTAGACTGTTGTCAGTGTGAGGGATGGAGTTTCGGACAGGGAACAAAGACAACAGTTTAACTGTTCCCAATATTTATAGTCATGGAGTCATCAAGACGTACAGCACAGAAACAGCCCTTTCGGTCCAACTCATCCATGCTGACCAGATATCCTAAACAAATCTAGTTCCATTTGCCAGCACTTGGCTCTTATCCCTCCAAACCCTTCCTATTCATATACCCATCCAGAAGCCTTTTAAATGTTGTAATTGTACCAGCCTACACCACTTCCTCTGGTAACTCATTCCATACACATACCACCCTCTGCATGAAAAAGTTGCCCCTTAGGCCCCTTTTAAATTTTTCCTCTCTCACCCTAAACCAATCCTCTCTAGTTCTGGACTCTTCCACTCTAGGGAAAAAGACATTGTCTATTTATCCTGTCCATGCCCCTCATGATTTTATAAACCTCTATAAGATCACCCCTCAGCCTCAGACAGTCCAGGGAAAACAGCTCCCGCTTATTCAGCCTCTTTTTTTCTGCTTAGTCCAGTATTAGCCACTGGATTAGCATCCTGATAATTTAGAAACAGCAAAGGGATTGACAGAGATAGCGGTGAGCTTGTGGTGGTATAACAACAACATACAACTTTATGCGTCTTTATTGCAGCCCAAGAAGCTTCCTGGAATGAGAAAAAATGGACACCAACCGAGAGAAAGACATAATTAGGTGGTGATCAGGTGAATGGAGTGGATAAAAAATATCATTTCTGATATCCGAGATCTGGAACCAGACAGTGTTAGGGAAGTTTATTTCAGCCAGGCACTTTTATATTCTCCTTGGCACAGTTTCATGATTTTGTATCTCAGAGTCTGACTCCTGGTACCAGTTCATTGATAATTGATTGATGCTGGTTCTAATATTGTCTGCCCAATTGATTACACACAGCTTAGCACAACAGTGAGTTAAGTGTAGCATCATTTCCTATGAATGACCATACTCATTCCCACCAGAACTTGATTCATAGAACTGGGCACAGTTGACCCTACGTTGAAAGCAAAGTTTTGCTTATCCCAGATCAAACATGACCACGGTATTAAGAAACTCCCCTTTGCTGCAGGGACAAAGAGTCAGCCCAAGATGTTAGTCATTGTTTAGACCTTCTTTTCCCACTGGGTTTCAATACGTTCGAGGTTATTCATATATGATTCACCTGCTGTATGTGGCATGAAATCCAACTCAGCCCTCCTTCAGTTCCCACTCTGTGACTTAGTTTTATACAGCCCATCCTAAACTTACCATTCATAATCTTGTTTTGTGTTACAACTTCAACCATTTTAATGCCAACAGAAATATTTAAAACATAACACTGTAAAGAATTCCAAATGTTTCATACTTCAGATGTCTCAAACATCATTTAACTCTTTCTGTGATGAATTCATTTTCTACTATGTTTCATATTTTCTGGGTAGATATGAAAGACCGCCTGTTTTAATGATTATTAACTGCTATATCGGTATATTCGCTTTTATATTCAGTTGTTTTCCTGCAAATATCACTTATCTCGTGAAGCCATTCTCCAATGTAAATACCCGGGATAATGGGTGTTAACAGACTGTTCAGTCATGAGAAACATCATAGTTCAGTTTGATCCTCTGTCATTTCAGCAGCGAAGCATTCAGGTAATTAGGAGTAAGCATGATTTGGCCCAATTCAGTTTAGTCAAAACAGTTAATTGTAGGATCCAAAGTGTGAAGTGTGAAACCACATACCCTAGTACAGACCAGAGATCAAACCTGGAACATTCTTATCCTGTGAGGCTGAGTATCCCCTTTAGAATTATACTTAATGGTCTGGAGTTTCTTTTCCCGTGCTTATTAGTCCATAATTCTTCACCCATTAATATGGATGGGTGAAGAATTACAGGGTGCAAACACAGACATAGAAAATACTATCTATTATTGACTGTTACTGTCCCAGCCAAACCATTGATAGGAATTTCAGACATTGAAATAACATTAGTTAAAAGTTGAATTATAGTGCCAGTCACAATATCTCCTCCACCCTAAAGCTCTTCCACCACATAAAGTCATAAAGCCATGGAGATACACAGCACAGAAACAGACCCTTTGGTCCAATTCATCCATACTTACCAGACATGCCAATCCAACCCATTCCCATTTGCCAGCACATGGCCCATATCCTTCTAAACCCTTCCTATTCATATACCCATCAGATGTCTTTTAAATGCCGTAATTTATAGGCCTCCACCACATCCTCTGGCATCTCATTCCATGCACGTACCATCCTCTGCGTGAAAAGGTCACCCCTTAGGTCCCTTTTATACTTTTCCCCTTTCACCCAAAAGCCTATGGCCTCTAGTTCTGGACTCCCCTACCTCAGGGAGAAGATGTTGTCTATTTACCCTATCCATGCCCCTCATGATTTTATAAACCTCTATAAGGTCACCCCTCAGCCTCTGATGTTCTAGGGAAAACAGCCCCAGCCTATTCAGCTTCTCCCTACAGCTCAAATCCTCCAGCCCTGGCAATATCCTTGTAAATCTTTTCCTGAACCTTTTCAAGTTTCACAACATCCTTTTGATAAGAGGGAGACCAGAATTGCACACAATATTCTAAAAGCTGCCTAACCAATGTCCTGTACAGCCACAACATGACCTCCCAACTCCTGTACTCAATACTCTTACCAATAAAGGAAAGCATACCAAACGCCGCCTTCACTATCCTATCTACCTGCGACTCCACTTTCAAGGAGCTATGGGCCTGCACTCCAAGGTCTGTTTGTTCAGCAACATTCCCTAGGACCTTATCAGTAAGTATAAATCCTGCTAAGTTTTTACTTTTCCAAAATGCAACACCTCACATTTATCTAAATTAAACTCCATCTGCCACTCCTCAGTCCATTGGCTCATCTGATCAAGATCCCATTGTAATCTGAGATAACCTTCTTCGCTGTCCACTACACCTCCAATTTTGGTGTCATCTGCAAACTCACTAACTATACCTCCTATGTTCATATCCAAATCATTTACATAAATGGCAAAAAGTCATGAACCCAGCATCGATCCTTGTGGCACATCACTGGTCACAGGCCTCCAGTCTGAAAAACAACTCTCCACCACCGCCATCTGTCTTCTACTTTTGACCCAGTTCTGTATCCAAATGGCTAGTTCTCCCTGTATTCCATGAGATCTAACCTTGCTAATCAGTCTCCCATGTGGAACCTTTTCGGACATCTTACTGAAGTCCATGTAGATCACATCAACCGCTCTGCCCTCATCAATCCTCTTTGTTACATCTTCAAAAAACTCAAACAATCCCATTACTACTGCCACCCTGCCTTCCTCAGCCCTTGCCTATGAAACCAACCTATCCCCCAAGCACTCCAGGCAACATTCAGATCATCTCAATTTAGATCTAACGGGGACAACAACTACCTACAACAAATCCAGAACCAACCCCACCTTCCCGTGGCCATCCATTGCAACTCCCAATCCCACTCCTCCTGTGACATGTCCTTTCTGGGCCTCCTCCACCTTCTAAACAAGGCCAACTGCAAATTGGAGGAGAAACACCTCATCTACCATCTCAGGAACCTACAACAACACTGCTTCAAAATTGAATTCACCAGTTTCCCAATCTCCCCTCCACCCCACCCTACCCCAGATCCAGTCCTCTGACTCGGCATTGCACTCTTGATCGGAACTGTCTGTTCATTTTCCTTCCCACCTATCTGCTCCACACTTCCCATTGACCTATTACAATCACCTCCTACTTTCGCCCACCTATCATCATCCCACCTACCTTTCCCCCAGCCCCACCTCTCCAACCCTATTTAATTTTCAGCCTCCTTCTCCCTCCCCAGTCCAGATGAAGGGTTAAGCCTAAAAAGTCGACTCTCTTGCTCCCCAGATGCTGCCTGACCTGCTGTGCTTTCTCCCGCACCACACTTAATCAACCTCCCATCCACAGTGTTAACTTTAATGAAAACTATTTAGTACAGAGATACTGTTACTCCCATTCTCAGTCACTTCAAATACCTTAGCTGATAACCTCAAAGATATCTAAATCTAAATTACTGTATATAAAAGAGGGAAATGATAGGAAATCACATCTCTGGGTGGCATGGCTGAAGATATCCCATTCTATCTCTCTACTGTTTCCTATACATAAAAGAATTCTATCCATCTTGCTGCATTCCAAACTCCAGGTTGGGTGAAATTAATGCACAAACCTTTGAATCTTGTGTAATTAATATCTTTACAGTGACTTCTTCTCAAACAAAATAGCATGAAAATACAATCTAAAAGATCCAAATTAGGAATGTTTGATACTTTACCAAACCACATGCTGTGGAATTCTTTTCACTCTGCTTTTCTTAATTCCACAACCTACACATTCAAAATGCAAATACATGACAACTACCACATTACTCATTTCAAAATCTCTCCTACTCTTCAAAATGGTATGAGGAACATTAGACCTTGTTAAAAATGTTGACATATATACCCTCTTGTGTGCAGTTTTTTGAGACTTTCCTATAAGCTAACCATGCTTTCTATATCTATGTTGAAAGATTTCAATAATAGGTCAAAACCTGAAATCCTATTTAAAAGTTAGGAATTTCCATTTAAGATGGAGGTGAGGAGAATCTTTATTCTTCTGGGGATGTGACTCTGGAACTGTCTTCCTTAGCAAGTGGAGGAAATGGGAACACTGAATACTATTAAGAGAGATAAATTCTTTATGAATAGGGCATTCATTGTGATTGGGAATAGGCCGAAATGTGGAGTTGGGGCCACAATCACATCAGGCATGATCTTATCGATCAAGTTGGAGGGGCAGATTGAGATACTCTTTCTCCTGCTTCATTTGCTTGTATGTTTGTATGAAATGTTAACACTTTGTCTCTTCACATATGCTGCCTGATCTGCTCAGTACTTCTTGGATGTTCTGTTCTCATTACATTTGTGAAAGTTGACTCCCAATGCCTGACATCCATTTGAGTGATAACTTGTCCCAGTGAAGTCAAACCATATCACACCATATAACTGGACCTGTCTGAAATGTCTGAAATGCAAATGTTTCTTCTATCACAGTGAAAATGATGAAGGTTAACAACTGGACAGATTACTTTTTAAGAAATGCATTGTCCTCTGAATTGCCCGCCAGAAATAGTACTTTCTGATGCAGTTGAGTTCATAACTCATTATTCGTAGTGGCACGAGAACTGACACTAAAACTGCCCAGGCTTCATAGTGACAATGTCACCAGAATTTGGTGTTTGCCCACCTCCCCCTCATCTCCACCCCCCCCCCCTCCCCCTCAAATCCCTGTCCCCACCATCACCACCGTCTTATTTAAATTCAGAGTTAAAGTCAGGGCTTGTCTATCTGGTTCCCATCTTCACACCACACTCTCTTCCATCGCCTCTATTCCATTTTCCATTTTTTTACTATCAAGTTCTGACCTTTTGTCATGGGTTCAGTTACAAAGATCCATCTAATTAGTAGCGCTTAGCAATTTGAATCCCTGCCAGAAAATGCCAAGAATGCACTTCAGCTTCCTGTTTTCTTGCATCTTGACAAGGTCAAGTCAGGCTGATAGCAGCCAGTGCATAATCTGCCTCACACTGGGGCCTTAACCCTTTCACCAGGATAGACTAGCAAATGATTGCAGCAATATGCCAAGTTAATTAATATTCAATTACCGAACCAATTACAACTATTGTCTTTTCAGACTCAATTTTCTTTTGAACAGGTCTGGCTTTTATTTTTATGAATAGTGAGGGTCAAGCTTCCCTGTTGTCTCTGTAAGTAAATACACCACCTGCTGTCTGCTGAGACACAGGCCAGAAAGGTTTGAGGCCCAGACATTGATGAATTTAGACGGGGTAGTGCTGAGGACTACATCCAAAGCAATATTGGGTCAGTACTCACTGACAGACTCACACAAGCTCACGTGGGCAATGTACTGGAGCATACGCCTTCCTGTAATCAGACTCTGTATGTACATTTTCAGAAGCAGACTGAAGAAGGGAATAAGAAAAAAAATCCGAAGGGGAATAAAATTCAAGTGAGAAAGAATAACCATAAACACTGTTTAGAAGCTTCAGTCATCAATAAGAAATTGTGTCAGCTACTTTTAATGTCACTTAGCAGAAGCAGGTAGTTTAAAAATTGTACCGATGATAGGTGTTCATTTTAATCAGTGACAATGACTTAATTGGACAAGTTTAGCACTTTACAAGTGTACCACCTGAGCAAACATGATTTTCCTGGACTACTCCATTAAATAGGGGCAGTGTGTCCAAAGTTATTTGTTAGGAAATGGTTGGGCTCCCGAACATCTGTAGGTGGGTGACTTGCGAGCTATTCATGGAGAAACTCCACCTCCTGAAATGAGGCTGCCATATTTGTCAAACATGAAACCTGACTCATGTCTATGATGTGACTAATTGTACATCATTACTAAGAATATAATTGCCTGTTGTTTGTTGTTGCCTTTAATTAAACACTCCTTCTGGTGTCTACCTCCCACAGCTGTATTCCTGTTATTTCCATGTCTTTGAATGAAGCAAATTTTCCTCCTTTTTGATGGATAGCTGGAAACATCCCGCGAGGGCTATGCAATTTGCAAGAGTGGCAGTGGGCTGACTTTAAAACTCCCACCAAGGGCTTGAAGGTATGCTTAGCATATTAAAGCAATAGGTGGTCTGCCCACCTCTACCTGCCTGCCCCTACCTCCACTGCAATTATTCAAGACATCGGGTGGCATCAGGTAGTAAACTGAGGCTTTTAACTCAGTAATTAATCTCCCTTAAGGCCCTCACACTATCATCATCATCCAATCAACCAGTCCAGCTGGTTGCTTAATGTGGACTTGCATTTGGCAAGGGGTTTCCTTCTTTAACTGGCTTGCTAGATCCACCTGAGAGCGTACTCACCAAGGTGAAACCTTCCCAGGTTTCCACCTGCCATACATTCTTCTCTCCCTCAATGCAGCTCCTCACTGACACCCTCCCCCAAGCAGTTCAACATTCTGATCTATCACAGCTCACAGCCTCATCACCACAGTATAGTACTGGCACAGTGGCCGCCTCATCCATTAGCATTGCCAGCCTCTGACTGGCCAGTAGCTCTCTACGGCAGGACCTCCTGTCCTTAAAGGTCAGAAAGCCCTTCTAAAGCTCAGTCATGGTTGAGAATGACTGCAGGGGAGCTGTGTTTTTGCTGGGTATGCTCCTCTTTGATATATAGGCTGTGCAGTGGGAGCCACAGCACCCTCTATAAGTCAATCAAATATTCCTAATGTTTCAGATCATATAACTCTACTTTTCACAATCCCACTAACCATTTGACTTCAAAGGAATTCTTTTCTCTGAATATTCATCATTTGTGGGCCTAACATGTTAGTTTTGCAAACTGAAGCTGGTGTTCAGACAATAAAACCTCCTTTTTAAGTCAATCCACTGCTCCATCAGTAAAGGATCTAGAAGAAAAACTGCTAAGGTGAATTCTTGATGGTCAGGACGACCTTCTGAAACCATATCTCTTGATAACTGCAGGAGGTGACAATGTAAAGGAAATATAATGAGGGCCATATTTCTCCTCAAACAATCACACAGTTCTCCTGAGCCATGTTGAATAGTGTTTCAGGTATCTGTACAGATCTGTAACGGAGTCTTTCGAAAATAGGAAGCTTTACTGCAGACTACGGACACTTCATATCTTCACCCAACAAAGGGATATCATAAGGAAGGCTCTGAGGAATGTAACCAGCCAGCTGCAGCAGTGGAATCAGCAAACAAATGTGCAAGAGAAGAGGCTGCAGAAGGGAAGCCTTTGCCAACAGGGAGAGACATTCAGCAAACTCTCACAGAAGGGACCTTGTTTTAATTTGGAAATCTGCCCACCACATTAACAGACTATTTTACATCCTCCCCACGTTCTCCACAAGCATTTCTTCATTTACATTGCATTAAGAGTACCACTTAACTGCAACATTTCCCATCCCTAACAATTGCTCAAATGTGATGCAAAACTCTTGTAGGAACATTGCACACATGCAACTTCAGTGAAGCTAACTTGATAACAATCCTACACATGATGTATATGTTAGTGCTTACTCTTTGTATGGCATTTCACATTACACAACTGGATGAACAACAGAGGCAGTGTTCTGGTCAAAATTTATCTCCGTATCGACATAATTGAAACAGATTATTCAGTAATCCATCTCATTGCTGTATCTGAGACTCCACAGTACACAACCTGCCTGCCAAATCTGTCCATTTTACAGCTTGAAGTACTCTTCAAAACTACTTCATTGGCTGTAAAGGTGCTATATAAATTCAAATTATTTATTTTCATTCCTCCCATTAGTGACGTGTCTCCTTGAGGCTATTCTTGCCCTTTGCGTATGTACTGACTCAGTGGCAGGAACAAATGAGGCAGCTGGTTGCTGTGTTTCCATAACAGCCACATTCTCCAGTTGTAGACAACAAAGGTCTACAATAACCATTTTGCACCACTTCACAATGTTATCAATAACCTGCCAAATACCTACATTAGCTTAACTCCAAAAAAAATTCTATGCCAGGACAAGCAAAGTCAGGTGTATCCAAAGCTCGCCATGCTAATTCATGTTCAAATTTCACAAAAGTGAACAATCTTGAGTAACACCTATGTGCTGGTTATTCCTATTTTAATTGTGCATAGAAGTTAGCTGGATAGGTTTTGATCAGTGACCTTTAATTTTTAGTCCAATATGAAATGGAAAGTAAAACAGAGAAGAAACTATGGCAAAATATACCCATTTTTCTCACAGCCAGTTCACCTACATTTTCTATTCATACCAGCGACCCATTGCCCTTAACTTTCTGATTTTAATTCTTAGAATTGTGAATGTTTCTGCTAATGACAAGTTTCACTTGTGTATGGCCTTCAATGTAGCCAATCACCCCAAAGTGCAATGACATTTTGGGATTTCAGACTATGTCACATGTTTCGACCATGTTCTGACATACATCTTTAAAATGATACTATTGAGCTAACTTTGGTTGTCAGGGCATTAACTTCACAGACTGCAAGGCTGCCATATATACAATGGGTTTCAGACAGGACTGGAGTCAATGAAAGTTAGTTTGACATTCCAGTAATTGTTCACACTTAATGCTGCTGTATCCACTCTATTCACTTGAACTCAGCAGGTGTTGTTGCCAAGTTAGGCTGGTGAATTCCACTGTTGGAAGAGTTGGTCAAGTTGATTAACAGCTAACACTAGAGTCAAACCTTTTTATAAAGAGAGAATTGTAGCTGCTTGAGTTCAGTCAGGCATCAAAGGGCAACAAGAAGGACAGAATACAGCAGAGGAGTGTTAAAAAAAACACATTAAGATAATCCACTGGTGAGATAGTGGAGCATATTCATTATCTTCACTGTTACATAAAGTCTCTATTTATATATTGATGGAAATGAATGATAGTTATTCAAATTCTTATTTTTACCACATTGTGGAAATCATCTAAGAATTTGCAACCAGTCTTGTCTCACCAACTGTTCAGTCTCTTTGCCTTTGGAATGGTTGAAAAAGAATGACTGCAAAAGATACAAGCATCTGGTCCAGATCACAGGGATACCCCTAATTTGATGTGTTATTCAATCTTGTAATGTAAAGCACAAACTGGTTAATAGTGACTGACACCACTGAATCTTCAAGAATGGCAGATCAAATTCATTAATAGATGGTTTACAAAGAGGGCAGAAATTTGGATACAAAATAGGAGATCATTAGAAGTACTGATGAAGAGGTGACTTTTAAATGAGGAACAAAATCCAAAATAGGAACAGGAGAAAGTCATTCAACCCAATAGTCTGGTCTGCCAGATGATTAGTTGCTTATTGTCATATGTACCAAGATAGAGTGAAAAGTGTTGTATTAGGTGCACTGTAGGCAGATTATACCATACAAAATGCATTAGGGTAGCAAAACAGAGTGGAGAGGATCATCTTATAGCCACAGCAAAGCTGCACAGAGAGAGGGAGATGAGAATTAGCATTTGAGAGGTCCATTCAAAAACCTGATAACAGTGGGGAAGGAGCTGTCCTTCAATCTGTTGGTATGTGTATTCACACTTTTATATCTTCTGCTCAGCAGGTGAGAGTAGAAGAGAATATACCCAGGGGTGAGGTATGTTTGATTATGTCATCTGCTTTCCTGAGGCAGCAGAAAATATAGATGGAGTCATAGAGTCAGAGAGATGTGCAGCACTGAAACAGACCCTTCAGTCAAACCCGTCCATGCAGGAGGTGCTGGAACACTGGAGGTTGGCTAAAGTGGTGCCACTGTTTAAGAAAGGTGGTAACGACAAGCCAAGGAATTATAGACAAGTGAGCCTGACATCAGTGGTGCGCAAGTTGTTGGTAGGAATCCTGAGGGACAGGATGTACACATATTTGGAAAGGCAAGGACTGATCAGGTATAGTCAACATGGCTTTGTGCGTGGGAAGTCGTGTCTCACAAACTTGATTGAGTTTTTTGAAGAAGTAACAAAGAGGATTGATGAGGGCAGAGCAGTAGATGTGATCTATATGGACTTCAGTAAGGCATTCAACAAGGTTCCCCATGGGAGACTGATGATCATCAGTCCCAGGAACTTAACATTCTCGACCATTTCCACTTTAGCATCATTGCTGCAGACAGCCGCATGCCCTCCATTCCGCTTTCTGAAGTCAAAGATCACTTCCTTCATTTTGATGGAGAGATTGTAGTCTTTACATCGTATCACTAAGCACTCAATCTCTTTCTTGTATTTTGTCTCATTGTTGTTGGAGATCCGACCTTCAAAAATGATGTCATCAGCAAATGTGTAAATAAAGTCGGGATGGAATTTGGCCACATAGCCATGAATGTATAAAGAATATATACTCGGGGGCTAAGTACACAGTATTGCTGGGCACCTGTATCAGCATTAGGGTGGAGGAGGTGTGGTGTCCTATCCTCACTGACTGCGCATGTTGGTTGGGAAATTAAGGATCCAGTTGCAGACAGGGGAGCAGAGTTCTTGGTCTCAGAGTTCAGAGATCAGTTTGTTTTGAATTATGGTGTTGAAGGCAGAGCTGTAGTCAATTAGGAGCCTGATGTATATATCCTTGTTATCTAGATGTTTCAAGGATGAGTGATATATCCTTGTTATCTAGATGTTATTGGGAGATGGTGTCTGCTATAGACCTGTGTGGCAGGAGCTGAATTGTAAACAAACAAGGCAGCTTGGTAGGTTGGAATTAATGTAATGACTAACCTCTTGAAGCACTTCATGATTATGGAGGTCAGAGTCATTGAGGCATGTGGCATTATTTTTCTTTGGCATTGGGATGGTAGTGGTCTTTTTGAAGTAGTTGGGAACTTCGGACCGTAGTGAGAAGAGGTTGATGATTCCTATGGATCCTCCTGCCAGCCAATCCACCTGGGATATGAGTGCAAGGCTGGGGACTTCATCCAGGCCAGTCGCTTTCTGTGGATTCACCCTTAAGAAGGTCGATCTGAGGTCTGTGGCAGTGACCAACAATGCGGACGGGAAATGGAGTGGTAGCATTGGTTGAGATGTTTGGACGCTCTGATGGGACAGGAGATGTGTTGATTGTATTTTGATAGCATGTTCTGGAGGTTGGCCTGGTTGAGGTCACTGGTACAATGAACAAGGGGTATTCTGTAGTGTTATAGTGTGGGATGAAGACCACTGACAGGATAGTGGAGGAAAATTCATGGGGCAGGTAGTAGGGACTGCACCTTACTGTAAGATATTCTGGGTGTGGGGAGCAGTAACTCATCAGAGTTGTCACATCTAAGCACTAGAAGATGTTGATTCGAAGGCAGACCACACAACACCTTGCCTTGCCTGAAGACAGCAATTGGTCTATTCAGTGAACTGAGAAAGCCTCAGGTTGTAAGGCACAGTCAGGTGTAGCAGGAGTGAGCCATGTCTCTGTGAAACAGAGCGAACAGCAGTCTCCCCATTCCTTTTATAAGTTGAATCTAGCTTTAGATTTGTTGATTTTGTTCTAAATGGCTTGGACATTTGTCAGGAGTGTCCAGTGGGTTTCCAACACATTCTGGGCAGGTGGCTGCTCCTAGTCGATCCCAGATGTCTGTTCTGGAAGGTAACTGTGTGCTCCTAATGGAGTCCTGGCCACCAGTCACAGCCTTGAGCTTCCCGGGAGGTCTAGTGGCCAGTTCAGTCGGGTCTCCACGATATCGCGTCACCACGGGATCAGGTCTTGTTCATGCACTGGTCAGGCCTCGGTTCTAAGTTTGAAATTCCTCCATGGGTTTGTCCCTCACTATCTCTGTAACCTACTCCAACTTCGTGACTCTTCAGGGTCTCTGTATACTCCTCCAATTCCAATCTGTGGGATAACCCCAATTTTCATTATTCTGTCCTTAGCCTTATGATTTGAAATTCCCTCTCTAAACCTTTCCACATCTGTACACCTCTCTCTTCTTTTGAAATTCTCATTTCAGCTTATTTCTTCAGCTAGTCCAAGTTTCTCTTTCTGAGGTTCAGGATAAAATTTTGTTGGATGACGTCAATTTCAATAACTGATGGTTAGCTTCTGTGTTAATTGTAGCAGTGGCAAAGAGAGAACAATGGAGCTGAAAGCAGCTTTCATTGAAGCTTGTAGTACTTCTAGGGTTAATAGCACAGGGGTGGGAAGGCAGCAAAGTATAGGACATAAGTCAGGAGTCTCATACAAATTAAGCACTTCCATTTAAGTATGTTATGGTGGGATACGATTTAATACACATTAATACTTTGTGTAAGTATGTCCATTTTTTCCTACTTTGAGTGGCATATCTGTGGAAGGTTTGGGATAGGATGGGGGCAGAACCTTGTGCCAGTATTACTGAGAAACCTGAACTGCCAGTTCCTAATCAAGCTGTGCTATGCTATTCAAAAATATTCTCACACTCTCCACCAATGTTAAAACTGTATCACAACTGCAGGCTAGGGGGACACAATAGTTGTGCCATTAAGTTATGTAGCACTAGCTTTCAGCTCAAACCATCTTGCAGCTGAGCATGTAGCCACATATTGAAATCCTGGCTTAAGCAGCACACATAGAAACAACTGCAAACGTGTTGCTGGTCAAAGCACAGCAGGCCAGGCAGCATCTCAGGAATAGAGAATTCGACGTTTCGAGCATAAGCCTGGGCTTATGCTCGAAACGTCGAATTCTCTATTCCTGAGATGCTGCCTGGCCTGCTGTGCTTTGACCAGCAACACGTTTGCAGCTGTGATCTCCAGCATCCGCAGACCTCATTTTTTACACATAGAAACAAGGCAAGCACACACTGGAAGATGAAGAATCATAAGAAAAGCAGTCAGCGGGTTTTCATTTACTTTGCAACAGATCTTCTGAAATGCCAGTAACAGAGACCTGTCTGAGAGGCAAGTACACAAATATCCATAATGACAGTCAGGTGACAAATCACATAATTATGATCTATTACAAACCTGCACTGACACATCTAGTTTATGTTCTTCCCTTTTCTCATTTGAAGATGCTCACTGACTGTTACCCACCGTGCAATTCTCCATCTTTAGGTTTGGATCTAGGAAATGAGTACCAGCAGGCAATTCAACTGTGGAGTACATCTTGATGTTGGTGGGCCTAGAAGGGTCTGAAAGCATGAATACTTGATTGAGATTGTAAGAATCACCCCCAGTATTGTATCACAGTGTCTCTGGTCAGAGTAAAGAAGTTTTTGGGAGGAAAACATGGAGCTTGTAGTTTCTGTAGTACTCCTGGTCACAGATATAACCTGCAAATTGTTGCAGTAATGCAACTTCCTGTTGTTTACACCACAAAACTCCTCTAGCTAGACCAGAAAGGTTGACAATCTTATCTACATTATAACCACTTCAGGCTTGAAGGAACCTTTGCACAGCACATCTCACAGCAAGCCCAATGCTGTCCTTACCAACTTTCCCTCTAAATTATGAGGCAGCTCTGATGTTCCATCTCAGAGACCTGCTTGGAAGAAAAATATATTTGAGGAAATGTTGCTATTGAAGGAATCATCCTGGATAACTAATGATATTATAATGTGACATTTATCCTGCTGTTTTGTGCAGAAGCACTGTTTAAATCTTGTAGCTTTGACGCAATCCCACTTAAAATCAGTTCACTGAGCATAGTTAGGGATATTAACATCTGTCAAGATTAGAGTGGTGCTGGAAAAGCACAACGGGTCAGGCAGCATCCGAAGAGCAGGAAAACCAGCCCCACCCACCCCCTCCCATTTATCTTTCCACCCCAGAAGTTCCCTGCCTCATTCCTGATGAAGGGCTTTTGCCCAAAACATCGATTTTCATGCTCCTCTGAAGTTGCCTGACCTGCTGTGCTTTTCCAGCACCCCTCTAATTTTGACTCTCATCTCCAGCATCTGCAGTCCTCACTTTCATACATTAACACCTGGGCCTACCCTGGTCTGCACCAACCCACTTAATCCTTAGGAAACAATTGGCAAATCTTAAAATGTAGAAAATTATTCCATCTCACAAAATGGCTAGCTTTAATTTTATTGTTACCTGCTATTGAGAGGTTGCCATCTGAAAGTGTGCATTTTAACCTGTTGTTTTTGATGTCGAAGTTTCTTTAAGACAACATTGATATCTTCATCATAAGTGTGCAAACCCAGAGTCCAGTGGCGTAACCAGCACTGTCTGACCTACTGCTGTACTTTAATGTCTTACTTTTTTTCTCTACGTACAGAAGCTCTCAACCATACAGTGCATTACATGAGAGTTCCCTAAGGAAGTCCAATAATCCACCTGCTTTGATTCATACACTCTGCTTAATCACTCATTGATTTATTCCGTTGCTAAATATACAGTGCTGTGTTCTGTTTACAGCATAGTATTAGTCAGAAGCTCATAGAATTGGAGACCATCTGCTTTAAATTGCTGAACATTCACTCATTGGACAATTCAGCTCCCTGTGACTGTAGCAAAGATAGGTTACTCTATGGATGTGAATGCAAATGTCATAGTTTAGTAATGAGTCAGTTCACCGTCAGCACAGATGAAGAGTAATTTGCATGTGATCACATGCATGAGTGTGTTCAGCCCTCTCTGAACCAAATGATGAGTTCTTGGTCTCAGTGAAGGAGACAATGGCATCAAGTGACAGCCTGACACATTTCTCCTCGGACAGGGGAAGGGTTTCTGGAAAACATCCCAGACAATACTGGCAAATCTTATGGCTAATCTCAGAGCTGCACAAGAAGGCCATCAACCCAGATATCAGGCAAATGCATTTAAAAATACAGCAAGTTGTTGGCCAAAGCTCTTTTAATCTGAAAAAAACAATGTCGCAGCAAATTTGTACATGTCCAGTACTTCATGAGCAATATAGCACCTAATGTTTTCTCTTCAACATTGCAAGCATGTTGATCACCTGCCTGAGAGGAAACTTCTGATTGCCCTGTATTCTCCTAGCATTGCCCTGTCTCCTTGTGAGGAAAGGGCAGAAAACGTCATATTCACCACAAGCCTTCGGTCCTGAAGACTACTGGCTGGGATGGTGGATTGTAGGTTTGTACATCTCACCAGTAGACGCTGAGGGTTCTGGACCTGGCTCTCCATGGCAGCTGCCAACCTGTCCATAGGGGTAGTCAGACATCTGCGTGACTCATCACGCCGCTGCAGCCTCTGGGTAATGTGGGCCATACTTGATTGCTGCTCCTGTGCATGGAGTGGAATCCACGATTGCTGAATCCACAGGACCATCTCCTGCCTGGGGCTGAGCAAGTGCCTAGATTCTGAGTGCCAGCAGCCTGGGGCATTTCCTCCTCAGCCAGCAATGAGATGCTCACCAAATTGTGATCCCAAACTTCTTAAAGTTTTATTCCCACCCAGGGGTCAGTATCTGAGCTGGTGGGAATGCAGGAGGGAGCCTTGGGACTCTCTTCCTCAGAGGTGAAGGAGTTGGCTTCTGTAGGAGCCATCTGTTTCTTCACCAATGCTAGGGACATGCTTGTGGTATTTTGAAGACAAAAGAATGAGAAAGTATGGCAGCCAGTGGTTAGAAGTGGTGTGCAATGAATAACACTGACAGTTGGGTTAATGTGAGAGTTACTCTGGAATGATGACTGGTTCTTACTTGATTGGCAATCAAGTAACAAAGTGCATTTGTTAAGATATGGCAAGAAATCTCGCTAGACCTCATAATAAGAGTAAAAAGTGAGGTCTGCAGATGCTGGAGATCAGAGCTGAAAATGTGTTGCTGGTTAAAGCACAGCAGGTCTGGCAGCATCCAAGGAACAGGAAATTCGACGTTTCAGGCAAAATCCCTTCATCAGGAATGAGGAAAATGTGTCCAGCAGGCTAAGATAAAAGGTAGGGAGGAGGGACTTGGGGGAGGGGCGATGGAGATGTGATAGGTGGAAGGAGGTCAAGGTGAGGGTGATAGGCCGGAGTGGGGTGGGGGCGGAGAGGTCAGGAAGAAAATTGCAGGTTAGGAGGGCGGTGCTGAGTTCGAGGGAATCGACTGAGACAAGGTGGGGGGAGGGGAAATGAGGAAACTGGAGAAATCTGAGTTCATCCCTTGTGGTTGGAGGATTCCCAGGCGGAAGATGAGGCGCTCTTCCTCCAACCGTCGTGTTGTTATGTTCTGGTGATGGAGGAGTCCAAGGACCTGCATGTCCTTGGTGGAGTGGGAGGGAGAGTTGAAGTGTTGAACCATGGGGTGATTGGGTTGGTTGGTCCGGGCGTCACAGAGGTGTTCCCTGAAGCGTTCCGCAAGTAGGCGGCCCGTCTCCCCAATATAGAGGAGGCCACATCGGGTGCAGCGGATGCAATAGATGATGTGTGTGGAGGTGCAGGTGAATTTGTGGCGGATATGGAAGGATCCCTTGGGGCCTTGGAGAGAGGTAAGGGAGGAGGTGTGGGCGCAAGTTTTGCATTTCCTGCGGTTGCAGGGGAAGGTGCCTGGAGTGGAGGTTGGGTTGGTGGGGGGTGTGGACCTGACAAGGGAGTCACGAAGGGAGTGGTCTTTGCGGAATGCTGATAGGGGAGGGGAGGGAAATATATCTCTGGTGGTGGGGTCCGTTTGGAGGTGGCGGAAATGATGTCTACTTGCGGAATGCTTCAGGGAACACCTCTGGGACGCCCGGACCAACCAACCCAACCACCCTGTGGCTCAAAACTTTAACTCTCCCTCCCACTCCACCAAGGACATGCAGGTCCTTGGACTCCTCCATCGCCAGAACATAACAATTCGACAGTTGGAGGAAGAGCGCCTCATCTTCCGCCTGGGAACCCTCCAACCACGAGGGATGAACTCAGATTTCTCCAGTTTCCTCATTTCCCCTCCCCCCACCTTGTCTCAGTCGATTCCCTCGAACTCAGCACCGCCCTCCTAACCTGCAATTTTCTTCCTGACCTCTCCGCCCCCACCCCACTCTGGCCTATCACCCTCACCTTGACTTCCTTCCACCTATCACATCTCCATCGCCCCTCCCCCAAGTCCCTCCTCCTCGCCTTTTATCTTAGCCTGCTGGACACATTTTCCTCATTCCTGATGAAGGGCTTTTGCCCGAAACGTCGAATTTCCTGTTCCTTGGATGCTGCCTGACCTGTTGCGCTTTAACCAGCAACACATTTTCAGCTCATTATAAGAGTCCCTCCAAACACACAATACACCCTACATTAAAAAAATGATTCAGCCCATTGTTCACAGTCTTAAGCAAATATTTATGCAGCATTTTTTAAAACAAGTTAGTTTACCTTAATTGGTTTACCTGTTACAAATATCCATAAATCTGTAGGGCAAGATATTTGTAACATTTCGTTGTTGACTTAATTCTACGACTTGAATTCAAGAGCTCAATTTCTTCACATCTTCTGTGTTTTTCAGTAGATTTCTGAAGGAATTGGGTTGTGTCATTCTTTAATCTTCTTTGTTTTGGTGAAAAGAGTTTGGCTTTGTGAACCTCTCCTCATAAGTTATATCCAAATCCCAAAATCATAATCAAGGTGTTTGAGCAACCAAACCTTTTTATATTTTTGTTGGTTAATCTTTGCATTTCTGTGCCCCACAGAGCAATAGAGGCTCAAATATTAAATAAATTCAAGGCACAGATCAAAGACTTTGGGATATTGAAGATCTCAAAGGGTAAAAGGATTGGAACATGTGAGCAAAAGCAGTCCATTCAGTTCCCTGAGCCTGCCCCTCCATTTTATATCAAGGCTGATCATCCACCTTAATTTCCCATACTAATCTTGATCGCATGTAATGATTAAGCTTCCAAGGCCCTCAATGATAGAGAATTCCAAAGAATCATTGCCATCAGAGTGAAGAACTTGCTCTGCATCAGAGAATAAATGGCTTGTTCTACACTTCCAACTATGGGAAACATGCCTTCTGCATCTACCCTATCTAGCCCTTATAGAATTTTGTAATTTTCAATGAGATCTCTGATTCTTTTAACTGTAAACAATACAGACACTATCTCCTCAATTTCTTTTCACAGCACAGTTCCATAATCCCAGGAATGAGTCTAGTGAACCTCCATTGCTTTTGCCTCTATGGCAAGCATACCCTTCCTTAAGTATGAAATGTAAAACTGTACGTTTTCTATCAGGAGTGCTCTCATCCATGTTCTATACAATTGAACTAAGACAACTAAGAAATGGACTGCACGGTGGTTCAGTGGTTAGCACTGCTGCCTCACAGTACCAGGAACTGGGTTCAATTCCCGCCTTGGGCAACTGTCTGTGTGGAGTTTACACATTCTCCCCGTGTCTGTGTGGGTTACCTTCGGGTGCTCCAGTTTCCTTCCATAGTCCAAAGATGTGCAGGTTAGGTGAATTGGCCTTACTAAATTGCCTGTAGTGTTAGGTGTACTAATTAGGGGAATGGGTCTGGGTGGGTTGCTCTTCGGAGGGTTGGTGTGGACTTGTTGGGCTGAAGGACCTGTCTCCACACTGTAGGGAATCTAATCTTGTGTGTTCTCAGCTTGTTGCTGTGAAGGCCAACATGGCATTCGACATTCTAATCGCTTGCTGCACTTTATGTTACCTTTCAGTGACTTTGAACAAGGACACATGGGTCCCTTTGACATCACACTTCCAAATTTCCTCACCATTTAAGAATTGTGCAAGAAAATGGCATTGAGGTAGAAGATCAGCAGTGATCTAGTTGACTGACAGAGCAGGCTTAAGGGGCTGAATGGCCTATTGCTTCTGTGTTGCAAACCAATGCAACAAGTTTTGGAAATACTGTATTGAGAAATAGGCTGAGAAATTCTCCAGAGATGTCCTTGCTTCTTGACTGCAATTTCATTGCAAAATATCGTATTCTGAGCATATGTGAGGTTTCTGCTAATCTCGCAGCAAAGCTGCTGTGGTGAAGTGGGAGCAGCTGAGTGGAATTTCCCAGTCCTTGCATTATAGATGGAACAGGTAAACTGACTGTGAGACAGTGAGGACCGCAGATCAGAGTCAAGAGTGTAGTGCTGGAAATTGAACTCAATGCTGTAAATATTGCTCAATAATGAAATTCACCAGGGCACAGTCAGTTCACCTGTCGAGAGTGTGGTGCTGGAAAAGCACAGCGGGTCAGGCAATATCCAGGAAGCAGGAGAATCAATGTTTCAGGCATAAGCCCTTCATCAGGAATTCTTGAAACATCGATTCTCCTGCTCCTCAGATGCTGCCTGACCTGCTGTGCTTTTCTAACGCCACACTTTCGACAGGTGAACTGACTGTGTCCAAGTGAATTTTATTACTGAGCAATATTTATAGCATTGATGAAAATGTGTTGCTGGTTAAAGCACAGCAGGTTAGGCAGCATCCAAGGAATAGGAAATTCGACGTTTCGGGCATATGCCCTTTATCAGGAATGAGGAGAGTGTGCCAAGCAGGCTAAGATAAAAGGTAGGGAGGAGGGACTTGGGGGAGGGGCGATGGAGATGTGATAGGTGGAAGGAGGTCAAGGTGAGGGTGATAGGCCGGAGTTGGGGCGGAGAGGTTAGGAAGAAGATTGCAGGTTAGGAGGGCGGTGCTGAGTTGAGGGAACCGACTGAGACAAGGTGGGGGGAGGGGAAATGAGGAAACTGGAGAAATCTGAGTTCATCCCTTGTGGTTGGAGGGTTCCCAGGCGGAAGATGAGGCGCTCCTCCTCCAGCCGTCGTGTTGTTATGTTCTGCCGGTGGAGGAGTCCAAGGACCTGCATGTCCTCGGTGGAGTGGGAAGGAGAGTTAAAGTGTTGAGCCACGGGGTGGTTGGGTTGGTTGGTCCGGGCGTCCCTGAGGTGTTCCCTGAAGCATTCCGCAAGTAGGCGGCCCATCTCCCCAATGTAGAGGAGGCCACATCGGGTGCAGCGGATGCAATAGATGATGTGTGTGGAGGTACAGGTGAACTTGTGGCGGATATGGAAGGATCCCTTGGGTCCTTGGAGGGAAGTGAGGGAGGAGGTGTGGGCGCAAGTTTTACATTTCCTGCGGTTGCAGGGGAAGGTGCCTGGAGTGGAGGTTGGGTTGGTGGGGGGGGTGGACCTGACGAGGGAGTCACGAAGGGAGTGGTCTTTGCGGAACACTGATAGGGGGGGGAGGGAAGGGAAATATATCTCTGGTGGTGGGGTCCGTTTGGAGGTGGCGGAAATGACGGCGGATGATACGTTGTATACGGAGGTTGGTGGGGTGGTAGGTGAAAACCAGTGGGGTTCTGTCTTGGTGGCGGTTGGAGGAGCGGGGCTCAAGGGCGGAGGAGCGGGAAGTGGAGGAGATGCGGTGGAGGGCATCGACGATCACGTTTGGGGGGAATCTGCGGTCCTTGAAGAAGGAGGCCATTTGGGCTGTGCGGTGAGTCCAATTTCATCAATATTTCAGATTGTTAAATTCATTCTGACCTATTGTACAACATTTATCTATCAAGTTGATCTAGCGTGTGCTGATTCTTGCTACGTTACAGGTAAGTAACCTCTGGCAGCACTTGAATGTCACACCTGAGTGGCTCGACCTCTTAAGCAGTTAGCAGTATGTGTGCGAGACTCTGTAGCGGGTGGTGTTGGATAGTGATCAGCTTCAAGACCAGAGGTTGATGTTTCCCATCTCTCCACAAGACGTTGTGAGTAGAGCTACTCAAAGCCTTTGAGCAATGAGAACTGTTTGACTACTTTCACTTGGCCTTGTTTGATATTCCAGTTCCCTCTTTCCTTGGCTACTGTGTGAAGTTGGCCTGTGGCCAGCCAGGATCTGAATCAACCCATTCAGTGCAATATGACTGAAATCTGCTTTCATTGGAGCCAACTTGAAACTGGCATTAGTGGTGAGAGTTCTTACTCTAACCTGACATCACAGTTATTCTACAGGATTGAAATGGATGCTTCCCTTTCAATGAAAGCAGCTGTGAATTGTGGATCTGAATTCGAAGCTGGTGTTAGCAGGGTGCCAATGGAGCTTTTGAGAAGTGAACACAATCTTAGCCCAAAATCCCCAGGGATGTGAGTCCTCAGCGCAGGAGTCTGCCCTCTTTCACACTCAGCCGAAGGTTCCCACTAACTGTCTGCAATGTATTTGCTTTTCTTTTGTGTCCATTCTTGCAGTATTTTGAGTGACAGAAACATTAAAGTAGGCAATCACCTTGCAGTGGTGGAGATGGGGGTGGGGGAGGGGGTGGTGTGGGGGCTGGGTTTTTAACAGCAAACATCAGCTCATTGGCAGCATGCCAGCAGTCCTCCGTCAGCATTTCCTGAAGTGAAGCAGCCAGCTTCTTTCTGGCCTTGTTACCAGTATGGCAAGATACAGTGGAAAACTTGTCAGAATTCCACCTACCACACTTTCGTGAAAACAAAATACAGTATATGTTACTAGTAGAGTTTTAAATTCTCCTCAATGAATCTAGAATCAACACTTCTTTCGTATGTACCTTTTCTTTCACTTGTAAAGTTTTAATAACCTAATTTTTAAAAAATGTTTATGTTTGGCACTAAATAGTTTTGGAGTCAACAGAACTATGCCCAATACGCATGCCCCAACTGTACCCAAATCACAAGACTATACAAAGTTAGCTATTTAGCTCATTGTGTCTGCTCCACCATTCAACTAGATCATGACTGATATGATAATCTTCAACTCCACTTTCTTGCCTTTTCCCCATGACCCTTAGTTCCCTTATTGACTATAAAAGTGTTGGTCTAGAATATATGTAATGACATTACTTCTACAGTACTCTAACTTCTACAGTCCTCTGCAATAAAGATTTCCACAGATTCATCACCCACCGGGAAAATAAGCCTTACTCTAAAATGTTGTTCTCTAGTTCTGGACTCTCCATCAAGGGGAAACAACATCTCAGCATCTACACTGACAAATCTCATAAGAATCCTATGTGTTTCAAACAATCACCTCTCATTCTACTAAACTCCAATAAGTACAGGCCCAATCTACTCAACCTCTTCTCATTAGAAAATCCCTCCATACCCAGGAACAACCTCGAAAAACTTTCCTGGATTGTCTCCAAAGTAAGTAAATATTTATTCAGATAAAGAGATCAGTATTTCAGGTATTGTTGTACAATTTTAACAAATCCTCCCTTCTTTTAAACTCTATTCCCTTTGAAATAAAGGCCACCATTCCATTTTCCTTTTAACTGCTAATCTTGAATGCTAACTTTTTGTGATTCATGCACACAAACCTGCAATCTTTCCCCATTTAATTAAATGTTCAGTTTCTCCTTTCTTCCTACAAAAGTGCACAGCCTCACATTTCCCCACATTATACTCTAAAGTGACAGCTTTATACCAAAAAGGAGGGAGACACAAACAGGTCAATAGGATCCAATTATCTTCACATCTGTCCATGGGAAAATGGTAGAGTCTATTATAAATGGTTTAATAACAGAATATTTAGAATCATGTAACATAATCAAGCAGATCAGCATGTCCTTATGATGGGGAAATTATGCCTGACAAGTTTGTTGGAATTATTTGAAGAGGTGACAAGCTAAGTTGATAAAGGAAACCAGTAGATGTATTGTATTTGGATTTCCAAAAGGGATTAACTGAGATGCTGCATATAAGGGTACTTAATAAGATCAGAGCCCAGGCTGTTGGGGGTAGTGCATTAGCATAGATAGAATAATGACTAATTAATAGAAGATAGAGAGTTAGAACAAGAGGAGCATTTTAAGAATGGCACCTTGTAGCTAGTGAGGCAACCCAGAGATCAGTGTTGGTATCTTAATTGACTATAAAATATATTAATGGCTCAGATATGGGAAGTGAATGTAGTATTGTCATGTTTGTGGATGGCACAATAATGGGTGGGAAGGTAAGTGGTGAAGATAACACGAAGAGTCTGCAGAAGAACATAAACTGGTAAAGCGAGCAGGGAAAAGCTAATTGGACTCTATTTGTGCCTTCTTCCCCTTTCGGTATAAGACAGTTTCCAATCCTCTCCGATTATTCCAGCATTTAAGTCAGAGCAAGTCAAATTGGAAAATTGATCTCTGTCCAATTTAACTGGGTAATAATTAATATCTCATTAAAAGTCATTTTTAAATATAAAACCAGAACAGTGAATTTGGGTAGTATTAATCTTTTCACATATTAAAATACATTGGAAAGAAGTAAGTATGAAAGTGAACGTAAATCTCAAAGCTGGGAGCTCTGAAGCAGCCAAAGCCATGTCTTGCATATGTACCCCTTGTCCTTGTTTCAAGGCACAGAGATCTCTGCTGTCAGCCAGAATTAGCCACCTTTCCCCTAACAATAACTGATACATGTGTCTTTGTTTAAACTAACAGCTAGTATTGCCTTGATTGTTGAGATCTGATTCCAGATTGTGAGAGTAGCAGAAAGCTTTAGTGTAAAGTATTTAATTTTGGGAACATTAGGAATAGGAGTTGGCCAGTCCGCCCCTCACATGGCTCATAAATTCAATTAGATTGTGACTGGTCCGTACGTCAACTCCATTTATCCTCATTTGTACATATTCCTGGATAATTAACTATAACAAATCTAGCAACTTCTGTTTTCACAACTCTCCAATATCTTCTGGGTATGTGGTTGTAGGTTGTGTGAGAAGATACTTTGTGACTTCACTCTTGAAAGTTTTAGCAGTAATTTGAAGATTATTTCCCCCAATTGTTGATGCCTGTATCTAAATCGTTATCCACGTCAGCACGAATATTTCAATTTTCTTAGACTCATAGAATCATAGAAATCTACAGCTCAGAAACAGACTCTTCAGTTCAACTCACCCATGCTGACTAGATATCTTAAATTAATCTAGTCCCATTTGCCAGCACTTGGACCATATCCTTCTAAACCCTTCCTATTCATACACCCATGCAGATGCCTTTAAAATGATGTAATTGTACCAACATCCACCACTTCCTCTGGCAGCTCATTCCATACACGCACCACCCTTCGTGTGAAAAAGTTGCTCCAAAGGTCCCTTTTAGATCTTTCCCCTCTCACCCTAAAGCTATACCCTCTCGTTCTGGGCTTTATTCCCACCAATGATGCAGTAGCAGGAATTTGTCTCTATGCTTGTTGTTACAACCAATCCCCAGGCAAGGTTCCCCAATTAATTGTGGTTACACACAGGATGCCGCAAAAGTATCAAGTCCTGAGCGAGGAGTAATGTACGGGTTGACCTGCCTTATTCACCCAACCCCTCAGTTGGTCACAACAGGGTTCATTAAATGAAGAATAAACACAGAAAGCCCTGGAGAAACCCAGCAGGTCTGGCAGCATCTCTGAAGGAAAAAACAGAGTTAACACTTCCTGTTCCATTTCTCCTCTTTGGAATTCTGCAGTTCTGAAGATATTTTAATGGACTCAAACCATTAAATCTCTTTGTTTCTCCACAGTACTAACAGACATGTTGGATGTTTCCAGAACATTCTGTTTTTATTTCAGATCTCTGGCATCCATAGTACTTTGCTTTTATTTGAGTGTTTAATTTAAAAAGATCCCACCTCTTGTGGATATCTATTTCCTAGAGCAAATTAGTTTGTGTATTAAAAGACCCAATTTTATCAGGCTTTCTTGCCTTAACAAAGAGTGAGTTTGTTAGTTTAATATTTGTAAATAAATGCAAGGAAAAATAATAATGCACCATACGTTCACTCAGTTTAGAAATGAGAAATGAATCCATGAAAGTAAATGAAAACTATATGGATCGATTTCAGCGTTGTTTGTATAGAGCTGATAGTGGTACATTGGTAGTTAAGCAGCTTATTCAAGATTCTTGGTTTTGCAATTTAGCTAAAATCCTTTTGCCCTGTTTCTTTTTGAATGGACGTACTGACTGGCTCCCAGTGCTTAGAGCAAGAGATTCCTTAATCTGCTTCATTCCATAATGAGCAGTGTGTAGTCCTTCAAGTGTAACTTTCACAGCACACTAGTGTTCGAACCAAGGCTAGTACATAAGAGAACCTCAGCTCACTATCACATACAGACCAGGGTTATAAATTATTTTTAACCTTTCTCTTTGTCTATTCTTGAAAGATTTAATTACAATCATCTCCCTCACCCAGACTGCTATCTCTTCTCCCTCCGTGTTCACAGCCTGAGATACTCACAGGAGATTATGGTTGAGTTTGTGGTGCATTAACTCTTTGGGAGTTTCCCTGGCTCTTTCAAGTGCGATATTCTGGGCTTGCTCCACTGATAGCTACTGAATTTACTTCCAAAGTCATCTTTTACCTGTATTTCCCCTTTTTTAAAAGGCATATGTTTCAACCAAAAAGATCAATATGCCTGTGGTGATCCAGGGCTACCATGCATGGTTATGGCACAGTGTATAATACATTTGTGCCTTTACAAGAATGTGCAAATTTATCCACATGTTTATGAATTGATTTTTCATGCATATTTATTTCTATATATTTACATATCTTTTAGGAAATCTTTGACAGCATCATTCTCAGGAAGTTGAAGAATAAATAGAGTTTTACCTGTCTCTGTTTCTTTGTGTTGTTGATTCTCACTCTCCACTGGTTTATTCACTCTTTGTTTCTCTCCCTTTCTACTTGACTTTTTGTCTCCTTTCACTTCTGCCATGTCCCAGTTCCATAACATTCTTCCTTCAACCAGCATTAGCAAACTTTTTAACTTATTTGTTCCGGTGACTTGAGCATTGCAGAGAAAGCCAGCATTTGTTAATTGTCCCTAATTGCCCTTGAGAAACTGGTGGTGCGTCACCCTCTTGAACCATTGCAATTGGCAGGATGCAAGTGAGAAAATTTCAGATTTTTTTACCTGACCACAGTGAAGGAACAACAGCATTGTTCTAAATCAGTATACTGGATGTTTGCAGGACTGTCACTGGGGCATAGTTCCAATGTGTCTGCTGGTCAATTCCTCCTTGGTAGTAGAGTTCACAGATTTGAAAGATTCTATAGAAGGAGCTTTGTTTAGCTGCTGCAGTGTATCTTTCAAATGTGAGCCAGTGGCTAAAGAAACGAAGGTGACAGATAGACTACAGATCAAATGGACTTTGATGGGGTCCACTGCATGAGTGTGGTCTGGAACTGCATCATGCTAGCCAGTGGTAAGTATTTCATCACACTCCTGACTTGCATCTTGTAAATGGTGGGATGTCATTGGAGAGATATGATGAGTTATTCACTGGAGAAGTTCCAGGCTCTGATGTACTCTTCCGACCACAATATTTAATGACCAGCTCAGTCCACGCTTTCAACAAATGGTAACCCTTAGCCAAGCTCACCCACTACAGTTACAACATTAGCATCTACCTGACAATGTGGAAATTTGTCCAGGTATACCCTGTACACAAAAATCAACACAAATCCAGCCCAGCTAATCACCATCCCATTAGTCTACTCTCAATCATCAGTAAAGTAACAAAGGTGTCATCAGCAGTGCTATCAAGCAGCACCTGCCCAGCAATAACCTGCTTGGTGACACCCAGTCTTAGTTCCACCAGGGCCATTCAGCTCCTGACCTCATTACAGCCTTTGTTTCAAACAATGTCAAAAGAGTTGGATTACAAAGGTAAGAGTGGCAGCCCTTGACATCAAGGCTGCATTCAGCCAAATGTGACATCAAAGAGCCCAAGCAAAATTGGAATCAAAACTGGAAGCAAAACTAGCAAAAACAGGAATTAACCAAAGATCCTCAGACAATACCTTCCAAACCCACAACCACTTTCACCTAAAAAGACAAAGGCAGCAGATACATAGGAACACCACCACTTGCAAGTTCCCCTCCAAGCTACTCACCATCTAGACTTGGCAATATATCGCTGTTCTTTCATTGGCACAGGGTGAATTCCTGGAATTTCCTCTGTAATGGCATTGTGGGTCAATCTACAGCATGTGAACTGCAGTGGTTCAAGAAGGCAGCTCACCACCACCTTCTCAAGGGCAATTAGTGATGAGTAATAAAATGCTGGCCAATCAGTGATGCCCACAAGTAAGTTAAAAAAACTCAACATGTTTCTAGTAAATTAACTGATGATGCAATTCATTCATTTTATGCAGGAATCAGTTGCAGGATTTGCCTAAATAAGAACAGTGACTACACTTCAAAGATAAATAATTGCTGGTGATATACACCATGGCTGTTAAAGTCACTGAAAAGAAATCAAATTACTTTAAAGGACATTGTCGGCCTCACACACTCACTACTGAAAAAGTAGTCTCACAAATGATTTTGTTATGGCTTATTATTATCTTCAAAGTTTAGTCTATTTTTTAATTGTCGTCCTTCTATTTCTATGTTGGTTTCTCTTTCTCTTCTTTCACAGTTGGTGGCAAGTGATTACAGAGACCAAACATTGTTGTTGGTGGTGAGGGATTTGGAGCATAGGATGTGGTTGCAGGCTGGCTGATGATTTTTCTTTCTTTTTGAGAAGCTGGTAGATAGTTTGTGATAAGAATTTCTATTTTTGGACTTCAGGGAAAGAAGGGGAAATGTCCATTCTGGAAACCATAGATATGAGGTCACAATTAGCAGAAGGATGTAGCAAAGTTTCTATCAGGAAGGAAGAAGTTTGAGTAAGGTGATACTATGACCACAAGTCATGGAGGTCAAAATCTCAAAGGCTTGGAGAGCAGAAGATAATAAAAACATGTACTGTATAATATAAACCTCATGATCTATAATGTATTATCCAGACATGACATCCATGCATGGTAGAAATAATATGACCTAAACTTTATGTAACCCCAGGAAATGTGCACAATACACTAAACTTTGAACATGTTACAGAGAAACAAATGGTAATATGTATGCATATGCCTGGATTTCATTCTAGTTGTTAGTAAGTGCTTGTGATTTCTTATAACCTGCCAATATGATGGAGGAGACATGTGTGAGTGACTGAGTACACTTAAGTATGTAACAATACAGAGTACAACATCTCTTTAACGAGCCTAATATATTCTCTTGGATTATATTTGAAAAAAGTCGAAGTGAGAAAGCATCAGTGTGAAATAAAAAGGGGATAAGCAAGAAAGTGAAAACTAATGGAAGGAAAATGTGTGATGGTAAGAGAGTGAATGCCTCCCTTTATGCTGGCCTTGATTTCAGTCAGATTCCAGGGCATTCTACTGTCTGCACAGTCTCTTACCTTGCCAGCAAATTCATACATCCACTGTCTCACATGATGTGCAAGTTTGCCTAAAGAACACCAGAGCTGAGGTTAGTCATGTAAACACTGGGGGCAATGATACAGTGGTATGGTCACCTTGAACCAAATTCAAACACGAGTAATTGAAAAGCAGCCGGATAAAGGAACACAGAAAAACATTAGTGCTGTCCACGTAAAATGTAAACAGGAATTAATCACAATTGGCTAATTGAGAACGTGCCTTATATACTTGATATTGGAGTAAAAGCAGGAAATATGTGGAGGTGTTAAATGAAGAGGCCCTATGCTGTTTGCAGTGCACATGTCTTCTTCGGCTGGTTCTCGGGAAGGCAGCTCTGGACTACTTGTCCACAACTGAACAGAGGCTGCCAAGCATCCTGGTGTGAACAGCTTCAATGAGCTAACAATGGAAAGGAAATTGCAGTGCTTCACACATTATTGCCATGCGATGAGAGGTAGCGAGAAAAGGCATGATGGTTTGTGATGGATATAAGCTGAAAAAAAAACAGCTCAAACTAGACACCCTTATATGACCCCTTTCATT
The DNA here is from genome assembly GCF_020745735.1 of Hemiscyllium ocellatum. Taxonomy (NCBI): domain Eukaryota; kingdom Metazoa; phylum Chordata; class Chondrichthyes; order Orectolobiformes; family Hemiscylliidae; genus Hemiscyllium; species Hemiscyllium ocellatum. The sequence goes on along the minus strand of NC_083411.1, from coordinate 88,593,114 downwards.
GGTGCATGAGCACAGGAAACAGAAAAAAAATCTCCACTCACTTTCAAAGTAATAAGAGTGAGCATGACCTGTTTTCACAAAAAGCTGTGAAACAGAACGGCTGGGAGTTGTTATTTAGTGAGACCAAACAGGGGTAGTTCTGCGGACAGCTGTTGTGCACATGGCTGTGTGATGGAAATGGTTTTCTGAATGAGACTGTTTAGTCTGACAAGCCCTCAATTTTTTAAAAGGGACTTTTAAGATTCCACCAAATGTCTGTTGAATTGAGGAACATATAGCTGGTTTTGAGGTCTGAGCTGCAGCGTAGTTCACCTACATAGAAAAAGGATGTTTTGAGGAGAGGAGCTCTTGTGATGCAGTGGTAGTGTCCTTACCTCTGAGCCAGAAGGCCCGGGTTCAAGTCCCATCTGATTCAAAGGTGTGTATTAACATTTCCGAACAGGTTGATTCGAAAACCTATGAAAAGATGTTTCTGAGTGGATTTCTATACTTAGAAGACAATCAGAAAGAGAATTTTAGTTAAGTAAAAAATTAGGTCTGCAGATGCTGGAGATCACAGCTGAAAATGTGTTGCTGGTCAAAGCACAGCAGGCCAGGCAGCATCTCAGGAATAGGGAATTCGACATTTCGAGCATAAGCCCTTCATCAGGATGAAGGGCTTATGCTCAAAACGTCGAATTCCCTATTGCTGAGATGCTGCCTGGCCTGCTGTGCTTTGACCAGCAACACATTTTCAGCAGAGAATTTTAGTTGCCTCTTCACAAAGCCCATGGCCCAAAATGCCAAACTCTATCAACTAAAAGGACAAGGGTAAGAGTACAAGAACTTCCTTACCTATCACCAAGAGATAGGACGAGTATTATCATTATCATGCTGACTGCAAAAATTCAAGAGGAGACTCATCATTAGATTAGATTCCCTACAGTGTGGAAACAGGCCCTTTGGCCCAATAAGTCCACACTGACCCTCTGAAGAGTAACCCACCCAGACCCATTTCCCTCAGGTGCATTAGTCAAACACTATGGGCAATTTAGCATGGCCAATTCACCAATGCACATCGTTGGACTGTGGGAGAAAACCAGAGCAAACTCACAGAGACACAAGGAGAATATGCAAACTCCACACAGACAGTCACCTGAGGCTGGAATTGAACTCTTGGACCATGGTGCTGTGAGACTGGTACTAACCACTGAGCCACTGTGCCACCCCCAGCTCAAGGACTTAAGGGATGAATAAAAATAACTAACTTAGCTGGCAACACTCAAATTTAGTGTATAAATTTTATAAAGTTAAACTGACCCAGTTATTAAAATTACGTTTAAGTAAAAGGCTTTTAACATTAAACAAACCACATCTGTAGTCGTCACTTTCTCTCAAACCACAACATGGCCACATTCATTAAAAAAAGCTTCTTATCTCCTTCAGGACAGCAGTAGGGATACTGCAAGTAGTTCCTGGAGCTCTGAATTAGCTGGAGTTCCCAAAGACTGTGCTGTCACCCCTGTGAGAATACTTAGGTATGTGGTGATCAATTGATGACAGGATAACGTACACCCTATAGTCAGACACCAGCTCATGAAAATCATTTAAACTCGCACACAAAGAATGTCACTTGGAAGAGCAAATGGAAAAGGAGGGTGAGTCAACAACTCCAGTTCAAGGGGAACAACAAAGAGATGATCAGATGGATTATTTTCCCATTTTCAGTCGAACTGCTTTGTTGAGCTAGGTGTACAGTGCCCGGTCCGCCCTACCTCAAAGTGATTTTTCTTATGTAATACACTTATTCCACTCGCAGCTGATCACTGGGTGTGCTTCTCGTGGAATTGCATAGCCAGAGAAGCAGAAATTCTCCCCACAGCCTGAGCGCTAATGTCACTGCAGCCATATTTAAAGTTCAGCTGCATACCACATCAGATGCTTATCACTGAGGACATCACCCAGAGGAGAGGAAAGCTTACTCCCTGCTTCGGGGACAGGGACCCACAGGGATTGGTTGATGGGGTGGTAGAGAAAAGGGCAGTATTATTTTCCTTTGATCCCCACAGCAGGTCACACTGCCAAATGAAACGAGTTTGGACTCAAATTTTAGGAAGGATCAGAGCTATGTCCCAGGTGAAAACTAATGCTCAATGATAAAGAAAGAAGATCAATAATCTTCTGTGCTGCATAAGAATAAATGCCACCATATTCAACCTCACATTCACAGTGCCACTGCTTGTTCTAACTCTGCCTCTGCACATGGCTCTTTTCAAAGCTCATGGACTCCAACTCTCACTATAGCATTCACTACGTCCACTCAACAGCTCTCACCCATCTCATCCTCCAAACCCTTCTACTCATTCACTGGGGTTACTTACTCAATTCTCCTGTTCAAGCATCATGGTTATTCCATCCACTTCATCAGACTCAAACTCCCTTTGCCTTATTGCATGAAAAATTGAACCACCTCCCAGAATGATCTCTGCACAGCACTCTGACTGATTTGAATTCAATCCCCAGATAGTTGCTCATGTCTTGCATAACTGACCAAGGCCCAGCCCTGAGACCGCAAGGTCACAGATCTCTGATGTCTGTTAGGACCAGGACCCTGACTGATTTTTGTCAACCTTTTGAATGGAAGGAGATGAGCTCCTTGACTGTAAGTATCATTACCACCTGACTGACCAGAGTTCCCCTTGACCACATTAAGGATTAATTCCCTTTTGGTCATTTGCAATGTATTTCTCATGTAACCTGCTGACACATGCATAAACTGCTGTAAACGAAAGGTGGTCAGTCCAAGCATTCATTGAGCAGCCAGGTACCTGATTTACGTCGGGAACTTGTGCTGCCTAGTTTCTCAGGAAAGGAGACTTGAATTTTAAGTGACATATCAATAAGACGAGTTAGCTGTTTAATGAGTTGCAAATGTATGCAGTCATGTTAGTTCAATCATGAGATTCTAAAGCCGCCATTTAAGACTCAAAGAACAAAATTTTTTCTTGATGCTAAATTTTTGATTTTTTCACTCTCTTGATATTTTCCCACTTTTCTCACCAGAAAAGGGGAATATTGTGCCCAGGCTATTGTTCCATTTTGAGATGGTTAGAATGAATTTGGAAAATTAACTCATAGCAGCACAGCAGCAGAAGAAGACAATTTAGCCTGTCGAACCAAAAGCAGCAATAGCGACAGAAGCTCAGCAAGCTTGGCAGCATCTGTTGAGGGAAAGCAGAGTCAATGTTTCAGATCCAGTAACCCTTCTTTAAGACTTTGTCTAAATGGTGTTAGAACATAAGAAATAGGAGGATGAGTAAGCTATTCAGATCATCAAGTCTACCACTCCCTTCTTTAAGATCATTGCTAATTTGTCGCAGACCACAATTCCTTTTTCATGTCAGCTCCTGCTATCCTTTAACTCCTTGATATTTCAAAAATCTATCTCCCTTCTCTTCAACTATTTTCAGTGGTCTGGCCTCCTCAACCTGTGAGGAAGAAAATTCCAAGCAATCAGTACTTCCAGAGAGAAGAAATTCCTTTTCATCTCAGAATACCCACTTATTCTGTAACTATGTCTCCCAGTTTGACATTCCTCCACTAGTGGAAGCATCTTCTCTGTAAGCCCCTACTCCTTCTGAATTTTGTATTTTTCATCCTTCTAAACTCTAATGAATAAACACATAACCTGTTTAGCTATTCTTGATAAGTCAATCCTTCATTCCAAGACTCAGCTTAGTGAATTTCTTTTGGAGCTGCCTGCAGTGCAACTATATCATTTTTTTTAAATAAGGGGATGACAATGATACACAGTACTTCAGGGGCAGTCTCACCATCATACAGTTGTACCAAGACGTCCCTATTCTTTAACTCCAATCCCTAGAAATAAAGGCCAAAGTTCTATTTGCTTTCTTAATTACTGCTGCACCTACATGCTAACTTCTTGGGTTTCATGCACAAAACATCTAGATCCCTCTGTGCTGCACTTCTTGTGGTTTCCATTTAAATAATTATTTGTTTTTTGATTCTTTCCACCAAAGTGCATGACCTCACACTTTGCCGACATTAAATTCCACCTGCCATGTTTTTTTGCCCACTCAATTCAACCAATGAACCGGGCAGGTATCTTATGTCCTTGTCACAAAATGCCTTTCCATCTATTTTTGTAGATATGGAAAATATGGATACATTGCATTCTGCCCCTTCTTCAGTTCACTAATATAGATGGTAAATAATTGAGGCCTGCAACTGATACTTGTGGCACTCCAATAGTGCATATTTCCAATTTGATAAAGACCGATTAATCCCCTCTCTGTCTTCTATGTGTTAACTAAATATTAATATATCCTAATGCATTATTGCTAATACCATGTTCCCTTATTTTAAGCTGTGTTAAACATGGAGTTCTGCTTCATCAGCAGGAGGGAGGGAGGGTATTCACTTGGCAATGTTTAATCTGATGTCAGAGACTTCATGGCATCTGACATCAATACTGAAGAATCTGAGAATAATTCCCTCCTGACTGTACACCACCGTGTTGCCACCTTTGTTGGGTCTGTCCTACCAGTGAGATGGAGCATACCCACAGATGATGATAGATAACCTGGGGGATGATTCTATCAGTATGACATCTGGTTATTGCTTGGATAGCCTGTGAGATAGCAAACACTCCTTTAAAGCATGATTTGGAGATGCTGATGTTGGACTGGGGTGTACAAAATTAAAAATCTCATGACACCAGTTTATAGTCCAACAGGTTTAATTGGAAGCACTAGCTTTTGGAGCGCTGCTTCTTCATCAGGTGATTGTCATAACCACCTGATGAAGCAGCAGCGCTCCTAAAGCTAATTAAACCTGTTAGACTATAATCTGGTGTAGTGTGATTTTTAATCCTCTAAAGGTTATGATTTAGCCCTTTCTCAATACACAAATTCAAAATAGCCCAATCTCTAGTTGGCTCTTCAACCTTCTGCTCCAAAAACCCATCTCACACACACTCAAAATCATCCTCACGAGTGCTGATTTGGTTAGCCCAGTCTATACATAAATATGTAAATACCCATCTATGTGAACTTATGCCATTTTAGTGTAAAAACATAATAATCAATGCCCCATTCATTCTGATTTTCTTATAACCATATTACCCATTAGTACTGTCTAGCCCATGTAACATACATTCCTAATTACATATTGGCCCACTACAGTTTGGTGGCCCATAAACGACTCCAAACAAAGTTTGACATTCCTAACTGTTTTTAAACCTCCACCTGAACTGATTCTACATCTTGATCCATTAGTCTAAAATCCCCTCTCACTCATGTACTGATGTTCCATATTAAGTGTAATCCCACCTCGTTTTCCTTTTTGATTATCCTTTCTAAATGAGAAATATCCATGAGTATTCAGTTCCCTGTCTTGGACATCCACCAACCACTTTCTGTAATGGGAATTAAATCATATTCATTTACCTCTATTTGTATCTTCAAATCATCAACCATGTTGCAAACACTGCATTCAAGTTGAGTACCCTTGATGTTGTCTTCTTCACATTCTGATCATCTATGATTTTAACTTCACTCTATCTGTCTTCTCATTTTACTTCCTTCCAATCTGATTTCCCTTTTATGTTCCTACCCTGTGCCAAGTTTAGTTTGAACCTTCTCCAACAATATCCTCAAATTTCCCTGTCAGCCCTAGTCCAGCTAAGAAGGAGTTCATCCATTTTGAACCTACCATGTCCATTGCTATTCCTTGATAGTCCACTTGAGCTTGAATCAATTTATGTTTGACCTAACAATTGTATTGAATTCCCCATCTTTCACAGATTCATTTGTCTCTCGGTGAACAAGCCACAAAGTTTTCTGTCAAATGCATTTGCAGTTCTTTGCAATTAATAATGCATTGCCTCCTAACTTGTTAAAGTGTAGTATACTGGGTTGAATGTTTTCAACTATGGTGAGGGATGGCAACTGTTTCTCCTGGAAACAACTTGGAGGCAGCCACAGGGGCTGCTGAATGCTGATGTGGGCAGCATAAAAGCCCACAGTCAAGTGCTCTGTGACTTTCTCCCAAGTTAAAAAATCACACTACGCCAGGTTATTGTCCAACAGGTTTATTTGGAAGTACAAGAGTTTGGAGAGCTGGTCCTTCGTCAGGTAGCTAGTGGAGTAGGATCATAGGACACAGAATTTATAGCAAATGATCATCGTGTCATACACTGATGGAATATATTATTCAATTTTTAACTTTGTCCACCCCAGTCCAACACCCATATCTCCACATTATTTGTCCCAGGTGTAAATGAAAAAGTAAGACCCTTTAGCCTCACTGCTCATCCCCCTCATCTCCCTCACTTTCACCATATCTATCCATGTTAACTCATGTCACCTCACACCCTCCACCAATCCCCTAGATCCCTCATACTGTTCATGTCAACTTACTGAACATTTATGCCGACCCATGTCCCAACCCATCCTCATTGCCCTTTATAGACCCTTTGCCAAGTTTGTGTAAACCAATCCCCCCATCCACTTTAATACCCATATGTCAATGTAATGCCAATATTTATGTTAGCACATTATGTCCACTTATCTCCATAGACCTTTATAGCCCTTTTGCCAAATTTGTCCCAATACGTTTTAATCAATGCCACATTCATCGTGACAGCCTTATAATCCTGTGGGAACTTGTGTTTATCCTTACATCACTCATGTCAACTGACCCAGCAAACAATGCAGGTAGTTCTCAGGAAATACGTTAAGATGAAGTAAAGTTCTAAGCAGGCTTAGCTCTAAGTAAAAACCTCTTATTGTTAAAAATATATTTAATAGATTTGAAGCTTTTCAATTAACTAATCATTAATAAAACAAAAAATTACACCATATCTTTCCAAATCCTGCTGAACACATATACTTTTGAAATGTTCGGGATGAACTAAATCAGGATAGCCCTGGACCGCAGATTCCCCCCAGACGTGATCGACGATGCCCTCCACCGCATCTCCTCCACTTCCCGCTCCTCCGCCCTTGAGCCCCGCTCCTCCAACCGCCACCAAGACAGAACCCCACTGGTTCTCACCTACCACCCCACCAACCTCTGCATACAACGTATCATCCGCCGCCATTTCCGCCACCTCCAAACGGACCCCACCACCAAGGATATATTTCCCTCCCCTCCCCTATCAGCGTTCCGCAAGGACCACTCCCTTCGTGACTCCCTCGTCAGATCCACACCCCCCACCAACCCATCCTCCACCCCCGGCACCTTCCCCTGCAACCGCAGGAAATGTAAAACTTGCGCCCACACCTCCACACTCACTTCCCTCCAAGGCCCCAAGGGATCCTTCCATATCCACCACAAGTTCACCTGTACCTCCACACACATCATCTATTGCATCCGCTGCACCCGATGTGGCCTCCTCTATATTGGTGAGACAGGCCGCTTACTTGCGGAACGCTTCAGAGAACACCTCCGGGCCGCCCGAACCAACCAACCCAATCACCCCGTGCCTCAACACTTTAACTCTCCCTCCCACTCCACCGAGGACATGCAGGTCCTTGGACTCCTCCACCGGCAGAACACAACTACACGACGGCTGGAGGAGGAGCACCTCATCTTCCGCCTGGGAACCCTCCAACCACAAGGTATGAATTCAGATTTCTCCAGTTTCCTCATTTCCCCCCCCCCCCACCTTGTCTCAGTCGGTTCCCTCAACTCAGCACCGCCCTCCTAACCTGCAATCCTCTTCCTGACCTCTCCGCCCCCACCCCACTCCGGCCTATCACCCTCACCTTGACCTCCTTCCACCTATCCCACCTCCATCGCCCCTCCCCCTAGTCCCTCCTCCCTACCTTTTATCTTAGCCTGCTTGGCTCTCTCTCTCTTATTCCTGATGAAGGGCTTATGCTCGAAACGTCGAATTCTCTATTCCTGAGATGCTGCCTGACCTCCTGTGCTTTGACCAGCAACACATTTGCAGCTGTGATCTCCAGCATCTGCAGACCTCATTTTTTACTGCAAAACTCTGTGACCTACTTTTTTGTGACAGAAAGAAAACTCCATTGCCAATGGTACAGGTAAATGTATGGACAGAAATCAGAAAAGTTTAAAATTGCAAAATAAACACCAGAAGTTATGGTTGAAAGGAGCAAAATGGGTTAAAAAAGAAAGAGAAAAGATAGTTCAAGTAAGCAACCACAATCTAAAAATTGGTCAGCATTAGTCAAAGATTGTCAGGGTGAAATAGGGAATATTTTTGCAATCTCTCATTTTCTTCTGTGGGGAAATCTGTGAAATGATCTCCTTTAGGTTTCAACATTCCACAGCATTGAGAATTCCTTAGATTCTGCAGACAATCCCACCCCTCTAACAACACCACCCCCCCCCAACCCACCCACCTATCACTCCATCACTTCCTTCCTGTGGTAATTACACATACTGGAAAGCTGTGAAGTGCAGTCACTGACTATGCAGCCACTCTTATTTCAATTCCATTCCACATGCACACAGCCTATATTTAGCTGCCTAAATGCTGACATGACTGACCCAAAGATTATGGGGACCAGCTTGGACAGGAAAGAATGACTCCCCTTCATGGTTGCGTGATAATAATCATTTCAGAAAGAAGGGCCAGCCTATATAATAATTAACATCCTCCTCTGCTGTACAATGTTGAACAACCACAGAATAATGCGTACCACTGAGTCATTCAATTTCAGATGTTTGTACAATATATTCACTGTGACTATATGCTATTTACATTGGTGAGACTGAACATTTTATCACCTAGGTCTAAAGCACCCAAATTTATTTTGAAACTACGTTTCTTCTCTGCTGAATGCTCATAGTAAAAAAGGTTAATTCCTCAATCACATTTCTAGGACAAAAAACAGAATCAGTGAATGCAAACCAGACGCTCTAGAATTCAATGCCAAAATCCTATCTCCAGCCCACATTCCTACAGAAGTTGCTGATTAAAGAGGTTCATAAACAAATGGATATAAATAGCTTTGCGGACTTCCATAGGTTCACTGGGAAAATACCTGATTCGATGGTGTGAGGTTTTAAGGCTTTACTTAAGAAACTAAAAGCAACATCAAATAAGCATTGCTCACAAGACAACTAATACTCAACAATAGAAATGGAGACAGATATATACACTGGAATAGCAATTTAAATCTCTACAGTGTTCATCATGTCAGAGATAGTCTCAGAGTAGTTTTAAAAGTAAACAATATAACAAAGGACAATTTTGAGCTTGGAGTGGCAGGGGGAGGGGTACGTGTCAGGGCTGTGGAGGAAAGTGTTAACTATATCTTTACGTAATTAATAGACAGTTGTTATGATGCGGAGGTCAAGCCCCTCTGCTAATTAAACTGTGAAGAAGAGAATATCGCCTTCTCTCTTAGTCTGTTAAAGTGTGTGAATGGTGAAAGAAAACTCCTAACTTCCATTATTTATAGAAAAACCACAATTTATTTTCCTAACTCTAATAGCGAACATGAAACAAAAGCTATTAACAAATTTCTTAACTAGTTACTATCTGACCCCAACTTTATAACGATGCTGCTCCAATAACCATTAACCATTACATTAACTTCATCTCAAGTCCACAGTCTCTTATGCTGTCTTCCTTCCGGTCTTCCGATTCTGCTGTCTTCTCCCTGCATTGTCTTCTTACCTTTCACTACTTTTAAAGGAAAAAGTACCATCTGATAGATGGTGCCTTCTGAGATTTCTTTGAGATCAGGATGTTTATTTCTTCAGGTGGCAGTTGTCCTCCAGTTTGATGCTCTGGCCAATTTTCAAAAAGCCCTGGTTTAAACGATCAACATCAGACTCACTCATTGGTCTGATGTTGTCAAACAATAAATTCAAACTCAATTGGGTTTTGGTATCCTGAGCATAATTTAAATTAATTAGTTAAATTTGAATTATTGTCAAAACAGCACCAAAGCTCAGATATCCATTTTAACAGCCAATTGTCACATGTATCTATTTTGTAAGAGCCCATCTCCCTGCTACTCTGTACACTACCAGCCATTGCTACACTGTAAATTCAGAAAAGCATTTTCTATCTTAAAGTGATTGGATGTAGGATTGCTCGCTGAGTTGGAATGTTCATTTCCAGACATTTTGTTACCCTACTAGGTAACATCTTCATTGGGCCTGAGCTACAAATCTTCTCAAAACTCACTAATCTTAAAGTGACTATACTCTTTCAGCTTCATATCACACTGAGCATGTAATTATGTCATGGTGATGTCAGATCACATGCAGTTGGATATTGCGTCTATAGAGTTTCAGAGATGTCCTTTTTTACAATCACTAATTCATAGTTATGTTCAATAAAAGTTGTTTATGCTCACTTACATGATGTAGAACTGATCTCACGATTTGAAACCACAAGCTTGCAGGAACCCTGCTCCGTCCCAAGGCTGCCTGAGAGTTCCAAAAGTATTCGGTTTCAAATAAGCCTGTTAGACTATAATCCAGTGTTGTGTGATTTTTGACTTTGTCCACTCCAGTCCAATATCAGTACCTCCATATTATCACTACATGTTGGCAGTGGTGACCAGATTGACAGTGCTGGAGGCAAACAGTAAGAAATACCAGGACATAGTGCAGCCCGGCAATCTGACCACTGAAGATGGGGAAAAGCCTGAAAAGTGGCACAGTAGCATTATATTGCTGGGGTGAAGGAACTCAAGTACCATCTAGGCACTGAGAGGCAATCTCCACATAATACTGTAAACGTATGGAAGAAGTCCACAGCAAGGAATATGGCAAATTGAAGTTGAATTTACAAAGTTTCTAGAGCTCAAAAGAGCTCTAACAAAAGAAGCTCAAACATAACTAAGTTAAGCAAGTGGCTCGGTGGCTCAGTGGTTAGCACTGCTGCCCCATAGCGCCTGACCTGGGCTTGATTCCAGCCTTGGGCAGCTGTCTGTGTGAGTTTGCATATTCTCCCCGTGTCTGCGTGGGTTTCCTCTGGGTGCTCCAGTTTCCTCTCACAGTCCAAAGATGTACAGGTGAGGTGAATTGGCCATGCTAAATTGCCCATAGAGTTAGGTGAATTAGTCAGAGGGAAATGGATCTGGGTGGGTTACTCTTCAGAGGGTCAGTGTGGACTTGTTGGACTGAAGGTCCTGTTTCCACACTGCAGGGAATCTGATCTAATTTTTAAAAAAGAGTTAGAGTCAAACTATCCAAAAGAGATTGCTGCACCACAAGCCCAACTATCAGTGGTCACACAACAGTATCAAATCTCCGAAACTGAGAAAGAAAGCTTACACCAAATTTTCACAAGTCTTGGCAGAGACAGCCCATTGTTTTTGAACAATTGACAGAAGAAAGACGTACTGTGAAGGTGGAAAAATGAATTCTTTTACTGACCTAGTTAAAGCTCAAATTTTACTGAATTATTTGTGGTGAAAATATTCTGCTACAATCAATGAGTAATGATCTTATGATTGAGAAATAAACTCCTGAGAGAGAGAACTGAAATCTTTGTTTAAACCTGGAAGAGGCTATTCTGAAATAGCAAAGGCCTTGTTTATAACAAAGATCATCGACAGAATGATTATTACCTTTTTCCAAAAGAATGGGACCAAATTTATCAGATAATGCAGACTTTACTCTGTCAATATCTCATCAGCCCAAACATTCCATTGAAATTAAAGCAAGTAGATAGGATGAATATCACACTATTGCCCAGTCTTCCATTATGTCTGCAGACAGAAATACTGCTCAGAAACCTGCCATTGATCCTGGTCCAGGAGCCTTGTTGTTGATAATGGTGCAATCCTATTTTCTGATGGAGCTCCTGAGAAATTCATGCCTGCAGAGGAGCAACCTCTTGCTGAACCAAGAAAAAAATCCTATCCGGGGAGTACAAGGAAAGTCTTCATTTCCTATCCTCTATCATTAGTTCAGAATGCGTTTCATTCTTCCTTTTGTCTATCAGAATCATTCTTGGGTCAGAGTGGAAAATTGAAAGAAATACAAAGGACAATTACAGGTTTTTGTCTTACTTTTCAATTGGTTGTTATCATTTGAGTGCTGATGTGTTTTTTGAATCAGTTTTCCCCTTGATTGGTCTCTGTTACTTTCAGTCTTCATAAGTGGTTCCACAGGTCAGCGCAACGTCAAGGGCCAAAGGGCCTGCACTGCACTGTAATGTTCTATGTTCTATAGTGTAGGTTAGATGGGCTTCGGATTAGTTCCACAGGTTGCTGCAACATCAAGGGCCGAAGGGCAAGTACTGTGCTGTAATGTTCTATGTTCTATGTATCACCACCCAGAAGCCAGCTATTGTGAGAAGATTCCATCCCATTCCTTTGAAGCGCTCACCTTCCAAAACAATGATTAGAGAGCTCATCCAGAAGGGTCAAGATAACTGTCAGAGATCAGCGCCTCAGGCAAAAGTGATGAATGGGAGAGGTGCGAGTAAAAAATTAAATATTAATGATCAAATGAGAATGGTTAAAACAGTACAGCCAAAGAACCTGGGAGTGATGTGGATTAAACAGTTTACTATAGCTATTGAGAGTAGTTACTGAGTGTGTGCATAAGCAGCTATTTCAGAGCCAGTGGCAGTGGAAGTGAAATTCTTCTCCACCAATTCATGGTCAATGGCAACAGCAGCAGCAAAGCTCCTTCAGCCATTGGGGATGGTAGTGCCTACATCAGCAGACTCTTCAAGATGGCAATGCCAGCAAGGCAACATCAGCAGCTGAAGCAGGACTCATGGCCTCGCAGCAGCCTGGTCTGAACAGTGGAGCCAGGGTCTCTTGGTTATAGGGCAAGTGTGGGTTCAGCGGAGTCAGCAGGGAGGTGGAGGTCTTCCTTGAGGCTAGATGTCAACATGAACTGGGTCAGAAAGACTAATATTCTGAACCTTTTTACTTCTTTAATTTTCTAATTAATTCCTATGACCTATAATGCTGGACTATTTATTTCTCTACATTTCCAATTATTTTTTATTTCCTAGGAATTTGACCTTAAGTATGCGTGTTTAGGTACCTTAGTATCTAAGATGATGTTGTAATATGGCGACTGTAAACTTTTCACCGTACCGATTGGAGTACATATGCCAAAAAGCTAATTCAATTCAATTCATTTCATTGAGATGCCAGATTATGTGGAGCGTATACCTGAGACTGGAGAGTTCTCAAGATGATTTTTCATACCATCCCTTGAATGTAGTTGAGCCTTTTCCTATAACTCAAATCCTCCAACCCTGGCAACATACTTGTAAATCTTTTCTGAATCCTTTCAAGTTTCACAACATCCTTCCAATAGGAAGGAAGACCAGAATTGCAAGCAATATTCCAACAGTGGCCTAACCAATGTCCTGTACAGCCACAATGTGACCGCCCAACTCCTGCAGTCTATACTCTGACCAATAAAGAAAAGCATACCAAATGCCTTCTTCACTATCCTATCTACCTGTGACTCTACTTTCAAGGAGCTATGAACCTGCACTGCAAGGTCTCTTTGTTCAGGAACACTCCTTAGGACCTATCATTAAGTGTATAAGTCCTGCTCTGATTTGCTTTCCAAAAATACAGCACCTCACATTTTCCTAAATCTACCACTCCTCAGCCCATTGGCCCATCTGGTCAAGATCCTGTTGTAAACTAAGATTACCTTCTTTGCTGTCCACTACACCTCTAATTTTTGTGTCATCTGCAAACTTACTAACTATACCTCCTGTGTTCACATTCAAATTATTTATATTAATGATGAAAAGCAGTGAACCCAGCACTGATCCTTGTGGCACATCACTGGTCACAGTCCTCCAGTCTGAAAGGCAACCCTCCACCATAACTCTCTGTCTTCCACCTTTGAGCCAGTTCTGTATCAAGTGGCTAGTTCTCCTTGTATTCCATGAGATTTAACCTTGCTAACCAGTGTCCCATGAGGAACCTTGTCGAACCTTGTTCCAAGAGGAACCTTGTCCTGCAACTCCACACATAGGTCGCCTTGTTGATCTTTGAAGGGCCCCTTTCTCTCAATAGTTACTCTTTTGTCCTTCATGTTTTCATAAAATCCCTTTGGATTCTCCTAAACTCTATTTGCCATGATCTATATGAAGTCCATATAGATCATGTCTATTGCTCTGCCCTCATCAATTGTCTTTGTTACTTCTTCAAAAAACTCAATCAAGTTTGTGAGCCATGATTTCCCACGCACAAAGCAATGTTGACTATCCCTAATCAGTCCTTGCCTTTCCAAATACATATAGATCCTGTCCCTCAGGATTCACTCCAGCAACTTGCCCACACCAACATCAGGCTCACTGGCCTATAGTTCCCTGGCTTGTCCTTACCACCTTTCTTAAATAGCTAACCAACCTTCAGTCTTCCAGCACGTCACATGTGACTATCAATAATACGAATATCTCAGCAAGGGGCCCAGCAACCACTTCCCTAACTTCCCCCAGACTCTAAGGTACACCTGATCAGGTCCTGGGGATTTAACTACTTTTATGCATTTCAAGACACCCAGTGCCTCCTTCTCTGTAATAAGGGCAATTTTCAAGATGTCACCATCTATTTCCTACATTCTATATCTTCCATGTCCTCCCCCACAGTAAATACTGATACAAAATACTCATTTAGTATCTCCCTCATGTCCTGTGGCTCTACACTTGGGTTGCCTTGCTGATCTTTGAGGGGCCCTATTCTCTCTATAGTTACCCTTTTGTCCTTAATGTATTTGTAAAATCCCTTTGGATTCTCCTTAACCCTATTTGCCAAAGCTATCTTATGTCCCCTTTTTGTCCTCTTGAATCCCCTGTCCTCCCTCTGCCTTTATACTCTTCTAAGGATTCATTCCATCTCTCCTATCTATACTTGACATATGCTTCCTTCTTTTTCTTAATCAAAACCTCAGTTTCTCTAGCTCAGAGGAAGTGGAAAGATGTAAAGATGGAATTAAAGCCAAGAACATGACTGTACTAGAGAGATTAATGATGAGGGTATCTGTTTACCTAATCCTTTTCACATCCCACTTCTCCCTCATCCCACAATCCCATGACTCACAAGCTACAGATGGTGTAAACATACAGTTTTTACTTGCTCCTCTCCCTTTCCTACAACCCACTCCTTCCCTTTTTTTAAATTTCAGTGGAGAAAGAGAAGAAGGCAGTGAAGAAGAGGGATCATTGCCATTCAATCTTGCACTTGCAACCACCAGTTTGAATACTGACACAAGACTATTTCAGCAATCGCTTAAAAGTTGGGGCTTTTATGATGACCCATGGACCCATGCACAGGAGCTTTGGTATAGAGAAAGTAAAGGGCAGATACCAGTTCAGCACACGGCAGAGTTGCACACTGATGCTGCTGCAGAGAAATAGAATGAGGACTTTAGGGAACTGGCCACACAAGAAGTCTGATGGGTACATAACCAAATTCTCAGAAAACCAAAAAGCACAGTAGAAGATGGAAGTCTGTGTTAAAGAACATAGGGAAGTCAAGCATTATCTTGGCACTGGATTTTGTACAAACTTGGTGCCCATGCTTTCTGATATGGGGTGGGTAGGTATCTCCTTCAGCACAACCATCAAACCCATCATGATTCTGTGTCTGAGAGTGGATGTTACTCATCCATTGTAACACAAAGAGTCTCCATCAAAAGTCTAATAACTGTAAAAAAAACCCACCAGAATTAGGAATATGAGTAGGCCACTCAGCCCCTCAAGTCTGCTCCTTTATTTTATAAGGTCATGACTGATCTGATTGTGGCCTCAACTGCACTTTGCTCCCTAGCCCAATCGGAGCAGACGCTAGAATGTTACATCATAGTTCTGGATACTCTGCTCAAAGGAGCTTTCAGTGTTTCACAGCAGCCCACCAAAATGTCATCCGATAAATTAGAACAAATGATGGCGTGCAGTCTGAGGAGAGTTGTAGTGACTCCACAGACTATTATTGTGTTATCCTTCCTCAGGATGACAACATTTGTGCTCAGACACCTTCTGCTCCAGCAATGGTAATTCTATTCCCTGTTAATGTTCTAATGATGTGATGATCATTGATGGGAAAGTTAAGGAGAATTGGATTGTTGGTGAATAGCAAGGCCTGTATGAGGTGATGGATTTTACTCGTGAATTGTTTGAGCAGGAAGGAGCTGGCCATGTTATAGAGTCTATTCCTTGTCATGTTCTTCCACTCCCTGTTGTAATTTCTCCTCCACTTCCTTCTCCCCCTCCTCATGTTCCTGATTCTTGGTACATATTTAGTGGCGCTAGCTGATCCATCATAATGGCCAAGTTGACAAAATGCAATATACTGTAACAAACTATTCAGTTGACTACTGTAGGGCTCTTCCAGATAAATCCAGGCAGTAGATATATTGTTCCAACTGGTTCATGGAGCACTGTCCAATGTTTCTTGTGGTAACTGCATTCTCATTGGAGGTGTGCTCTAAACATATATATAGATTCATGAGCCATGTCAAGAATGATTAATCCTTGTTACCTAATAACCAGCCTCTGATTCTTTCTGGTGGGCGATGGCATAGAGGACTACTATCGAAAAAGATATGTTGACTGCTCAGACAATGGGCTTTCATCTACAGTGGGGCAGGTTCATGGTCATACACCAGCTTTACATTAAGTGAACTTTTGATTCATGAAAATGTCAGAGTTCACACGAGGTGCATTCAAACTAATTGGCATGAGTCAAAACTGCTCTGCATCATTGGGAAACCTACAATTGTGTAAGCACTCATGCTCCCTCCATCTGCTTATTTTTCACAGGAAGAAATGAGATGAAATTGTTTCGCTGTGTATAAAAAGCTCAATAGAGATGGCAGACAACTGGACAGAGAGTATATAGGCATAAACAGGGACAGAGAACTTCACGGAGCCCGAACAAGTGGGAAGAGATGGTGGTGTAGTGCTAATGCCAATGAATTAGTGATCCAGTGATCCAAGCTAGCAATCTGAGGAAATGTATTCAAATACCACCATGGCAGCAATTGAAATTCCGATTCAATTTAAAAATCTGAGACATGAAGCTCATATCAGTAGTACTAATCATCAATTGTTATGAATACCCATCTGGATCACGAATGTCATTTGGGGAAGGAATTCTGCACTCCTTATTTGGCCTAGCTTACAATATGACACCTGATGTGCAGCAATGTGTTTGGATCTGAAATAGCTCGCAAGCTTCAAGAGCAATTAGGGATGGTCAACAAATCCTGGCCTTTCCACAACAGAACAGAACAAATACAAATGAAGGAATAATGTACATATGCAATGGTACATTACATCAGATCAGTATTGGTTGTCAGGAATTGAAGCTTCACCAACCATTGATTATTGCATCTGCAACAAATCTTCTGATGAAAGAATGAAATATTAATGTCATAGCAGTGTTGGTCCACAATAGGTTTAGTTGACATCCTGTGTATTCAGTAATGTAGTTGTCCTGTCAAAATGTCCAATGCATTGTCACTCTTAGGTTTTACTGACCACTTAAGGTTTTAAACATGTCCTCAAGAATGTTTTCTAAGTTATCTGTTTAAAGCATTATAGATATCCTTGTCACAGTTGAATCAAACAGTGATTACATTGTAATTGCACAAGAGAGGAAGTACTCAGCAATAAAAGGCTCTTTTACATAGCCTGACAGGTTATCAATACCCTAAGGAAATAAATATCATCTGGCAGCCCTCTTCCGTACATAAGTACTGACACTGCAATTTATCCTTTACAATACATCTTGGGAATTTCCATTTATACATTTTGTAGTAAACCTTATAGTCTGGCAAGTCTTTAGTCTGCTCAGTATTCCCTAAACCATTAACTCATGTCATGCAGAGAATGTGCTTTAAAGTAATTAGCTGCATGTGAGTCACTTTGGGACACCTGAGAGATGTGATAAGGTCCTATAGGGTTTTTTTTCTTTCCGATGTCTGACAGTCATTTACTTCTCTCAGCATTTGCTAAATAAACATCACACTTGCCTTGATCTTGGGAATACAGAAAGTGTAGCAGTTCCTCCAGCATTTTCATTGATAAGTCAGCAGCCTGAAACTCTTTAATAGATCTGGGCAGGCTGGTGTTAATATAAAATATGAAACAAAACCCTCTTATTGGGCTTTAGACGTCAACCTGGCATGAGTCATGATGAAAGGCTGCATAGTTTTCGGGTAGCCTTCTCTTTTAGCATCAAGCCTGTGATTGCAACTGATAGTAATGCAGAAAGCCTCCTAATGTATGACTTCCCATCTCATTGATATGTCTCTAAAGGACTTTCATATGCTACAGGCTCAAGGCAGGCTTTCCCTCCAATCCATCCCTCAGGAAAGCTTAACGGAGATAGAATGGAAGTGGTTTGAATCCAGCCCACTGCTTTTTATCCTGCACAGCGCATCCAAGGAACTGAACACTTTGTAGGGGCAAGGATCTAGAAAATCAGCCCTTATATCTCTTTTGGCTAAAAAAAATTGAAAGTCATCTGAAAAGCATGGATCAATAAACTGAAGTAGTTTGAAGTAGTCAACTGCTTTCTACATATAACAGAGGGCAATATTCTACTAAATTCTTGAAGAGAAGCAAATCTTTTCATCTTCTGTGCCTTGCAATTGGAAATAAGAAAACCTCCGAGCAATTGCAAGATACTTACGGTCAACACACACATTATCAGATATATTCAATGCATTATCTGTGTAATGATTTGTACTAATGTGTTTTCACATCATGCTTCAAACAATCAATGCCTATTATTGTGGCAAATATTTCTTCATGTAATCCTCTCACCCTTGGAGATAGTGCTTGCTCAACTTAGATATGGCTTCAGTTTCTGTGAAGACATCTCTCCGGGTGGTTTATATTTAGCAATGATCTATAATAAGTTTATGGAAAACAAAATGCCTTCAGAAGCATGGACATCCTTTTATGATCACATGCATTACTACAATTGCAAAAATCTTGTACAATGTGTATTTCAGCTTATTTTTCTTTTATAGTTGAAGACATTGACCACGTGACACTAAAGACAATTGACCTAGTGGGCACATTCATACACTCACATTAATATTAATTGTCTCTTCCATAAAGAATTACCTTGAACATTAAGTGCTACATATTCTCAGCAACAACACATTCCAGTGAAAAAAAGAAGTATAATACATTAGAGTCAAACTCCAAGCTTATAAAAAGAGTACAGTCATTTATGGTGCCATCTACAGCTGAGGTTTGCCTAAGATGGAAGCCTCTGCACTTAATGGTAAGGTCCTAGGGAGTGTTGCTGAACAAAGAGACCTTGGAATACAGGTTCATAGCTCCTTGAAAGTGGAGTCACAGGTAGAAAGGATAGTGAAGAAGGTGTTAGGTACAATTTCCTTTATTGGTCAGAGTATTGAGTACAGGAGTTGGGAGGTCATGTTGCAGCTGTACAGGACATTGGTTAGGCCACTGTTGGAATATTGCGTGCAATTCTGGTCTCCTTCCTATCGGAAAGATGTTGTGAAACTTGAAAGGGTTCAGAAAAGATTTACAAGGATATTGTCAGGGTTGGAGGATCTGAGCTACAGGGAGAGGCTGAACAAGCTGGGACTGATTTCCCTGGAGCATCGGAGGTTGAGGTTTACAAAATTATGAGGGGCATGGATAGGATAAATAGACAAAGTTTTTTCCCTGGTGTCGAGGAGTCCAGAACTAGAGGACATAGGTTTAGGGTGAAGGGGGAAAGATATAAAAGAGACCTAAGGGACAACTTTTTCATGCAGAGGGTGATACGTGGATAAAATGAACTGCCAGAGGATGTGGTGGAGACTGGTACAATTGTAATATTTAAGAGGCATTTGGATGGGTATATGAATAGGAAGGGTGTGGAGAGATATGGGCTGGGTGCTGGCAGGTGGGACTAGATTGGGTTGGGATATCTTGTCGGCATGGATGGGTTGGACCAAAGGGTCTGTTTCACGCTGTACATTTCTATGATTCTATGACTCTATGACTCTGAAGAGATAATTTCCAAAAGGACACTGGAACAAATTATGAGCATTGAAAAATCATCATGTGCAATTTGAGGTCATACCTCTGTCTTAGATGAATGTATGACCCAGGCAACTACCCACATAACAAGTGATTAAACAATGAGCATGAGACGTCTACATACATACTAGGTCAGTGGTAATTTCATAGATTGGACAGTTTGTTACAATACCAGCCAACTGTGATATAAGACAAGTCAGATCCCAGAATGAGAAAGATTTGATTGATCTTATTTTTAAAATTTTAGTTAACTTGGTAATTATTCAATGAATCATAGTCAATGAATTCAAAGTTTTTTTTAAGACAGTTTATTATGCCAAAGAAAGAATAAAAACAAGCTATCTAAATTTATAACTCAGTTTGAAAAATCTTAAAGCACACAGTAAACCAAAGTCTCATCCCATTTCCTGATATAATCATCACAAAGTATGGGGAAACTATCCTCATATCAGTTCATTAAGTTCAACTTAACTGATCCCATTTAGTTCTTTCCTGTGAACTCTGAACTCTTCTTACAGGAATACTCAAAAAGAAAGCTTCACAAGACTATCAAAAGATTTCTCAACTTTTAATAGACAGCAGATTGCTAATAAAACACCTTAGCTGAAAATGTGTTGCTGGAAAAGCGCAGCAGGTCAGGCAGCATCCAAGGAACAGGAGAATCGACGTTTCGGGCAAAAGCCCTTCTTCAGGCTTATGCCCGAAACGTCGATTCTCCTGTTCCTTGATGCTGCCTGACCTGCTGCGCTTTCCAGCAACACATTTTCAGCTCTGATCTCCAGCATCTGCAGTCCTCACTTTCTCCAATAAAACACCCTAGCCTGGAAGCTGCACAAACCAAACTTTTCTACCGAGGCAACCATGTTTTCCCTAATTTGGAGATGCCGGTGTTGGACTGGGGTGTACAAAGTTAAAAATCACACACCACCAAGTTATAGTCCAACAGGTTTAATTGGAAGCACACTAGCTTTCGGAGTGACGCTCCTTCATCAGGTGATTGTGGAGGGCTCGATCTTTAAGCTTATGGTTACCTTGAAACTCATTCTATATTTAATATCAATATGCTATTATGGTTAATATAACTTAGAAAGAGTATTACAAATAATTGTTGTGATCGTTAAGCTTAACAGACAATCAATTTTTCAATGTATAATTTCAGTTACATCACACTGCAAATTTTTGCTATAAATTCTGTGTTACGATCGAGCCCTCCACAATCACTCGATGAAGGAGCGTTGCTCCGAAAGCTAGTGTGCTTCCAATTAAACCTGTTGGACTATAACCTGGTGTTGTGTGATTTTTAACTATGTTTTCCCTAAACTACCCTATATTCATTTATAAGAAAGAAAATATGTTTGTATCTGACCCCTGTGTCATCGCCCTCAAAACTATCTAAAAAGTTTTCTAGGTTTTCTAAATGAAGATGAATTCTTAATTATCATGAACAAAAACAAACTAATGAACTTCAATGTTTATTTCACCTCTCATGAATTGCTGTAGTGAAAACAATTTTCCATTAACACTCCAGGGATTGTCTGCTCCCTGTCACACATTGGAGTTGGTCACTATTCCAGAAGGACTGTCTGAACTAATTATTATATTTTTAAAAGTAAAACCTACATAAAAGTAACTCTCCAGATGTTAAATTACTTTAAATTCCAAACTCTATAAATGATGTGAATATTTACATCAATCACACACTTCTCATCATACCACCACCTGAAGAAAACAAATGCATACTTAAGAGGTATTTTCATTTCTGATCACAACAATTATTTGTAATACTCTTTCTAAGTTATATTAACCATAATAGCATATTGATATTAAATATAGAATGAGTTTTAAGGCAACCATAACTTATCTAAGTCCATTGGAATCACAATATTCGTTCAGATATTTGGAAAATTAAATTTTATCAAAATAACTATAACTTTTATCCAAATGTTTCTCCACAAAAAAACAAAGGATTGTGATTTGTACAAATAACATTTTCTTCCATATGTTTAATGGCATAGATTTTAAACTATTGTAGAGCCACACAAACTCTATAGCCCAAAAGTTTCTAATAGCCAGTTAGTGATTTCTGCGGTGTAGGTGGGAGTTGCACATCGGGATCTTGTGGTAACCTAATGTGGCAGCCCCAAGGGAATTACCTGAGAAATCGAAGATGAAGTTGATTAATTCTTCTGCATTGGGAACCCTCAGAAATTATCCATTTAAATCAGAGAATTCAGAGAGTTCTGCTGCAGTTTAATAAAAAGTTATTCATGAAAGATTAGAATATTCAAACCTAGTCTAACTCCTGGGCAACTATTGAACCAACCCTCTAAATTACCACACACACATATGCAACACATCTTTCCCAGATCCCTTACACATCTGAAACTTAGAGATGACACCACCCTTCTCCGTAGGAATAAATTACTGCAGATGCTGGAATCTGTGCTGAAACCAAAATATGCTGGAGATCACACCAGGTTAGGCAGTATCCATGGAGCTAGAGCTAGCTAACATTTCAAGTCTCAATGATTCTTCATCAAAGATCTCCAGTTTTTTTTTGTTTTCACCACCGTTCTCTAGTCAGGACCTGAATACCTCCAGGACCAAACGCACCTCATCACTAGACCAGACACTAACCCAAAGACTGAATATACCCCCTCTACACTTGGGACCTAACAGCCACTCTACCAGGGTCTCAACCTTCACACATGCCTGCCCAGTTCTTTAAACATCTCTAATCTTGGAATAGGGTAAGAGTCCACTTTTGTTACCATGTACTCATGATAATTGATACAGAATCTTTGTGATCCATCTGCATTATTACAACAGGTCAGCTTCAGTAACCATGACTTAGATCAATAATCCGTTGTCTATCGTGAACTTAATCATGAAAATAGGGAAAAGATGGAAATGTTAGTAGGCATTTTCTGTTGGTCTTCAGTGTAGAAAGCATAAAACCTATCCCAAAACCTTGATAAACAAGAGGGAAATGGAAGTAGGGAATTAAATCAAAATCACCAGGGAAAAAGGCGCTGAGAAAACAATTACACCTAAAGTCTGATGGGTCTCCTGGGTGTGATGGCCTGCATTCCAAGGCCTTAAAAGACATCATTATCGAGATTAATTGCTTGTGATCTTCCACTACTCCCCAGATTCAGAAAAGTTCCAGCACATTGGAAAATATCTAATGAAGTGGGCGGCACGGTGGCACAGTGGTTAGCACTGCTGCCTCACAGCGCCTAAGACCCGGGTTCAATTCCCGACTCAGGCGACTGACTGTGTGGAGTTTGCACGTTCTTCCTGTGTCTGCGTGGGTTTCCTCCGGGTGCTCCGGTTTCCTCCCACAGTCCAAAGATGTGCGGGTCAGGTGAATTGGCCATGCTAAATTGCCCGTTGTGTTAGGTAAGGGGTAAATGTAGGGGTATGGGTGGGTTGTGGGTCGGTGTGGACTTGTTGGGCCGAAGGGCCTGTTTCCACACTGTAAGTAATCTAATCTAATCTAATCATTAAAGGAATGAAGGACACTAAAAGCAGGAAATTATCAGCCAGATAGCCTAACATCAGTCAAACAGAAAATGCCGGAATCTGTTATTAAGGATGTAATGTCAGGGCATTTGGGAAACCAGTATACAATCAGGTAGAGGTAACATGGTTTTGTGAAAGGGAAATTCACATTTGACTAACTAGTGGATAAAGGGAGTCTGTGGAGTTGGCATCCTTGGATTATCAAAAGGCATACAATAAGATATACCATCAAATAATACGATGCAAAATAAGAGTTCATAGTGAAGGAGAAGACATATTAGCATGGATAGAGGACTGGTTAACTCACAGGAATCAGAAAGTAGGGGCAAATGGGTCATTTTCAAGTTTAGAACATAGAACTGTACAGCACTGTATAGGTTGTTCGGCCTACAATGTTGTGCTGAGCATTTATTTTAATCTAATATCACCATAACCTACACACCCCTCAATTTGCTGTCGTTCATGTGCATGTCCAGATGTTACTTAAATGTCCCTAATGTATCTGCCTCTACTACCACTTCTGGCAGTGTATTCCATGCACCCACCACTCTCTGCATAAAGAACCTACTTCTGTCATCTCCCCTATACCTTCCTCCAATCACCTTAAAACTATGACCCCTCATGACAGCCATTTCTGCCCTGGGGAAAAGTCTCTGGCTATCTACTCTATCTATGCCTCTCATTACCTTGTACACCTCTATCAAGCCACCTCTCTTCCTTCTTCTCTCCAGTGTGAAGAGCCCTAGCTCTCTTCATAAAAAATGCCCTCCAATCCAGCAGCATCTTGTTAAATCTCCTCTGCATCTTCCTATAATGAGGCAACCAGAACTGGGCACAATATTCCAAGTGCAGTATAACCAGAGTTCTACAGAGGTGCAGCAAAACTTCACAGATTTTAAATTCAATTCCTCTTTTAATGATAGGCAAAACACCATACACCTTCTTAACAATCCAATCAGCTTTGAGAGATTTATGTATGTGGACCCCAAGATCCCTCTGTTCCTCTCCACTGCCAAGAACACTGTCTTTAACCCTGTATTCAGCATTCAAAATGAATCACTGCGCATTTATCCAAGTTGAACTCCATCTGCCACTTTTCAGCCCAGCTCTGCATCTGTCAATGTCTTGTTGTAGCCTGCAACAGCCCTCAAAACCATCTACAGCAACACCAACCTTTGTGTCATTAGCAAACTTACTAACCCACCCTTCCATTTCTTCATCCAAGTCAATTATAAAAAAATTGTAAAGGTCAGAGGCCCAAGAACAGATCCCTGTGGAACACCATTAGTCACCAACCTCTGGGTAGAATACCTTCCATCCACTAACATTTGCTTTCTTCTTTCGACCAGCCAATTCTGTATCCATACAGCCAGCTTTCCCTGTATCCCACGCCTCCTAACTTTCTGAATGAGCCTATCGTGGGGAACCTTATCAAATGCCTTACTGAACTCCATATACACCACATCCACTGCTTCACCTTCGTCAACTTGTCTCATCACATCCTCAAGGAACTCAATAAGACTCTGAGTCATGATCTGCCCCTCACAAAGCCATGCTGACTATCTTTAATCCAAATATGTTTCTCCATATAGTCATAAATCCTATCTTTCAGAATCCTTTCCAGTACCTTTCTTATCACAGACATAAGTCTGATTGTTCAGCAATTCCCAGGGATTTCTTTATTCCCTTTCTTGAACAGCAGAACAACATCCCTTCAATTAGCTGGTACTATTCGCATGGAGTGTGAGGGTACAAAGATCATCGCCAGAGGCATAGCAATCTCATTCCTCACTTCTCGTCATAACCTTGGATATATCTGGTCCAGCCCTGGGGATTTATCTAACTTGATGTTTCCCAGAATTTCCAGTACATCCACTTTCTTGATATCAATTCTTTCAAGCTTATTAACCTGATCCACTGTGTTCTCACTATCAACAAGGTCCCTCTCTCTGGTGAATACTAAAACAAGGATCTCATTTAGGGCCTCCTTCAGACACCAGGTACAAGTTCCATCCACTATCCCTAATCAGCCCTACCCTCTCTCTGATCATTCTCTTATTCCTCATGTGAGTGTAGAATGTCTTTGGGTTTTCCCTAATCCTCGAGTAAAAAATGAGGTCTGCAGATACTGGAGATCACAGCTGAAAATGTGTTGCTGGTTAAAGCACAGCAGGTTAGGCAGCATCTCAGGAATAGGGAATTCGACGTTTCGGTCATTCCTGATGAAGGGCTTATGCTCGAAACGTCGAATTCCCTATTCCTGAGATGCTGCCTAACCTGCTGTGCTTTAACCAGCAACACATTTTCAGCTGTTTTCCCTAATCCTTCCCATCATGCCTCCTCCTTGCTGTCCTCCATCCATTTTTGTGTTTTTTCCTAGTGACCCTGTAATCCTCTAAAGCTGTGCCAGGTCCTTGCCTCCTCGACCTTAAGTAAGCTTCCTTCTTCCTCTTGACAAAAAGTTCTTCTTCTTTTGTCATCCAAGGCTCCTTCACCTTATCATTCTGTGCCTGTCTCATTGGGACAAAGTCATCCAACACTGACAACAAGTGCTCCTTAGGCACCTTTATATTTATGTTGTGCATTTTCCGTAGAACAATGGTTCCCAATTTATACTCCATAGTTCATGTCTAATAGCGATATAATTTCCCTTCCCCCAATTAAATACCTTCCCATACTGTTTGTTTTGATCCATCTCCATGGCTATGGTAAAGGTGAGACAGTTGTGGTCACTGTCACCGTAATGCTCTTCCACTGAGAGATCTGACACCTGACCTGGCTTGTTGTCTAGCACCAAATCGAATATGGCCTCCGCTCTAGTCAGCCCTTCTACATATTGAGTCAGGAATCCTTCCTGTACACACCTAAAAAAATCAACTCCACCTGGACCACCTGCACTAAGGATGTTCCAATCAATATTGGGGAAGTTGAAGTCACCCATAACAATGCTGTTACACCTGCACCTTTCCAAAATCTGCTGTTTAATCTGCTTTTCCATCTCTCTCCTGCTGTTGGTGGAGGTGGGGGTGGGGGGGAGGATCTATAGAAAACACCCAATAAAGTGACTTTTCCTTTCATTTTACTGATTTCCACCCATACTGACTCAGTAGACAAACCTTTCTCAACAACCTCTTTTACTGCAGCTGTGATGCACTAATTAACAATACTACCCCCTTTCCTTTTTTAACCCCCCCCCCGCCCTGCTCTTTTTAAAAGATCTAAACCCTGGAACATCCAGCAACCATTCCTCTCTCTGTGACATTCATGTCTCCATTATGGCCACAACATCGTAGTTCCAAGGACTGATCCATGCTCTACATTTATTACTCTTATTTGATGGATAAGAATAAAGGAGTGCAACAGAATTCAGTGTTGAAGACTGAACCATTTACAATCTATATTGTCATCGTGATGGAGAAGCCTTAAAGTGCCCACAGGCCTTGAGTATAGGAGTTGGGGGGGTCTTGTTGCAGTTGTACAAGACATTGGTTAGGACACTTTTTGGATATTGCATTCACTTCTGATCTCCCTGCTATAGCAAAGGTGTTGTGAAACTTGAAAGGGTTTACAAGCATGTTGCCTGGGTTGGAGAGCTTGAGCTATAGGGAGAGTCTGAACCATTTGAGGCTATTTTCTCTAGAGCGTCAGAGGCTGAGGGGGACCTTATAGAAGTTTGTAAAATCATGAGGGACATGGATAGGCTGAATAGCTGAAGTCTTCTCTCCAGGGTAGGGGAGTCTAAAACTAGAGGGCATAGGTTGAAGGTGAGAGGTGGAAGATTTATAAGGGGCCTAAGGGGCAATGTTTTCACACAGAGTATGTATGGAGTGAGCTGCCTGGAGGGAAGCTGGTACAATTATGACATTTAAAGGGCATCTGGATGGGTATATTGAGTCATAGAGATGTTCTGCTCAGAAACAGACCCTTCAGTCCAACTCATCCATGCTGACCAGATATCCCAACCTAATCTAGTCCCATTTGCGAGCACTTGGCCCATATACCGCTAAATCCTTCCTATTGATAAACCCATCCAGATGTCTTATAAATGTTGCAATTGTACCAGCCTCCACCACTTTCTCTGGCAGCTCATTCCATACACACATGGCCGTCTGTGTGAAAAAGTTGCCCCTCAGGTCCCTATTATATCTTTCCCCCTCATCCTAAACCATGGCCCTCTAGCACTGGATTTGCTCACCCCAGGGAAAAGATTTTGTCTATTTACCTTTTCCATTGCCCTCATGATTTTATTAACCTCTATAAGGTCACCCCTCAGTGGTTTAGAAGGATATGTGCCAAATGCTGGCAAATTGGACTAGGTTCATTTCGGAGTTGGGCCAAAGGGTCTGTTTCCATTTTGTACATCTCTAGAACTCTATGACATAACAAGCTTTTATCTACAACACTCATTTTTAAAAAGACATTGAGCCAAAATGACTGTAGATATATGTTCAGTGGCTTTCTGGAATGTCACTTCTCAGGTGTTGTCAAGGAAGCTTCAAAGAAATAGACCAAAACGGGAGAAACACATTACAAACTCAACTATAATCTCCTGGGAGTTATCCAGATTGTAAACATTGTGTGAGAGAAAAGACGACAGCCTGAGCATAAAATACATTTTGTGTTATTTTTTCTCCTCTCAAGAATAAAGGCAAAAGGGTTTAAAAACCAGCTCACTCAACATCTGTGTGTGCTTGGAAGAGTTTGTTTATGTGAGCTGAGATGCTTATGTGTGCCATTAGGCTGAGGTATTCATATGTACGAACCTGTGCTTGAGATTAGAGTGCAGTGAAAATCACAGTCAAAGGATCACCCCTTAGTCACCCCTATATCGCAGGTAAAAGCTTTTCACTCTGACTACTTGAAGCCAGCTAGCTAGCAAGCCTTTAACAGAATCAGGCTCTTTTGCTCTAAGATTGCCAGTTACCCAACATCAAAAGGAAACAGGCCAAAAAGATTTCAACTAACATATGTATGACAAGATGTACGTTCAACAGGGATTTTTTTCTCTCCTATTTCTCATGAAGCATGTGACTTGAAACTTGGTGCTGAGATGTCTGATCCATGGAAAGCAGAGCAAATTGCTTAAGGGTTTTATTTTAATTCGACAGAAGAAACATGAGTTTGTAGAACCAGGCTCACACAGACTTTGCTTTCAGTTGGTGAAATTGGGGTTCTTTTGGAGCTGAGGTTGCTTGATACTCTGCTGCTAGATTCATACTTTCAATTTTTCCTTTCTCCTGGACTAGCAAAAATCACAAGTGAGAAACAATCTGTTTTGCTGAAATTTTGCTAAAGGCTTGTTTATGAGATGCCGTTATATTTGAACAGTTGAGCAGTGCTCAAATAATATATTATTTTGTTGTTTACAAGCAACTATACAGACCTCAGTAATTGCACAGAGACTTCAGAGATTCAGGCTGAAGTTTAATTTTCTCCCTGTGTATGTTTGGCTTGGAGGCTTTGGGGATCTCAGTGTGGGAGTTAATGCAAGGATTGAGTGTTTATCTACTTCCTGACTATCTGTGAGGTCAAGCACAAGGAAGATCGAGGAAAATTGCTCAAACGTCTCACCCGACTGCTCTTGGTCCTTTGCTATCTGCAGGGGGTTCAATTTGCCACATGAGGAGGCCAGCCAGTAAAGTCTGTCAGCTGCCCTGTGGTTTGCAAGATGGGACTGGAGGTGGGAAGATTGGATCTTGATGGATAATTGTGGGTCCCCAGAATGTCCCTAATTTCAAGGGTCATTCATTCTAAAGGTTTCCCCAAACTCATTCCTTCTACCTTTGCAAAGCCTATCTAAAAATCACACAACACTAGGTTACAGTCCAGCAGGTTTATTTGGAAGCACTAGCTTTCAGAGCATTGCTCCTTCATCAGGTGATTGTGAAGGAGCAGCATTCCGAAAGCTGGTGTTTCCAAATAAACCTGTTGTACTATAACTCGGTGTTGTGTGATTTTTAACTTTGTACATCCCAGTCCAACACTAGCATCTCCAAATCATGAAAAACAACAGAATTCTTGTACTGATGACTATCCCAGGCTAGTTCAATAGCTGTAGCACAGCACACAGAAGCACTGGGCCTCAATCATCAGGCAAAAAACAAAGCCAAGTCTGTGACACTTCCTCAAGGTATGACACTTTTAGATCAGAAGGAGGCTGAGAGAGATATGTAATCAAATCTGTCTTCAAACTTCTCATTGTAATAATCCCAAATTGTCAAGCAGCATGTAATGGGCAATGACTCACTCACATTCAAATTGGAAAATATAGGGGGTGATGGATTCTCAGGAGAACAAAGCACAGACAGCCAAGTTTCTGATATAGAGACTGGCACTATTGCAATGAGGGGTAAGTCAGGTTCCAAGAGATCAATTGTGTTAGGGGACTCTCTAGTCCGAGGTACAGACAGGCGTTTCTGTGGCCAGCAGTGAAAAATCAGAATGGTGTGTTGCTTCCCTAGTGCCAGGATCAAGGATATCTCAGAAAGGGTGCAGAATGTTATCAAGGGAGAGAGGAACCAGCAAGAGGTCATTGTCCACATTGTAACCAATGACATAGGAAGGGAAAAGGTTGAGATTCTGAAGGGTGATTACAGAGAGTTAGGCAGGAATTTAAAAAGGAGGTCCTCGAGAGTAGTAATATCTGGATTACTCCCAGTGCTACGAGCTAGTGAGGGCAGGAATAGGAGGATAAAGCAGATGAATGCATGTCTGAGGAACTGGTGTATGGGAGAAGGATTCACATTTTTGGGCCATTGGAAACTCTTTTGGGGTAGAAGTGACCTGTACAAGAAGGACGGTTTGCACCTAAATTGGAAGAGGACTAATATACTGGCAGGAGAAAGTGAGGACTGCAGATGCTGGAGATCAGAGCTGAAAAATGTGTAGCTGGGAAAGCGCGGCAGGTCAGGCAGCGTCCAAGGAGCAGGAGAATTGATGTTTCAGGCATAAGCCCTTCTTCAGGAATGAGGAAGGTGTGCCAAGCAGGCTAAGATAAAAGGTGGGGAGGAAGGACTTGGGGGCGGGGTAGTAGGAATGTGATAGGTGAAGGAGGTTAAGGTGAAGGTGATAGGCCAGAGAGGGGGTGGGGATGGAGAGGTCAGGAAGAAGATTGCAGGTTAAGAAGGCAGTGCTAAGTCCAAGGGTTGGGACTGAGACAAGGTGGGGAGAGGGGAATTGAGGAAGCTGGAGAAATCTGCATTCATCCCTTGTGGTTGGTGGGTTCCTAGGCAGCAGATGAGGCGCTCTTCCTCCAGGCGTCGTGTTGCCATGGTTTGGCGATGGAGGAGGCCAAGGGCCTGCAAGTCCTTGGCGGAGTGGGAGGGGGTGTTAAAGTGTTCCGCCACGGGGAGGTTGGGTTGTTTGGTGCAGGTATCCCAGGGGTGTTCTCTGAAACGTTCCGCAAGTAGGCGTCATGTCTCGCCAATGAAGAGGAGGCCACATCGGGTGTAGCGGATGCAGTAAATGATGTGTGTGGAGGTGCAGGTGAATTTGTGAGAGATATGGAAGGATGTAAGGGGGGTGGTGTGGGTGCAAGTTTTGCATTTCACGCGGTTGCAGTGGAATGTGCCGGGAGTGGAGGTTGGGTTGGTGGGGGTTGTGGACCAGACGAGGGAATTGCGGAGGGAGTGGTCTTTCCGGAACGTTGATAGGGGAGGGGAGGGAAATATATCCCTGGTGGTGGGGTCTGTTTGGAGGTGGCAGAAATGACAAAGGATGATATGATGTATATGGAGGTTGGTGGGGTGGTAGGTGAGGACCAGTGGGGTTCTGTCCTGGTGGCGATTTGAGGGGTGGGGTTCAAGGGCAGAGGAGAGGGAAGTGAAGGAGATGCAGTGGAGAGCATCGTCAACCACATCTGAGGGGAAATTGCGGTGTTTGAAGAAGGTGGCCATCTGAGTTGTTCGGTATTGGAATTGGTCCTCTTGGGAGCTGATGCGGCGGAGGCGAAGGAATTGGGAATATGGGATGGCGTTTTTACAGTGGGCGGGGTGGGAGGACGTGTAATCTAGGTAGCTGTGGGAGTCAGTCGGTTTATAGTAAATGTCTGTGGTGAGTCGGTCGCCCAAGATAGAAATGGAGAGGTCTAGGAAGGGGAAGGAGTCTGAGATGGTCCAGGTAAATTTGAGGTCGGGGTGGAAGGTGTTAGTGGGTGAAGTGTTCAACCTCCTCGTGGGAGCACGAGGCAGCGCCGATACAGTCATCGATGTAGCGGAAGTAAAGGTGAGAGGTGGTGCCAGTGTAGCTGCGGAAGACGGACTGTTCCACATATCCTAGGAAGAGGCAGGCATAGCTGGGGCCCATGCGGGTGCCCATGGCTACTCCTTTGGTTTGGAGGAAGTGGGTGGATTGGAAAGGGAAGGTGTTCAGAGTGAGGACCAGTTCAGTCAGTCGAAGGAGAGTGTCAGTGGAAGGGTACTGGCCCCCATGCCTAACCCCGCCCCCACTCCCAGCTCCAGCCCCACACCAGGTCCTAGTTCATAGCCCTGCCGTATTTTCACCATCCCTCCAGACCTCCCCTTCTCTGAGGATGAAAGATCAGTCCTCAGCAGAAGGGTCCCCTTCATCCCCCTATGCTCCCGGATTAACTAGTTCAACACGGAGCGAGACATCGAACAATTCTTCCGCCGCCTTTGCCTTCACGCCTACTTCTTCAACCAGGATTCTCACCCACCCTCTGACGGCCCCTCTTCCCGCCTCCAACACACCCTATCCACCTGGACACCCCGTGCTGACCTTTTACCCACCCTCGATCTCTTCATAGCCAACTGCCGCCGCGATGTTGACTGCCTCAACCTGTCCACCCCTCTCACCTACTCCAACCTCTCACCCTCGCAACGTGTAGCCCTCCACTCCATCCGCTCCAACCCCAACCTCACTATCAAACCGGCAGACAAAGGGAGACGCGGTGGTAGTTTGGCGCACCGATCTTTACATTGCTGAGGCTAAACGCCACCTCCTCCTACTACCCCCTTGACCATGACCCCACCTCCACCACCAAATCATCATCTCCCTGACCATCCATAATCTCAGCACCTCAAGGGATCTCCCATCCACCGCCTCCAACCTCATAGTCCCGCCAACCCGCACTGCCCGTTTCTACCTCATGCCCAAAATCCACAAACCTGAATGCCCCGGCCGACCCATTGTCTCAGCCTGCTCCTGCCCCACTGAACTCACCTCCACATACCTCGACACTGTCCTGTCCCCCTTTAGTCCAAGAACTCCCCACCTACGTTCGGGACATCACCCACGCCCTCCACCTCCTCCATGATTTTCGCTTCCCTGGCCCCCAACACCTTATCTTCACCATGGACATCCAGTCCCTATATACCTTCGTCCCCCATCCTGAAGGCCTCAAAGCCCTCCGCTTCTTCCTTTCCCACCAACCCAACCAGTATCCTTCCACTGACACTCTCCTTCGACTGATTGAACTGGTCCTCAATCTGAACAACTTCTCTTTCCAATTCTCCCACTTCCTCCAAACCAAAGGAGTAGCCATGGGCACCCACATAGGCCCCAGCTATGCCTGCCTCTTTGTTGGATATGTGGAACTGTCCATCTTCTGCAGCTACACTGGCACCACCCCCCACCTTTTCCTCCGCTACATCGATGACTATAACAGTGCTACCTCGTGCTCCCATGAGGAGGTTGAACAGTTCATCCACTTTACCAACACCTTCCACCCCAACCTCAAATTTACCTAGACCATCTCAGACTCCTCCCTCCCCTTCCTAGACCTTTCCATTTCTATTTCGGATGACAAACTCAAAATGGACATTTACTATAAACTGACTGACTCCCACAGCTACCTAGATTACACCTCCTCCCACTCTGCCCCCTATAAAAACACCATCCCATATTCCCAATTCCTTTGCCTCCGCCGCATCTGCTCCCAGGAGGACCAATTCCAATACTGAACAACCCAGATGGCCTCCTTCTTCAAAGACCGCAATTTCCCCTCAGACGAGGTTGATGATGCTCTCCACCGCATCTCCTCCACTTCCCGCTCCTCCGCCCTTGAACCCCACCCCTCCAATCACCACCAGGACAGAACCCCACTGGTCCTCACCTACCACCCCACCAACCTCCAGATACATCGTATCATCCTTCGTCATTTCTGCCACCTCCAAACAGACCTCAACACCAAGGATATATTTCCCTCCCTTATCAGCATTCAGGAAAGACCACTCCCTCCGCGACTCCCTCATCATGTCCACACCTCCCACCAACTCAACCCCCACTCCCGGCACCTTCCCCTGCAACCGCAAGAAATGCAAAACTTGCGCCCACACCCCCCCCCCTCACTTCCCTCCAAGGAAGCAAGGGATCTTTCATATCCATCACAAGTTCACCTGCACCTCCACACACATCATTTACTGCATCCGCTGCACCCAATGTGGCCTCCTCTACATTGGGGAGACAGGCCGCCTACTTGCGGAACATTTCAGAGAACACCCCTGGGGCACCCACATCAACCAACCCAACCGCCCCGTTGCGGAACACTTTACCTCCCCCTCCCACTCTGCCAAGGACATCCAGGTCCTTGGCCTCCTCCATCGCCAGACCATGGCAACACGACGCCTGGAAGAAATGCGCCTCATCTGCCGCCTAGGAACCCACCAACCACAAGGGATGAATGCAGATTTCTCTAGCTTCCTCATTTCCCCTCCTCCCACCTTATCTCAGTCCCAACCCTCAGAACTCAGCACTGCCTTCTTGACCTGCAATCTTCTCCCCGACCTCTCCGCCCCCACCTCCTCTCTGGCCTATCACCCTCCCCCAAGTCCCTCCTCCCTACCTTTTATCTTAGCCTGGTTGGCACACCTTCCTCATTCCTGAAGAAGGGCAGTTGCCCGAAATGTCGATTCTCCTGCTCCTTGGATGCTGCCTGACCTGCTGCGCTTTTCCTGCAACACATTTTTCAGCTCTAATATACTGATAGGGAGATTTGCTAGAATTGCTCGGGAAGATTTAAACTAGTAAGGTGGGGGGTGGGATCCAGGGGGATAGTGAGGAAAGAGATCAATCTGAGACTGGTACAGCTGAGAACAGAAGCGAGTTAAACAATCAGGGCAGGCAGGGACAAGGTAGGACGAATAATTTAAACTGCATTTATTTCTATGCAAGGGACCTAACAGAGAAGGCAGATGAACTCAGGACATGGGACTGGGCTATCATAGCAATTACAGTAACATGGCTCAAGGATGGGCAGGACTGGCAGCATTTTGTTCCAGGATACAAATGCGACAGGAAGGATAGAAAGGGAGACAAGAGAGGAGGGGGAGTGGCATTTTTGATAAGGAATAGCACTACAGCTGTGCTGAGGGAGGATATTCCTAGAAATACATACAGGGAAGTTATTTGGGTAGAACTGAGAAATAAGAAAGGGATGATCACCTTATTGGGATTGCGTTATAGACCCCCTAATAGTTAGAGGGAAATTGAGAAACAAACTTGTAAGGAGATCTCAGCTATCAGTAAGAATAAGGGTGGTTATGGGAGGGGATTTTAACTTTCCAAACATAGACTTGGACTGCCATAGTGTTAAGGGTTTGGATGGAGAGGAATTTGTTAAGTGTATACAAGAAGATTTTTTGATTCAGTATGTGGTTGAACATACTAGAAAAGTTGCAAAACATGACCTACTTTTGGGAAACAAAGCAGGGCAGGTGACTGAGGTGTCAGTGGGGGAGCACTTTGGGGCCAGCGACCATAATTCTATTAGATTTTAAATAGTGATGGAAAAGGATAGACCAGATCTAAAAGTTGAATTTCTAAATTGGAAAAAGGCCAATTTTGATGGTATTAGGCAAGAACTTTCAAAAGCTGATTGGGGGCAGATGTTCGCAGGTAAAGGGATAGCTGGAAAATGGGAAGCCTTCAGAAATGAGATAATGAGAATCCACAGAAAGTATATTCCTGTCAGGGTGAAAGGAAAGGCTGGTAGGTAAAGGGAATGCTGGACGATGAAAGAAACTGAGGGTTTGGTTAAGACAAAGAAGGAAGCATATATCAGGTATAGACAGGATAGATCAAGTGAATCCTTGAAAGAATATAAAGGCAGTAGGAGTATACTTAAGAGGGAAATCAGGAGGACAAAACAGGGACATGAGATAGCTTTGACAAATAGAGTTAAGGCGAATCCAAAGGGTTTTTACAAATACATTAAGGACAAAAGGGTAACTAAAGAGAGTATAGGGCCACTCAAAGATCAGCAAGGCGGTCTTTTGTGTGGAGCCACAGAAAACTGGGGAGATGCTAAACAAGTATTTTGCATCAGTATTTACTGTGGAAAAGGATATGTAAGATATAGAATGTAGGGAGATAGATGGTGACACCCTGCAAAATGTCCATATTACAGAGGAGGAAGTGCTGGATGTCTTGAAAGGCATAAAGGTGGATAAATCCCCAGGACTCAGTGGGAAGCAAGAGAAGTGATTGTTGGGCCACTTGCTGAGATATTTGTGTCATCGATAGTCACAGGTGAGGTGCTGGAAGATTGGAGGTTGGCTAACGTGGTGCCACTATTTAAGAAGGGCGGTAAGGACAAGCCAGGGAACTATAGACCAGTGAGCCTGACGTAGGTGTGGGCAAGCTGTTAGAGGGAATCCTGAGGGACAGGATGTACATGTATTTGGAAAGACAAGGACTGATAAGGGATAGTCAACATGGCTTTGTGCGTGGGAAATCATGTCTCACAAACTTGATTGAGTTTTTTGAAGAAGTAACAAAGTGCATTGATGAGGGCAGAGCAGTAGATGTGATCTATATGGACTTCAGTAAGGTGTTCGACAAGGTTCCCCATGTGAGACTGGTTAGCAAGGTTAGATGTCATAGAATACAGGGAGAACTAGCCATTTGGATACAGAACTGGCTCAAAGGTAGAAGACAGAGGGTGGTGGTAGAGAGTTGTTTTCAGACTGAAGGCCTGTGACCAGTGGAGTGCCATAAGGATCTACTTTTTGTCATTTATATAAATGATTTGGATGCGGGCATAAGAAGTACACTTAGTAGGTTTGCAGATGACACCAAAATTGGAGGTGCAGTGGACAGCGAAGATTACAACAGGCTCTTGACCAGATGGGCCAATGGGCTGAGAAGTGGCAGATGGAGTTTAATTCAGATAAATGCAAGGTGCTGCATTTTGGGAAAGCAAATCTTAGCAGGATTTATACACTTAATGTAGGGTCCTGGGGAGTGTTGCTGAACAAAGAGACCTTGGAATGCAGGTTCATAGCTCCTTGAAAGTGGAGCCACAGGTGGATAGGATGGTGAAGAACGTGTTTGATATGCTTTCTTTTATTGGTCAGAGTATTGCGTACAGGAATTGGGAAGTCATGATGTGGCTGTACAGGACATTGGTTAGGCCACAATTGGAATATTGCATGCAATTCTGGTCTCCTTCCTATCGGAAAGATGTTGTGAAACTTGAAAGGGTTCAGAAAAGAGTTACAAGGATGTTGCCAGGGTTGGAGGATTTGAACTACAGGGAGAGGCTGAACAGACTGGGACTGTTTTCCCTGGACTGTCGGAGGTTGAGGGATACCTTATAGAGGTTTACAAAATCATGAGGGGCATGGATAGGGTAAATAGACAAAGTCTTTCCCTGGGGTCAGGGAATCCAGAACTAGAGGGCATAGGTTTAGGGTGAGAGGGGAAAGATATAAAAGAGACCCAAGGGGCAACTTTTTTACACAGAGGGTGTTACATGTGTGGAATGAGGTGCCAGAGGAAGTGGTGGAGGCTGGTACAACTGCTACATTTAAAAGGCATTTGGATGGGTATATGAATAGGAAGGGTTTGGAGGGATATGGACCCAGTGCTGGCAGGTGGGTGTAGATTGGGTTGGGATATCTGGTCGGCATGGACGGGTTGGACCGAAGGGTCTGTTTCCATGCTGTACATCTCCCTGACTCTAAGGTCTGGCAGATGGAGTATAATGTGGGAAAATGTGAAATTGTTCACTTTGATAGGGAGAATAAAAAATCTTAAATAAAGAATGATTGCGGAATTCCAAGATGCAGATGGATATAGATATTCTAGTGCATGAACCAATAGGTGTTAGCATGCAAGTACAGCAAATAAGTAAAACATTGAAAAGAATGCTATCACATATTTTGGAAGGAATTTAATATAAAAGTAAGAATGTTTTATATATATACTCTGGAAGACTGCAACACTACACTCTGAAATGGGAAAGAAGGTTAAGAGCCCTAGGTCTGAACACATGAAGAAGATCAATTCATCCTTATGTGATGTAACTAAAGTCACAGTCTGGTATACCTATGATTCTCAAGTGTAGCATTATTGAGTATAAATGCATAATAAAATGGTACATTGTAGTTTGAACAAGAAGATAGCTCTTGACTTTGCCTTCTCCTTGACCAGACTGTCTTGAACTCAAAACTCATCATGTAGCATCAAACCACAAGAAATTTATGTCAAATGTCTTAAATTCCACACTGTAAGTAATCTAATCTTATCTAAAGTAAAATGTGAAAACCTTTCATATGAACATTTAAATTGGTCATTGGGAAATTAAAATTGTTAAGTTATTGATCTCTACAAAGTTAAAGAAGTACACAAGTTGGTATCTTTTCTGCTGCTGGTTTTAAATTCACTTTTGCTGTAAGAGAAGGCATTTAAATCATTAACTTCCAAAATTATCCTACTGGAATCAAATCAGTGTTGCATGCCATTTAATATCATGATCCAGCTACTCTCCATCCCTTTGACAACTGGTCACTATGTCCACACTTACTCTCTCACAAAAAGATCAAGTGATCTGACTCACTCTAAAAGTCTATTTGTGTGGCACGGATATTATTTGGATCAGCAAACAACATCCCTAGAACCTGAACAACAGGGGTTATTAATCCCAAAATAGATGCAGTGAGAGCTGAGTTTGCCTCCGGCAAGGTGTTTTACCTGATGTGGCAGTATCTATGTTATCCCTCATAACCTGAGAAAATGGACATTAATATTGCAGTATTGAAGAATCTAGCAGGTATTTAACAGCTAACTACATGTACAAACATCAGGCACATAAGTGTCTGGCCTAACGTTAAGCCCTTAGACTACAATTGAGAAGGATGCTGCAAGCTGAGTGTCTGACTTCAAGTGATCCCAGTTGATAGAGTATTAGACCTTTATGTCGACAGGTCAAATGCATTAATACCGTGATGATATCATGAATATGTCCCTTCCAATTAAACCTGTTGGATTATAACCTGGTGTTGTGTGATTTTTAACTATGTCCCTTGAAGTTATACTGACCTCTTAAAGGTATACTGACATAATACAAGATATAGTTCAGGTTGTAAGAGGGAGTGGGGTTCATTATTTCATACCGAGATCTCACTCCAATAGAAACAGATAGAGGGCAGTGTGAGTTAATTCCCATAAAAGTTAGAGACACAACCTGATTACAATTCATCAAGTTCAAAGTTATCCCCACAAATTTGTCATTGTTATCTTAATTTTTTTGTGCTTCAATGAAAATAGTGAAAAGCCTAAGATCTTTTATATGAAAAATAGGAAATGCAAGCAAAATCAAGTCAGCCCTGAAATTAGAAGTACTTTTAGTTAATTCCCAGGAGATATGCTCTCTGTTTGCTGCTATTTGACTTGAGCTTTAATAACTGGCAGTTCTAGTACAGTAATCACATTCCTTCAAGAATTCCTCCAAGTAATAGGAATTAGCAAAGGAACACAGATGCATCCCGACACCTGCATGACATCCCACTTCCAGATGCAGAAGGCATTACCCACAATGCTTTACAACTGTCAATTTAATGTATCCTTTGAGAGTGTGATTAGAACTGAATGACCTTGTGCATAACCGGAAAACGCTTTAAGGACTTAGCTGTCACATTACATTTCCATCTCCGTGATGCAATACACATTTCGGTCAAAAAGCACATCTTGCAACCTCCAAATACATTCTACAATACTTGGATGTTGCATTGTTATTTCACACTCTGTACAACAGGCATAACATTACCAGATACTATTCAGTGAGAATCTTGGTGTAGGCAGAGTGTATTCGAAGGGATGCAGAGTGGGCAGATCATGGCATTAAACAGCATGTAACATTGATTTTATTCCAGCAGGATCATATTTAGGTATAACTCTTGTTATGACTACATAGGATTTTGAGGAGACTACGTCTGGAAATCTATGTGCCGTCCTAGCCTCCATATTCAAGAAGATATCTTCTCACATTGGGGATGGTAAGATAAGTGTTCACCAAATTAGTCCCTGGGATGAGAGGCTAAGCAAATTGTGTCTCTCTAATCTCTGAAGTTGAGGAGAATGAGAGGCAATCTCATCGAAGTGTAAAAGGTTTGGAAGGACTTGATAGGAAAGACGCTGAGAGATTGCTTCTATGGTCAAGGGATCGAAAAGACATGTATACAGTATCAGGATAGACAGCTGATTATTTAGGACTGAGATAAAGGGGCATTTCTTCACTCAGAGAATTGTGAGTCTTTGAAATTCCCTGCTCCAGATTTTGTAGACTCTTTATTGTTGGCTATATTTAAATCAGAAAAAAAACGATAGTTGGTCTCTGAGGAAGGATGAGCTAGGAGGCAGGAAATTGGTGTTGTAGCTCAAGGTTGGATGTTGTCGTACTGAATGTTGGAGAAGGTTTGACTAGCCATGCTGTCTACTCCTGATCTTACTTTCTTCATATACTCCAAAAACAAGCCCAGCTTCAAATCTGTTACATACTCTGTCACAAATCACCAAGTAAAGCTGTTTTTTTTTAATTGACATGTTTCAAAATTTATTCCTGCAGAGATAGGGAACAGCACCTTCCAAGCTCCTTGGATAGGGTTCAGAGCAGGACTGCGACTGAAAACATTGTGTTGGTTTGGCTCTGCAATGTGGGTAATAAATTAAGTCAAATATGGGACCAAATGGGGCAAGTTGCTGATGCCATTTAGATCTTCCTGACATTGGAGTCCCTATTCCGTCCAAAGCTGGGTGCCAATGAGGCCTCCTCTGAGATCCTGTTCACAGACCCTCTGAAATTAGAGTGCCTATGCAACAAATAATTCTATGCAGGAGCTCCTCCTCTAAAATAATGACTGGCATCTTCCATATTCAAAGCCCTCATGTGCCCCTTCCTGCCCTAGCAGGGATTACCTTTTGCAATGGGGTTGTCGGTTATCCAGAGCTTCCAGGCTTTCATTTTGGACATAGGTCTTGGAAAACACCCCCTCAACCTGAATTCAATTTATTTTTAAACAACCTGTTCGTACATGTCATTACATACCTCTGGGACAAGTGAGAGTTAAATGCAGGCCTCCTGTCCCACAGGACTGACACATCCACTGAGCCACAAAATCCTGCATTCTGAATTAGACAGTGACATAGAGGTAGTCTTTTGATTGGGTGCCTTCCATTAGGTTTCAATGTCATGCAAATGCCATGAGGATTGGGACCATTCTGGCTGAATAAAAGTTCAAAATTGCAAAGATTCTAACTAGAAAGAATAGGACTGTATCCTAACTCTATATTATTCCCAGTGGATGCTCTACATATAGCTATAACACTACAATCTGTATTCTATTCTATTAGCCTGATATACTTAAATAAGTTATGATTTATAAAGCCATAAAGTCACACAGCATGGAAACAGACCCTTTGGTCTAACCAATCCACGACCATGTTTCCAAACTAAACTAGCCCCACCTGCCTGTGCTTGGTTCATATCCCTCCAAACCTTTCCTGTTCATATACTTATCCAAATGTCTTTTAAATATTGTAACTGTACCTGTATCTACCATGTTCTCTGGTAGCTCATTCCACTTATGAACTACTCCCTGTGTAAAACATGTTGCCCCTTATGTCCTTTTTAAATATTTCTTCTCTCACCTTAAAAATATGCTTCTAGTTTTGAACTTCCCCACCCTAGGGAAAAGACCCTTGATATTCATTTTGTCTATGTTCCTCATAGATAAAATCTATGATTTTGTAAACCTCTATAAGGTCACCCCTGAACCTCCTATGCTCCAGTGAAAAACATCCCAGACTTTCCAGTATATTTTTACATCTCAAACACTCCATTCTCGCCAACATCCTGGTAAATCTTTTCTGAACCCTCTCCAGTTTAATAACATCCTTTCTATGACAGGGTGAAAACATGCTCAACGCCTTCTGAAACACCATGTCTACCTGTGACACAAATTTCAAAGGAACCCTAGGTCTCTCTGATCTACAGTACTACCCTGAGCCTTACCATTAGTTGTATAAGTCCTATTCTTGTTTGTATTACCAAGATGCAATATCTCACATTTATCCAAATTAAACTCCAACTGCCACTCTTCAGATGTCTTTGTAATCTTAGATAACCTTCTTCACTGTCTACTATGACACTAGTTTTGGTGTCATCTGCAAACTTACCAACCATGCCTACTATATTTGCATCCAAATCATTTACATAAATTACAAACTCCAATGCACCCAGTATGATCTATGTGGAACACCAATGGTCGCAGGCCTGCAGTCTGAAAAACACCCCTCCATCACTACTCTTTGCTACCATAAAGCCAACTTTGAATCCAATTGAGAAGATTTGAATCCCATGTGATCTGACATTAATAATTAGTCTACCATGAGGAACCTTGTCAAAGACTTTAGTGAAGTGCAAGTAAATAACATCTACTACTTTGTCCTGATCAATCATTTTGGTTACTTTATTAACAAAGCTCAATTAAGTTTATGAGATATGATTTTCCTCACACAAAGCCATGCTAATATTACAGAGGAGGAGGTGCTGGACATCTTAAAGTCATAAGAGTGGATAAATGTCCGAAATCTGATCAGGTGTAGCCTAGAACTCTGTGGGAAGCTAGGGAAGTGATTGCTGGGTCCCTAGCTGAGATATTTGTATTATCTATAGCCACAGGTGAGGTGCCAGAAGACTGGAGTTTAGCTAATGTATAGTCTTGCCAAATGAATGTAAATCCTATCTTTCAGAATAACCGCCAATGACATATCCACCACAAATATCAGATTCACACATCTATGGTTTCTAGATTTCTCCTTACAGACTTTATTAAACAATGTCACAGCATTAGCCATGCTCCCGTTCTTCGGTACTTCACTTGTATTTATAGATGATTTGCCTGAATGGCATACAAAACAATACTTTTCATGATATCTTGATACATGTAACAACAATACATTAAATCAAATCAAATTAAACACTGAATGTGAGATAAACAGTCCACTTAGAGAGCCTTGAAGTGCAGTTGTGGCAAATATGTTCTCCCAAATAAGGTTAAAGAAAACCAAGGTCCAGTTCTGAGCCTTCTTGTAAAGGGTACGCCACCATTTCAGGTTTTAAATCTAACCAAGTGGAAGTTCCATTCTTCATGTATCATGTATGATAGCTCGATTATGTACCATATAAACTAATGCTGCAGTATGTGTATTATTACATAAGCTGTACACTCAACATTCATGTTTTGGTTTAATAAGTACTACTTTCCCAGAGTGGTTTTTCAATTATTAAATAAAATATCACATAGACCGGATCTAAAAGTTAAAGTTCTAAATAGGAAAAAGGTCAATTTTGATGGCATCAGACAAGAACTTTCACAAGTTGATTGGGGCGGATGCT
Source organism: Hemiscyllium ocellatum (assembly GCF_020745735.1). Lineage (NCBI taxonomy): Eukaryota > Metazoa > Chordata > Chondrichthyes > Orectolobiformes > Hemiscylliidae > Hemiscyllium > Hemiscyllium ocellatum. Next base: position 88,549,957 of record NC_083411.1, on the reverse strand, counting down.
CGCAGGTAAAGGCATGGCTGGAAAATGGAAAGCCTTCAAAACTGAGATAACAAGAGTTGAGAGATAGTATGTTCCTGTTAGGGTGAACGGCAAGGCTGATAGGTGCAAGGAATGCTGGATGGCCGGAGAAATTGAGGCTTTCATCAAGAGAAAGAAGGAAGCATATGTCAGGTATTGGCAGCAGAAATTGAGTGAATCCCTAGAAAACTAAAAAGGCAGTAGGCATATACTTAAGAGTGAAATCAGGAGGACAAAAAGGGGGCATGAAATAGCTTTGGAAAATAGAGTTAAGGAGAGTCCAAAAGGATTCCACAAATAAATTTAAGATAAAATGGAAACTAGAGAGAGACTGGGACCCCTTAAAGATCAGCTTGAACGGCAGGAGATGGAGCAGATACGCAATGAATATTTTGCATCAGTGTTTACTGTGGAAAAGGATACAGAAAATAGAGAACATGGGAAAATGAATAGCGACAACTTGAAAAGTGTCCATATTAAAGAGAAAGAGGTGCTGGATGTCTTGAAATACATAAAAGTGGATAAATCCCTAGGATCTGATCAGATGTTCCCAGAACTCTGTGGGAAGCTAGGGAAGTGATTTGCTGGGCCCCTTGTTGAGATTTTTGTATCATGATAGCCACATGCTGAAAGACTGGAGGTTGGCTAACATATTGTCATTATTTAACAAAGGTGGTAAGGAAATGCCAGAGAATTATAGACCTATGAACCTGACATCAGTGATGGGCAAGTTGTTGAACAGAATTCTGATGGACAGGAATTAATGTATTTTGAAAGGCAAGGACTGATAGGGATAGTCAACATGACTTTGTGTACAGGAAATAAAGTCCCAAAAACTTGATTGTGTTTTTTGAGGAAGTAACAAAGAGGATTGATGAGGGCAGAGATGTGGACATAATCTATATGGGCTTCAGTAAAGCTTTTGACAAGGTTCCTCATGGTAGGCTGGTTAGCAAGGTTAGATCACATGGAATACAGGGAGAACTAGCCATTTGGATACAGAACAGGCTCAAAGGTAGAATACAGACAGTGCGGTAGAAGGTTGCTTTTCAGATTGGAGGTCTGTGATTAATGGTGTGTCACAAGGATCAATACTGGGTCCTCTGCTTTTTGCCATTTATATAGATCATTTGAATGCGAACATAGAAATTATGTTTAGTAAGTTTGCAGATGACACCAAAATTGGAGGTGTACTGGACAGCAAAGAAAGTTACCTCAGAGTACCACAGGATCTTAATAGGATAGGTCAATGGGCTGAGGATTGGCAGATGGAATTTCATTTTGATATATGTGAGGTACTGCATTTGGTAACGCAAATCAGGGCAGGATTTGTACACTTAATGCTACAGTTCTCGGGAGTGTTGCTGAACAAAGAGACCTTGGAATGCAGGTTTGGAGTTCATTGAAAGTGGCGTCACAGGTAGACAGGATAGTAAAAAAAGTGTTTTGTACTCTTGCCTTTATAGCTCAGTGCAAAGATAATATGAGTTGGGACATCATGTTGTGGCTGTACAGGACATTGGTTAGGCCACTTTTGGAATATTATGTGCATGGAAGGATGGTATGAAACTTGACCGGATCGAGAAAGGATTTACAAGGATGTTGCCAGAGCTATAGAGAGAGGTTGAATAGGCTGGGGCTATTTTCCTTGGAATGTCAGAGGCTGAGGGGTGACTTTACGGAGGTTTATAAAATCAGGAGGGGCATGGGTAAGGTGAATACACAAGGCGGTTTACCCAGGTTATGGGAGTTCAGAACTAGAGGGCATAGGTTTAAGGTGAGAGGGGAAGGATATAAAAGGGACCTAAGCAGCAACTTTTACTCACAGAGGGAGGGGCATGTATGGAATGAGCTGCCAGAAGAAGTGGTGAAGGCTGGTACAATTACAACATTTACAAGGCATCTGGATGGTTATATGAATTGGAAAGTTTAGAGGGATATGGGCCAAATGCTGGCAAATGGGACTAGATTTATTTCGGATGTCTGGTTGGCATGGATGAGTTGGACCAAAGTGTCTGTTTCCATGCTGTGCATCTTTATGACACTATAACTCGAGACATATCAATAAAGAAACATCCATAATTATCCAAATACAGCTGTCTATGAATTTTGCATCCATTAAATGAAATAAAGACGTGCATTTATTTAGTGCCTTTCACAGCTTCAGGCCATCAGAAAGTGCTTTACAAGCATTGTTACTGCAGTAAGGTGGGAAATTCGCCAATTAATTTGTGTACAGTAGGATCTCCTCGACTCCAATGCAATGATGGACAGAAAACCTGTTTTATATTGCTGAAGATTGAAGGATAATTATTAGCCAGGATATCAATGAAAAATACTTTTCAAAATAATGTCATGGAATCTTTTATATCCACCTGACAAAGCAGTACTTAATATTTCATGTCACAGATGGTACTTTTAACACTGTTGAACCCCTATAGTACTGCACCGGAATGTCAGCCTGGTTTATTATAGGAACTGAAAGCTGAGCCTGCTGACTCAGAAATTGCTTCTGACTCACAACTGAGGCTGGAAACCTTACAACAATCTATTAAACTGTAGAGAGTCATGTATCAAGTCATTGTGTAAAATATTCAGGGAATATCTTATGAATCTATTATCTATTCAAAATGTTAAAACTCAGTTGTTCCAGAAATAGTGTTAACTGCTTTTCTTGCTCACTCTTTGTATGAAAGCAAGCATCAGAAATTATTGATAAAACATCTGGTTACTACTTAGGAAATAAATATTGCCATTCAGCTATGAAGTGGTCATAAGACATTAGAACTCTATTTAATCAGTCTAAAATATCGCTCTATTGCTAGACTGACTTACCACAATAATTTACACTGAGTTTTTAGATTAGATTAGATTACTTAGATTAGATTAGATTAGATTACTTACAGTGTGGAAACAGGCCCTTTGGCCCAACAAGTCCACACTGACCCGCCGAAGCGCAACCCACCCATACCCCTACATTTACCCCTTACCTAACACTACGGGCAATTTAGCATGGCCAATTCACCTGACCTGCACATCTTTGGACTGTGGGAGGAAACCGGAGCACCCGGAGGAAACCCACGCAGACACGGGGAGAACGTGCAAACTCCACACAGTCAGTTGCCTGAGTCGGGAATTGAACCCGGGTCTCAGGCGCTGTGAGGCAGCTGTGCTAACCACTGTGCCACCGTGCCGCCCACTTGTGCCACCGTGCCGCCCACAAGTTTTATTATCACCTTGTCTTTTTATTCCTCAGCTTTCTGGATTCCAATATGGCATCTCCACTTATTGGTACCTTTCTTTTGACCCTCAAGATGTATGAGACTGAAGTTACTCCTGCTCATCAACCTCATCCAACCTCATCAATCTCTTTACTTGAGCCCACCTCCCTGGAAATATACTCATCTTCATCCAGGTTTCAAAGATACTTGAGATTTTGGCACTTTGTTTGTGGTGGAACGGTACAATTGAATTTTTTAATCTATAAATTGAGATAAGATTTATATCCCAATGATCTTAGCAGTCCGATTACTCCACAAGTGCAAATACATTGGTTTCTGTGATACTTCTCTGCTTTTACTGTCTTAAAATCCCTACAGTGAGGAAAGAGTCCATTCAACCCGTCAAGTCCACACTGATCCTCCAAAGAGTGTCCCACCCAGCCCCATACCCTATTTCCCACAGCTCATTTTGCCATGACTAATCCACCCCCCGGACACAATGAACAATGTAGTATGGCCTATCCGCTTAACCTGCAGAGTTTTTACATTGTTGGAGGAAACCGGAGCATCCAGAGGAAACCCATGCAGACCAGGGGAGAATGTGCAAACTCCACACAATCGCACAAGGCTAGATTTGAATCCAGGTCCCTGGCCCTGTGAGGCAGCAGTGCTAACCACTGAGCCACTGTCAAGCCCAACATGTCACAACAGTGGCAGGAGGGGCATTTAATCAGGTCAATTCAAGGCCACTTAAGTGTTTTGACCTATCACTGCTTGGATTAGCCCAACTGCAGGACCTGCTGATATGTGATGTACACAACAGATAAAATTGTGGGTCCAAATTGTCATCTCCTGATGTGTCTGGGGAAGGGGATGGTACCAGTGGATGGTGATCAGCACCTGTTCAGGGAGCGTGAAATGGAGAAAAGGGAGCACACTGAGAGCCATTCCTCTTACACTTGCTGTTGACCCGTCTACACCACTTTCCATGCACCCATCCTGCAAAACTATTCCCAGTATTCCTTACCTTGGCCTGGCTCTCTCTGTGATCTGAGGCAAACTGGCAAGAATTCAAACTTATTCTGCTAAAAACAGCCTAAAATTATAATCTAGCTGCCTAAATCTAGCTGTTCATCTAGCAGGGGGCTTCCTCGGGATTAAGGAAATCTGCCTGCCAACCTGCAAGATCAGTGGTGGCTTATAGCAGACCCCACTTTCTCGATGACACCATGCAGTACATGGGAATTTCCTTGGCCACTGCTCGATCAGTGAATTCCAGTGCCAATGTAGGCCTACAGTATCAATACCAAGAAAACACAATTGTCTCCATTTCATCATCCTTTCAGTTGTACTTTGTCCTGATTTGATCTGTATCGCTGTCCCTTCAACTGTCACTAGGCTGATACCATTGAATTCCTGCCCAAACTTTACCGCTCAAGAAAGCATGGAAATACTTTCCAATGGAAAATAGAAAACCTACAATGCATGTAAAGCTTATATTTTAACACCCAGAATTAAAATGTTGTAAACATGAATAATACACTGTGATCAAACACTTTACATCATATATCTAAATAGAAGTGCACTTAGGACAGTTCTCATAGATTTCACAGTAATTCCCCTGAATCGCTACTGATATAATGGTCATCAAATTCCATCAATAAGAGATAATAGAGAGAGAGATTACAATAAGAGATTAATAAGAGATTACAATTCTTTACTTTTGCTGATTTGGCTTTGAAGTTCCCTCTCAAGAGCCACTCCATCATAGACAATTTTATCACCTATTCCCGTTCTGAGCAATCATCCTTCTTTCCTGAATCTACACTCCCCTAAATGCCAAAAACTGCACTAAGGTCTTACTCACAGCTATAATTGCATCTTTTCAATAACAGTTAGCTTCACCAAGCTGGAACTTTTCTGGATTTTTATTTAAACTCTAATCCTGCTCAATTGCATCAAGCAATTTATCCTGGTGCACTTTCCAATGCCAATCTCAGTGGTACTGAACTATATGTGGCACAAGGCTTGTTCTGAACTCTCACAGTTTGTATGATGTTTCTGAAGCTGTGATTCCAACATCTAGCTACCTACTAACTCCTAGAACTTTACCCTGAGCTCCAACACCACAGAGATCTCAAAGTATTCTTGACTTTTCACTGAGTCCCTTACGTAAAACATACTTGATCAGTTATTTTCCCTACTGCAAAGTTAAAAACAGCACTGCCAAACATGGAATTTTTCTCTATACACACACACACACACACACACACACATTCAGTCAGATGGCTTGTCCTGACCAGAACTCCTCTCCAGCAATCCTTGAGTGATCTTGACTGAACTGATGAAAACCCTTTCCCTACATCCAGGCAGAACTGCCCGCAACTAATATTTTGAAACTGCCAAATATACCAATCCATTGAAAGTGAGTGGGCTTTAATGTTATATTTTCACTGAAATCTTGTTTCTGCAATGCAAACAATGCTTATGAAAAGAATGATAAATCACACAGAGACACGTTAGGATCTGGTAACAAGAAACCTACTGACATAAGACACAAAAGCACTTTCAATTGAGCCATTAGATTGGTACCAACTAATAGACTCTACCCCCACCAAATTGCCAAGACTACCATCAATTGACATCAAGTGGCCTCCAAGTTAATAGGTTCAGTAGAAATACCAGGGAGATTTGTATATTGCCTGCCATAATATGCATCCAATTGGAGAGCATGTGTAGTTTCCAGCTTTCCTAGCAAAAAAAAAGTGATGACAAAATAAGAACACAGATGTTATTAGGTCTCACCATCTGATTTACCTGCATTTTCAATGGCAATTCTCTCTGCGTAGCATTGGATAGTAGAAAATAATTTAGAATCCAAATTTTGACATTGAAGCAGCTTGTTTTTAATAGTGACATTCTGGTATTCTGATGTCAGAAAACATTTCATAGTAGCATCGCAATTATTGCTGGTGGCTGTTAATGTCACTGGTTAGCCAGGCATGTCGATAATGGTATTGGTTTTCATCCATCCACCCAGCTTTTCTTCTCCAGTTAAGGTGAACTCAGCAAACTGTTGCACAATAAAAGCATAATAGCCATTCTTAACATACCTGATGTTATTCCTGCTGCTGGATACTATTTAAACATTGATTGTGGAACATACTTCTCCAGGAATGTCTAACAGCTAATGTGACGAGTTCTGCTACTGATGTGGGGCTCTTGAGAAAACAAAGCTATCGAGTAAAAAATGAGGTCTGCAGATGCTGGAGATCACAGCTGCAAATGTGTTGCTGGTCAAAGCACAGCAGGTTAGGCAGCATCTCAGGAATAGAGAATTCGACGTTTCGAGCATAAGCCCTTCATCAGGAATAAGAGAGAGAGAGCCAAGCCGGCTGAGATAAAAGGTAGGGAGGAGGGACTAGGGGGAGGGGCGATGGAGGTGGGATAGGTGGAAGGAGGTCAAGGTGAGGGTGATAGGCCGGAGTGGGGTGGGGGCGGAGAGGTCAGGAAGAGGATTGCAGGTTAGGAGGGCGGTGCTGAGTTGAGGGAACCGACTGAGACAAGGTGGGGGGAGGGGAAATGAGGAAGCTGGAGAAATCTGAATTCATACCTTGTGGTTGGAGGGTTCCCAGGCGGAAGATGAGGCGCTCCTCCTCCAGCCGTCGTGTAGTTGTGTTCTGCCGGTGGAGGAGTCCAAGGACCTGCATGTCCTCGGTGGAGTGGGAGGGGGAGTTAAAGTGTTGAGCCACGGGGTGATTGGGTTGGTTGGTTCGGGCGGCCCAGAGGTGTTCTCTGAAGCGTTCCGCAAGTAAGCGGCCTGTCTCACCAATATAGAGGAGGCCACATCGGGTGCAGCGGATGCAATAGATGATGTGTGTGGAGGTACAGGTGAACTTGTGGCGGATATGGAAGGATCCCTTGGGGCCTTGGAGGGAAGTGAGTGTGGAGGTGTGGGCGCAAGTTTTACATTTCCTGCGGTTGCAGGGGAAGGTGCCGGGGGTGGAGGTTGGGTTGGTGGGGGGTGTGGATCTGACAAGGGAGTCACGATGTGGATCTGACAAGGGAGTCACGAGTGGATCTGACAAGGGAGTCACGAGTGGATCTGACAAGGGAGTCACGCCACACCCCCCACCAACCCAACCTCCACCCCCGGCACCTTCCCCTGCAACCGCAGGAAATGTAAAACTTGCGCCCACACCTCCACACTCACTTCCCGCCAAGGCCCCAAGGGATCCTTCCATATCCGCCACAAGTTCACCTGTACCTCCACACACATCATCTATTGCATCCGCTGCACCCGATGTGGCCTCCTCTATATTGGTGAGACAGGCCGCTTACTTGCGGAACGCTTCAGAGAACACCTCTGGGCCGCCCGAACCAACCAACCCAATCACCCCGTGGCTCAACACTTTAACTCCCCCTCCCACTCCACCGAGGACATGCAGGTCCTTGGACTCCTCCACCGGCAGAACACAACTACACGACGGCTGGAGGAGGAGCGCCTCATCTTCCGCCTGGGAACCCTCCAACCACAAGGTATGAATTCAGATTTCTCCAGCTTCCTCATTTCCCTCCCCCCACCTTGTCTCAGTCGGTTCCCTCAACTCAGCACCGCCCTCCTAACCTGCAATCCTCTTCCTGACCTCTCCGCCCCCACCCCACTCCGGCCTATCACCCTCACCTTGACCTCCTTCCACCTATCCCACCTCCATCGCCCCTCCCCCTAGTCCCTCCTCCCTACCTTTTATCTCAGCCGGCTTGGCTCTCTCTCTCTTATTCCTGATGAAGGGCTTATGCTCGAAACGTCGAATTCTCTATTCCTGAGATGCTGCCTAACCTGCTGTGCTTTGACCAGAAAACAAAGCTATCCACTGCTTTGTCTTCTGCACAGCTGATGCCTTTCAACAAATAAAAAGAAAGCAGACACAACATCTATGATTCCACACATACACTTATATACACTTCAATATACTAAAGTGGCACTGAAAGCAGGCTGCCATAGAAGAACATAGAATCCCTATGGAATGGAAAGAAACCATTCAGCTGATCACGTCCGCACCAAACCTCTAGAGAGCATCCCACTCAAATCCAGCCCCCTACCTTATCCCCATAACTCCACATTTCCCATGGCTAATCTAATTAGCCCACACATCCCAAAACACTACAGACAATTTTAACATGGCCAATCCACCTAACCTGCTTTGGACTGTGGGAGGAAACCAGAGGATCCAGCAGAAACCCATGCAGACACAGAGAGAATGTGCATACCCCTTACATACAGTCACACAAGGCTAGAAATGAACCTGGGTCCTTGGCACTGTGCAGCAGCAACACTAACCACTGAGCCACCGTGTCATGCAAAATACCATGATTTTAGTGTCCAACACAGTGGTATCCTTAAGTGAATCCATCCTGGCATTTTCTACCATCATTGACCAGAAGATGACACAACACAATTCTAGCCTTGTATCACCATTTATTGTTATGTTCTCTTTATGTAAGATTAACAAAGTTAGACCAATTAATGCTGAAACATATTTGATACATCAAGTTGTCTTGTCTACCTACTTTTCAGATTCTGTTATTTATTAATAGGAGATTACATTTTCCCATAAGTAATAAAACTCTAGTTCCCAAAGTAAGAAGCCAGAATTCAAATTTATTGTGCTACTCAGATGTCCCCCACATCAGAAATGAGACACTCATCTTCTCAGTCTGGCTAAGATTCACAGCCAGAACCCTGATAAGCAATTTTGTACAGCGTGAGCTGACCTCCCCCTGTCTTTTATTAGAAAACCATCATTCCCTTTCTCAGTTGGCATAAAAACAAGTTCCAGAGTTGAAAGGGTAGTATTCCTTCACATTTCACCTTCATCCACTTCCACTGCCGATCTTGGGCATTTGTACATACATTGTATAGATTGTTTTTAATACCCTGGATTTGAAAAATAATGAGCATTGTGATTTTATTGTCTGCAAATGGAAAGTTATTCATGCTCCAAGTAATTTCAAAACACATCCTCAGTTCTCTTTCATAATGCCAAACATGTTTCCAGTTACCCTCAGCAACCTCCTCCTGTTTACTGCTGGCTGCAGCTAGGTTATTTTTGGATTGAGAAAGTTAAAACCCACGACATGCTGCTGGCAGCAGCTGCCATAAGATTGAGTTAAGGAAGCACAGTTCAGGATTTCCAGGAAGAAGCTCACTATTGAAAACAAAGCATCCCACCCTGCCTGCAGTCACTTTGACTCCTTCCTGGTTTTTTGTTCAGTGTCCAGAGAGACACACAGTTAAAAGCTTTAAAACTCTTGTCTGCATTCGTGTGCATTTGGGTAAAAGATTTTGATGTGGTTCCCACACTAAAGCCTCATTAAAATGAAACAGGAGTCAGCCAGCAGGCCCATAAAAGTTAACAATAAACAACACTTATCTCTCTATTTACTTCACATGCAGATGTACATGAATGTTTTACATACTCTTTCAAGAATGGAAATTTTTTGGCTCCTACCCTTTCTTGAAATAGTTGTTGACCAGATTGCTTAAGTGTCAAAAACTTCAATTAGTTACTTGGTCAGTAAAGTATGTTCAATTGCTTACTTCTAGCATAGAAAAATGGTTTGTTTCACATTGTTGGTGACACTAATAGAATTTGTTGGCACATTGGCCTCGTATAACCTACATGGCTGATGTCCCCTGAAGCTGGTAAATGACATGATCTATTGGCATTGTTGTTAGTGCCACTTAATGGCAACTTTCAGATTTCCTTTTACCAAATCATCAGATGACACTATAAGGGCAAGCACCAGGATACATGGAAGTAATTCGCTGTCTTAAACTCAGTAATGGATCAAAAAACAATGAGCTAATCTCAGGAATTTGTATGTTCTGTCGTGGCACTTGAAGTAACGAGGTCAAAACCAGCGCAAGATGCTTCATGTTTGTTACATTCACAACAACTGGAGTCTGGAGTGATACAAAACAAAACTTATGGGGATATTTTCAATGTCAAAATAAATCTCAAACCAGCCCAATTACTATTTTATGTGAAGAGTAAGGAAGAGACTAACCACTATACAGTTCACAGGAGCAAAGTTGCTCAACTTCACATCTTAGCGGGATGTTATGCTTCAGATTTTTTTTCATTGTATGAGCTGCTGGGTTTCACAGACATTGGGTATGGCAGCATCTAAAGGGAGACAAATATTGCTATAAAGAGCAGGTAAGTGTGAAAACTAATGGGAGTGCTTTTACCTGATCTCCAAGCAAATTATTTGATTTTCCTCATCTTGCAAACTGATGACCTTTCGCTGGCCTCCATGACTCATAATATCCTCAGGGCATTCCCACACACCTTTGCAGGTCTTCCTCCGACAGTCTTCTCTTCTCCTCCCTTAATCTCTCCAGCCTCTTGTGATCATTTATCCTCTTCTGTTATTTGTCCACCATCCCCACCCATATCCATCAATGTTGTGTCTAAGCGCCAATCTCTCCTGGACCATCAACAATGTACCTACCCATCACCCCCTTCTCTGTTCCATGGCTGCTGACCTGTACCAAAGGTCAATCCAATCATCAGATAGCCTTCCAGTCCGGCATCCTGAAGCAAGAAACAGAATTTTAAAATAGTATCTTGTCCTGTCATTAAAATCAGGAGAACATTATTTCCAGAACCTCGGAAAATTGGATTTTCAGGTGTCCCCATTGGAGAACTGTCGCCTACCTCCAACTTCAACCCCATATTGAGATTTGATGCTGCCAGTAAAAATGATAGACATGTATTTAACACTGTGACAAATGTTCTGTCCCTGAATCCTGCACTGCATTTCTTTACAGCTGTTTATGATGGCATACTGTCAGAAACTGCTAATTGTAAAATCACCCAAAGCTTTTTATTTTTGTATTCATATTCTATTTACATACAAGTTGCACTGCATAACAAAACTGATAATAGATTCATACAGCTGGTTATGTATTAAAAACAGGACTTGAGTAAGTCACTCTCAAAGTACAACTCGACAAACACCAGCTCCCCTGGGATGTAGGGTCAAAAGAGCGACAGAAAACTGGGATAAAAACTTGTTAACAAAAAAAAACCTTAGAATTAAATAAGTTTCTTGGTGGTTCAATCCTTCCTCTGATATGGAGGACAATCCAAATTTATAGCATTTTGGAAGGATATTGAAAGTTTTTATTGTCTGTCATGTTGTTTTGAACTCTCAGCTGCAAGCAGTTCACAGTTATCTTAAAGGTAGCAGAAGTAGATTGAACTGGCTCAACGCCTCACTCTCTTGTTTGTCCTGGTTATGTGAACAGGAATTCTGTCGATCAGAAAGATCAAATGCAAATCACAGCCACCCACAAATCCCAGGAAATAGATGAAAATGCAAATACACACTGGAAAATTGTTACTGCATCCATGCGTGTGTGTGTTCGAGCACACTCCTATGCACAGTGGGAAATGTTTCTCGATATCTTCATCAAGCACAGAATCGGTCACTGAAAGCTTGTGAAGTAAGATAGTTTTAAATCTCATCATTATGAGATGCTTTTGCCTTGAGGGGCCTCCTTAATACAGGCATAGAATGGTGATTTGAGAGCGGTGTGTGAATACCCTTTGATATGAAAGACAGCCATATTCTTCTAGCATGACACCACTTACTATTATCAACATGCGGAGGATTAAAAACAACTCATTTAACTGAGGCAGACTAAGAAGAGTGCAGCTGGGTTGTCATCTTGATTGGGTTGCTATTTTCTGGTTTGTCACCTTTGCCTTTCCATTGAGGTAGGCCATTGACCCCTGTCCATTTAGCACAGGGTATAGGTGGAGCTGTGGGTGAGGAGTGTCAGACCCCCTGGAGGTAAGCTGGAGACCCATGGTCCTCAACCCCGAACTGCATATTATTGCTCTGTCCTCACAATGTCCTTCTGTGAAAGCCAAGAGAATATAATAAGAAGGCCAGTTTCGGTGGCACTGCAAAAACAGGCCATCCTGCTTTGTAGAGGGGACTGTCAGTCCCAGCAAGGTGTCAAGGCCTCAGTAGCTTTACAACTAAAAGAGAAATAAAACGAGAGCAAAATCATGACATACCTACAAAGTAAACAGGAGAATCGGAGAACGGAGTTTGAGTTCATGGTGATCATTGTGCTTCTTGCTTTTATACTACCGAATCTGCTTGGAACTGAAAGCAACCATGCATTTATCAGAGATTTTTTTGTGTGCTGGAGAGAATCAGTTTACCAACTTGGACCAAACCTTGCAAAGTTTGCCAAACACATCTCCTATGCTCTAGAGGCAGATAACATTTCAGCTCAGCTTCACGAATCAGTTCTGTGAAATGTAAACTAAATGACCGACAGAATATAATGATACATTTGTTCATAGAAAGGGCTCAATTCTGTTTGACAAATGCTTCACAAGTTCATGGGAAACTAGAGGACAACTGCAGCAAAGCAGGTATTCAGTAAGCTTAAAGTAAAACTACTTCATATGTAATTGTACCATTTCTTAAAGAGATTACAGATAGACAGACTTGTAATAGAACTCTGGGTATCAGTGACCATGGCAAGCATTCAGGAATCAAAAATGTCAAATAGAAACAATTTCCAAAAGCATCCACGGTGAAAATATATCTAATAGTTGACTCCTGCCATATATTGTTGGCTTCCAATAGTAACTCTCTGAAAGCCCATTAATGTACTGGATTTTAAATGTGATACATATGCTAATTAAATGATATGCATTCAGACCCATGAATGTATTTCCACCTAAATGTGATAGAATCTAATTATGGCCTTCAGTTTGAGAAAAAGGACTTGATTTTTGCAGGATCTAGGCCCCAAATACTTCGCTCCACTTTTCAAATCTTTCCAGGTCCACATAAGCAACAGTAATGCACTAGGAAGAGGTAGTGCATTATTAGCCTTATTTGACCTTAATCATCACTATTCATGTTTGGAATTGTAATCGGCATTTTGAAATAGATGGAACTCCCCATTAGTTAAAATATTTCCAACAATTAATAGAGAACGTGATATTGTGTCCCATGCTTCTAGTCCGAAGTAATCACTGTCTGTAGTTGGTGATAGTGTAAAACTGCAGTAAGTGACTCATTTCCACTCATTTGCCCCAGCGAAAATATAATAAGGATTCAGAGCTCATTATAATGCAAATTTCAGACATAGAAGCATGTGCTACCATTCCATGGCACAGCATGTCAGACTATCGGCCCAATTCCAAAAGGACTATTCTTTATTTTGTCTGCCAATGTTACTTAGCTCAGCACCTACCTAGATCCATATGTTTATACTAATGTGTTAGTTTTAAAGTGAAAGAGGCTGGACCCAGCATGGTCAGCACGTACATCACACACTTCCAAATAATATTGCTTACCTTGGCAACCAGTCTCTAAACAAACTCCTCTTACCATTCAGTCATGTAAACAGAAAACTTTAAGCAACTAATTCTGCACTGGCTCATACTTTCTATCATCAGACTGGGCGTTGGCAAATTGGCACCAATCCGGCATTAGGTTGTGGTGTTGGTGGTAAGTTGATGCACAGATGCTATCTGAGGTGATTCATGACTCATTCAAGTTGCTGCCAATGCTCTGGGCTAAAAGTAATGATGACCATTAGCTTCTAATTAAATTGGCACAAGTAGTATGGGGTGGCTATAGCATGATGGTAATATCACTAGACTAGTACTCTTGAATCCCAGACTAATGTTTTTGGTGCATGAGTTCAAATCCCACCATTGTAGATGGTGAAATTTGAATTCAGATTTTAAAAAAGGGTCTGGCAACCATGTAACTATTGTTGATTGTTGTAAAAACCCATCTGGTTCACTAACGTACCTTTAAGGAAGGAAATCTGCCAGCCTTATCTGGTCTGGCCTCCTGTGACTCCAGACAGCAACAATATGATTCATTCCTAACTCTTCTCTGAAATGGCCCTAATAAGCCACTCATTAAAGGTAATTGGTGATGAGCAACAAATGCTAGATTTGCCTATTGCCACAAATGAACAATAAATGCGTAGGGTTCCGACATTTGATAAAATCTTGGATAATGACCACAAAATTGAAGAATGAATTATGTCAACTCAAAATGACCCAGAAAACTTATGTGCTGGACATGATGTTTGAAGAAGAGACCAAAATGTTTATAAGAACATTTAAGATAACAGCAGGATTAAGATATTGATAAAATAATCAAACCTAGAAAGGCTAACTTCCTTGTCTGAATGTTTCTGCAATTCTACATGTTAAGAGATGTTAGAACATAAATTAATTCGATAAGGGGATATTACAAGAGAACTGGAGGCCAGCCAAAATGATTTGTAGATTTAAAGGGAAGATAGACCAAGTAAAGAGAACTATGGACCAATTAATATCACATCAGCAGGAGCAAAACGATGGGATTCTTATTCAAAAATGTAATAGAAACATTTAGAAACTGAAAATGTAGTAAAGAGTAGTCAGTATAGATATCAAAAAATGAGGTTACAATTAGAGTCATAAAGATGTACAGCATGGAAAAAGACCCCTTGGTCTAACTTGTCCATGTCAACCAAATATCCTAACCTACTCTAGTCCCATTTGCCAGCACTTGGCCCATATTTCTCTAAACCATTTCTATTCTTACATTCATCCAGATGTCTTTTAAATGCTGTAATTGTACCAGCCTCCACCTCTTTCTCAGGCAGCTCATTCAATACACGCACCACCTGCTGCATGAAAAAGTTGCCCCTTAAGCCCCTATTATATCTTTTCCCTCTCACTCTAAACCTATGCCCTTTAGTTCTGGACTCCCCCATCCCAGGGAAAAGACTTTGTCTATTTATCCTATCCATGTCCCTCATGATTTTATAAACCTCTGTAAGGTCACCCCTCAGCCTCCAACACTCTGGGAAAACAGCTCCAGTCTATTCAGCCTCTCCCTTAATCAAGTTTATTCAGTTAGTTGATAAAGCTTAAGAGACAAAGATTATGCAGCACATGTAATATATTAGGATTTTCAAAAAAACATTCAGAAAGGCTCATGACTAATCTCTGAACTTATAGACTTACTCAGATAGGCAAAGGTTTGAAATGGCATTCCACAAGGATTAGTGCTGGGATCACTGTTGTTCGCAATTTACATAAATGATTTGAACTCAGGAACTGAGAGTGCAATATCAACTTTTGAGAGTAATATGGGATATCATTTTTTTCTCCAAGGAGGCTACGTGCAAAATATAGGAAAACATTAATAAACATGTAGAAGGAGTGTGTAATTGGCAAATTCATTTTAATCTGGAGGTGTAGGGTAATATGTTTTGGTTGGAAGAATGAGAATGCCACATACTGTGAGGAATGTAAGTGCCTACATGAGAGAGGGGGGCAGAGTGATCTGGTGATGCCACCGTACAAATCACTAAAAGTAGTGATGTAAGTTAATTAGAACATAGAACATTACGGCGTAGTACAGACCCTTCGGCCCTCGATGTTGCACTGATCTGTCAAATTAACCTGATGCCCATCTAACCTACACCATTCCATTATTACCCATTTAAATGCCTTTAACATCGATGAGTCTACTACTGTTGCAGGCAAACCATTCCACATCCCTGCTACTCGCTGAGTAAAGAAAATACCTCCTGATATCTGTCCTAAATCTATCACCCCTCAATTTAAAGCTATGTCCCCTTGTGTTGGTCTTCACCACCTGAGGAAAAAGGCTCTCATTGTCAACCCTTCTAACCCTCTGATTATCTTATATGTCTTGATTAAGTTACCTCTCTAAAATGAAAACAGCCTCTGCTCTCTCAGCCTTTCCACGTAAGACCTTCCTTCCATAACAGGCAACATCCTGGTAAATCTCCTCTGAACCCTTTCCAAAGCTTCTACATTCTTCCAAAAATGCAGTGACCTGAATTGCGGCCTTACCAGTGTCTTGTACAGCTGAAGCATGACCTCATGACTCCAAAACTCATCCTCTCTACCAATAAACGCCAACACACCACATGCTTTCTTGACAACCCTATCAACCTGCATGTCAGACTTCAGGGATTTATGCACCTGGACACTGAGATCTCTCTGTTCATCTACACCATCAAGAATTTTACCATTAGCCCAGCACTCTGCATTTCTGTTATTTCTTCTGAAGTGAACTGCCTCACACTTGTCCGCATTAAACTCCATTTGCCACTGCTCTGCCCAGCTCTGCATCTTGTCTATGTCCTTCTGTAACCCACAACGTCCTTTGGCACTATCCACACCTCTGCCAACCTTAATGTCATCTGCAAATTAACTAAACCATCCTTCTTCACCACATCCTGATCATTTATAAAGATGACAAAAAGCAGTGCCCCCAAAACAGATCCTTGCGGCACACCACTGGTAACTGAGCTCCAGGATGAACATTTCCCATCAATGAACACCCTCTATCATCTTTCAACTAGCCAATTTCTGATCCAATTCACTAAATCACTTTCAATCCTGAAACTCCATATTTTGTGCAATAGCCTATTGTGTGGAACCTTATCAAATGCCTTACTGAAGTCCACATACACCACATCAACCACTTTACCTTCATCCACCTGTTTTGTCACCTTCACGAAGAACTCAGCAAGTTTAGTGAGCCACGACCTATCCTTCACAAAACCGTGTTGACTATCTCTAATCAAATTATTCCTTTCCAGATGATTAGAAATCCTCTCTAATAACCTTTTCCACCACCTGACCAACAACTGAAGTAAGAAAATAAAGATCTGGAAGGTCTATTCCTAGATGGATAGAAAAGCAGAGATTAAGCATTTACAGAATCTTAGTGAGATCATTTTTAAAACAAAATTGGTGACAAGTTCAACACTTATTTCCCATTCCTAATTGCACCTTTGAAGCTGGTGGTGGGTCAGCATCTTGAAATGTTGCACTTCTGTGTGGTGGAAGTCCACTTCTTTATGCTCAGGTTAGATAGATTGTGCAACTTGTTAACCTGAACTGTTCAGACAACTTGCATTCAGGATTCTAAACACATAAGAGAGAAGGTACGTTGATGGGGTCAACTAAAAAATAATAAAAAGAAAAGCCTTATGTGGATCTTAAACACCAGCATTTGACCTCTTGGGCAAAATTACATTGTTTCTGAGCTTTAAATCCGATGTAAAGATGTGCTAAATTTTCTAAAGGACAATGGCTTAACAAAACTGGAACCAAAACCTTACCTCGGAGAGGAAGGTACAACAGTGATGAGGAAAGGCAATGTACTGTTGAAAGAAAAATGAGTGACCTGGCGTGAGACTAAAATATTCTCTTAAGGATGTCTTCTGCTTCCTTCAATAACAATACTTATATTGCTAAAAAGGATATATTTTGTTGAAACTTTTTCTCTTCCACTCATCAGAGGAGTTTGTAAGCAATAATAATAAAAGGGGAAAAGCATTTATACTGCATGAGATGAGACTACTGATTAGTTGCAAGTGAACTCAACCAATCTGTAACTCTTAAAAGGATGGCTGCAGATTTTAAAAACAGGTTTGAACTGGCAAAGGTAGTGTAACATTTCTGCACAGCAAAAAGCAGGCACCAAGGTTCTTCAATGCCACAGTAGAGGTCTTACTCGAGGAAGTGGAAAGTCAGGAAGTGGTCACTGTTCCATGATGAGGCCAGGATTCCCTCAAACTAATTTTGCAAAGGTACTGGAATGAGATAGCCATGGCAGTTCCTGCATTGATCTTGGTGCAGTGCTGCACAAGACATAATGGCTTCATATCAGTAGTCAAGTTTACTGAATGTATCTTTAAACACCATGACCAATGAACAGTACCATTGGCCTCGCATATTGCATAATATGCCATGGCCCCTTCATACCTGCCAACAATCTTTATAAATCGTGACATATATCTCAGATTCACTGTTCTGCCTCATTTTCAAACATTTAGCACTGGTGCAAGCAATACACCAACATAACACATTGACAGCTATTCAACCATGTTGCAAATGTGTTGCTGGTCAAAGCACAGCAGGCCCCCACATCACCCAAATAAATTGCTGCAATACTCACTGACAGAGTTCCCCACTCTTACAGAATCAGAAGGCAGCTGGGTCTAACAGCAGTGGGACAGGTATGCCTTTAGCACCACAGAAAATGTTGTGCTAACAAGATAGGAGCAGCCATAGCTGTGGCCATGTTCAGTGATGAGGTCAAATGTATGGTTAAACACATCTTTCTTCTCACATTTCACTGCCCTTCATCCCACAATTTTCTTTTCAATTTCGAAGCTACAGTATGTATTTCCCCTACTGCAAGTTTATCTTTAGATATCAGATATCTCAGAAAAACAACTCGGCCAGGCAGTGGTGGAAGAGAATGAGAGAGCGGCTAAAACAGTGATGAAGAGGAAACAGCTGTTAGATTTGTAGCAACCCGCTCAGATATATACATTGTGCTCAGCGACTAACATAGAGGTGAGGGAGCAGGCCTGAGTGAATATTGCCTGGACAGAGACAAAGGCAAGGAGAAAGTGAGGTCTGCAGATGCTGGAGATCAGAGTCGAGAGAGTGTTACTGGAAAAGCACAGCAAGTCAGGCAGCATCCGAGAAGCAGGAGAATTGATGTTTTGGGCCGGAGCCCTTAATCAGGAATGTGACAAATGCAACACAAGTGGCAACCAACAGAAAGTGATATGCACACATGCTGCAGAGGTTTCACCTGAGGACTTTGATGAAAATGATATACAGAAGGAAGCGGATGGATATTCGATTAGATTACTTACAGTGTGGAAACAGGCCCATCAGCCCAACAAGTCCACACCAACCCTCCAGAGAGAAACCCACCCAGACCCATTCCCCTACATTTATCCCTTCACCTAACACTGTGGGCAATTTAGCATGGCCAATTCACCTTGCATGCACATTTTTGGACTGTGGGAGGAAACCGGACCATTGGAGGAAATCCACGCAGAAAGAATGTGCAAACTCCACACAGACAGTTGCCTGAGGTGGGATTTGAACCTGGGTCTCTGGTGCTGTGAGGCAGCAGTGCTAACCACTGTGCCACACCTGTCTTTGTTGTCTTAGTTCAATTGTACAGTTCAATATGTGAAATAAAATATTTGGAGCAGTAGGAAACCTGGTACAAAGCCTATGGGCGATGCCAAGGTAGATGGAAAATCCATCCCAAACATGGCATAGGGCTTTGTGCAGTGCTCAGAGTCCGTTGCCATCATGAACTCCATGAAAGCACTCATGAACGCAATCATGGTGCAGGCTGTGATGGATGATCACTACAGTACAAATAGAAACCATCCAAAACCTGAGTGCTGCCATGGAAGCACACACTGTTCAAACAAACTCAGCTTACTTCCATACACTCAGAATGCTGACATTCTGGCTACAGGTGCCAGTGTTCAAAAGTTCTGAAGTCAGTCCAGAAAACTATCCTCCAACATGTTACTAGGATTGCTAAGGTACCACAGCTCCATGAAGCAAGCACCTGTTGCCCTGTCTCAGGAAAACAGCATTTATCCTCCCACCAGACCTTGGCCAGTGATCCACAGGTGGCAGATTTCAGTGAGGCCCTCCTTTCAGAAGTGGAGATATTTTCTCACTGAGGTTGCGGGTGAAGTATTACTCTCTGACCATGGTTTCTTGCTGAACTATTAACCCTCACCTTCTCATTCCTTTTCCTATGGCTTGTCTTGGTCTGTGTCATTTCCATTCCTTCTCCTTCTCCAAACTAGTGGAGTTCATGATGGGTTTGGACTCCAAGCACTGCACAAAGCCCAGGGTCAAGTACATGATAGATTCTCCATGTACCTTGGCATTAACCATAGGCTTTCTATTGCACCAAACATTTCATTTCCCATAACCAGCAGCTATCTTCATCATCATGTACATGGGGAGTGACGCAAATTATTGCACCCATATCTGGGAGCATGTTGTTGTGCAGATTCCTTGAAGTCAGGAGCAAGCCCTTCAGAATTTGTGGTTTTCAGCTATTTTAAAAAGCTCCAGAAACCATCAAACACTTCTACAATATACCAAGACCCAACAGGGATCAATCGTCAGCTAAGTTAAAACTAGCTGATAATCCCTTTAATAGCCGAGGTGCAAGGTTTACCTGCTAC
The DNA here is from genome assembly GCF_020745735.1 of Hemiscyllium ocellatum. Classification (NCBI taxonomy): domain Eukaryota; kingdom Metazoa; phylum Chordata; class Chondrichthyes; order Orectolobiformes; family Hemiscylliidae; genus Hemiscyllium; species Hemiscyllium ocellatum. The sequence continues at coordinate 88,529,602 of NC_083411.1, read as the reverse complement.
TGAACATAGAACACTGAGCATATTTAAGAGACAGGGTCAACGAGAGCATTGTTTTCTAAAATGGCAGTGCTGATATCAAATCAATGTTTGATAATTTGCCTAGTCTACACATTTCCAGTGAATGCCCTCTGCTTGAAAGTTAGCATCCTCAAATGGCATTCAGCACCAGCCTCAGATGTGCGCACAGATGTTGTAGACACTATTTTGGAGGCAAAACAGCACATACAGCACTGAAAAATCAGATGCTACTGAGCTGAATTTTACAGTACCAGTCTGTTTATCTCATTCTAAAGCTGAATATGGCCAATTCATTAATGCTTTCCTTGAGCTACTTTCTTCAGTCGGTTAATGGTAATGTAGAAGTCCCAACAGAAATTGAACATAACCTGCTTGATTTCAGGGTTTAATAATTCATTGTACTTAGCATCAACAACTGTAGTAAATGTATTCAGCGTCACAACAAGCAGAAATTCCAGTCTCCTTCAGAATTCTGAATGTCAAATATTCCATTCATAGCCGTCATTTTCCAGTTGACTCCCATAAAATATTTGTACCTGCATGACTGCAGAACGTATAAAGGTCTTCACCTCTCATTATTTTTTTACCACGGTAAGGTCGTAATTAAAACTACATTATTCATTTTGATTTACAAAACATTTTTGTTGCTTTTAATTTGCGCACTCTCTGAAGTTTGTGAGTTGTTTTTCGAACTTTGATGCCTTTGATGAGCAAGTCGTCTCATTTTTTTAATATCCTGGCAGTTTCTGTCATGAAAACAGTGATGGCTAGATCAGTTTTTGCCATTAAAGCTGTAATAGCTTTGGCTGTATTGAAAGTGATCATCTGCAGCTCAATCAGTAAACCTTTCAATATAATGCAAGGACCATCACAATTCCTGTTGCTGTGCTTTGAAGTTCCAGCTGTAGTTCTTGTGAGACATAGGGCCCCTAACTGCTGAAACAATCAGCCCCAGAACTCAGCCAACGTCAGTCAGCAATCACCAACAAACATTTGCTTTTGTACCATTGCCAAATTTTACATGGAGATGCACAAATAAAACACTCCACAATAGGGCAGATTTTACAATGCAACAAAAGTTTGCAATTTAACATATACTGGCTAGCTCATGTGAAAGTAATAACAAACAAAAACTCATCATTACATTTGTAAAAGTGATTTGTGATGGACTCACTGAAGTCCTTGTTTAGTCATAGAGTCATAGAGATGTACACGCATGGAAACAGACCCTTCGGTCCAACCTGTCCATGCCGACCAGATATCCCAACCCAATCTAGTCCCACCTGCCAGCACCCGGCCCTGTACCAGCCTCCACCACATCCTCTGGCAGCTCATTCCATACACGTACTACCCTCTGCGTGAAAAAGTTGCCCCTTAGGTCTCTTGTATATCTTTCCCCTCTCACCCTAAACCTATGCCCTCTAGTTCTGGACTCCCCGACCCCAAGGAAAAGACTTTATCGATTTATCCTATCCATGCCCCTCATAATTTTGTAACCCTCTATAAGGTCACCCCTCAGCCTCCGATGCTCCAGAGAAAACAGCCCCAGCCTGTTCAGCCTCTCCCTGTAGCTCAGATTCTCCAACCCTGACAACATCCTTGTAAATCTTTTCTGAACCCTTTCAAGTTTCACAACATCTTTCCGACAGGAAAGAGACCAGAATTGCATGCAATATTCCAACAGTGACCTAACCAATGTCCTGCACAGCCGCAACATGACCTCCCAACTCCTGTACTCAATACTCTGACCAATAAAGGAAAGCATACCAAACGCCTTCTTCATTATCCTATCAATCTGCGACTCCACTTTCAAGGAGCTATGAACCTGCATTCCAAGGTCTCTTTGTTCAGCAACCCTCCCTAGGACCTTACCATTAAGTGTATAAATCGTACTAAGATTTGCTTTCCCAAAATGCAGCTCCTCACATTTATCTGAATTAAACTCCATCTGCCACTTTTCAACCCATTGACCCATCTGGTCCAGATCCTGTTGTAATCGGAGGTAACCCTTTAGTGTTGTCAAAAGATTTCTACACGATTGTTGTTACATTTTAGGATCTCACTTTGTTCTGGCACTTCTACAATTTGGTCCATCTGCACGGTGGCTCAGTGGTTAGCACTGCTGCCCCACAGTGCCAGGGACCTGGGTTCAATTCCCACCTCGGACAACTGTCTGTATGGAGTTTGCACATTCTCCCTGTGTCTGCGTGAGTTTCCTCCAGGTGCTCCAGTTTCCTTCCACAGTCCAAAGATGTGCAGGTTAGGTGAATTGGCCACGCTAAATTGCCTGTAGTGTTAGGTGTAGGGGAATAGGTCTGGGTGGGTTGCTCTCTGAAGGCCGAAGGGCCTGTTTCCACTCTATAGGTAATCTAATCTAATCTAAAAAAAAGTCAGAAAGACCAATTTCTGAATCTCAGGCACGAAAAAAATGTCTCATAATAATTCTTGACCAATTTTCAACAATTGTTTAAGGATAAGCAGATCACTTTGGTCAGTTTATTTCTCAACTTTATCCTCTTGACTCTTGAAGATATTGACTCAAGACAGGATGTATTTCTAAAAGAGTGGTTAGTCTTCTATTCAATGCTAAAATAGACATTTGAAATGTTCAAGTTTAGATAATTGACCAACATCATGATAAATTTGCATTTATATAGCACCATTAACATACTAAAATGTGCCTAAATGATTCACAGGAACACTCTAAAATAAGATTTGACACTGAGCCACTGCGCAGATGTCCAAAGCTTGGTTCAATGCTATTTTAAAATGCATCTTATAAGACAAAGTGAGTTAGAGTAGTTCAGGAAGAGAATTCCAGACCATATTGTGTAGTCACTTGAAGGCATTGCCACCAATAGTGGAGCAATTAAAATCCAGGGTACTCAAGAAATCAGAATTAATTAAACGCCTGAAGTTGTACAACTAGTTGTGATTACAGAGATAAGGAAGGAGAGGTCATTGACAGGTTTGCAAACAAAGATAAGAACTTTAAACTTGAGTTTTTTTATCATGGAAATTATCATAACATTCCCACAGGGCAGTTAGAGGCCATTCAGCCCATTGAGTCTGCAACAACCCTCAGAAGATTATCCCACCAAGACTCACCCTATACCCATAATCCCACATTTAACATTGTTAGCCCACGTAGCCTGCACATCCCTGAACCCAATTTAGCATGGCCAAACCTGACCTGCACATCTTTGGACTGAGGAAGGAAACCAGACCATCAGGATGAAACCCACACAGACACAGGGAGAACATGCAAACTTCACACAGACAGTTCCCAAGGCTGGAATTGAACCAGAGTCTCTGGTACTGTGAGGTAACAGGGCTAACCACTGTTTAGCTATTGTGGGTTAGCAAGCACAGAGATTCTGGATTGGTGGTGCTGGACGAGCACAGCAGTTCAGGCAGCATCCAAGGAGCAGCAAAAGGGACGTTTCAGGCAAAAGCCCTTCATCAGGAATAATGATGAGTATATGGATCTTGGTCAGAGCAACGACACAAGCAGCAGCACTTGGAATAAACTCAGTTTTATGGAGGATTGAGTATGGAAGGCTAACCAGCAGTGCAGTGGAATAGCGTAACAATCATCTGAGGAGGAATGATCAATTCCCCTTTAATGCCCCTCTCAGTTGATTAACAAATATTTTAACTTCTCTTTAGCTCGCTGATATCATGCTTCAGTTAAAACTTAGTTAACTAGATCAAAATGAAAGAACAAGTTCCAAGTTCTTAGTAGAAAGAAAAAGTAATTTTATTATATTATTCCTTGAAAAAGAAATAAATATTTGACATCAAATAAATATGTAAACACAGGTATTAAGCTGAAAAAGGATGGGTTTGTTGATAAAGACAGGAAGGTAGAGAAGTTTGTACTGTCCTTGAGGTGTTAGACATTATATCTAGTGCTGATGGTTGAGTTAGTACCTTGTTCCTTCAACATTCTTTGTGAACAGTTGGTACTCCAAATTGCTTTTACACCATGCATTGGTTTTTGAGGTTGAGAGATAAAAACAGAGAATGTCTCTTCCAGTTCTTGCTTAAAAATCCATTTTCTCTTATCTCTTTCCGACTGTAAAGAAGCAGCTATTCACATAGGTCCAAATGCAAATTCCTGAGTTTACTCACTGCCTTTCCAAGCTGGCTACCTAGTAGGTAAGTATTTCACCCCTCATTCCATGTGATTATCATTCACCTGTGAGTGAAACAGGATGGAAATTTCTTGATGCTGACTTGGTTTTCTGGTTTCATACCTTCGGATGAACTGGTCATTTCAGAGCAGTCAGATTTTGTGTGTCTCAAGCTGACTTCACAAAGCTTGCCTCAATCTGAAGTCAGGAGATCACAGCTGCCACTTTAGGACAGTACTTCCTCTTTTAAAAAAAGTAATTTAATCCATGCATGTCTCAGGCATTAGTGTCAGATTGTGGAAGTTGAATATTGATTGTCCGTTTTTACTACAATTGTAACAATAGTCAAGTCTAAGGGTAATGGAGGCCGAGATGATTTAAAGCAGATAAGCTGAGTTTGGGGCAAAGTAAGTTTCAAGGGATGGAATTGGGTTGTATTATTGCTGATGTGGAAAAATGGCTGCTAACCATGTCATATTTTACCAAGTTCAACCTCAAACTCTTGTCAAAAAGGGGAATGAAGTTGGCAGCTAGGGATGAAGTTTGAAGAGGGTTTGAAGACAATGACTTTGGCTTTTCTGATATTTAATTCACATCTGCTCAGCCAACACTGCATATCAGAGAAGCAGTTATAGAATTTAATGCCAGTGGAATAGTTGAGAGAGCTAGTGTTGAAGCAGAACAGGGTGCCATCACTGTACTTGTGCAAACTAACATCATCGAAGAATTTTCCAAACCCCTGAACAATGTGGGCTATGGCAAGATACTTGGGAGAGTCAGATGAGATGTCCAGTGAGGCCATTCTCCAAAGCATCACATTTTCTAACCTGAAGAACAAGACCTGAATCTCACAAGTGAGCAGTGAGAGGCCAATTAACAGAGGGATTATTGCTCATATTCACCTTCATTACCACCTAATCTCACCTCATTAATAAGCAGTCCACTATTTCTGTGTTTGGCAATGAAGGCAAGACAGGAATACAGCCATGAGATAGCTTCTAGCTTATCTCTAAAAACTGTCACGAGATCTTTGATATCCATCCTTGAACTGGGAAAATGTAAACATGGACTTGGTTTAAATTGTTCAATGAATGATTGGCAGAGCCTTGGGACTAAGAACAGTTTACGGATATCCCATTCCAAGTATATTTCTGATCCAAGTATTACATTAGTCCAAGCAAAACATTTCTTGGAAAATATCCTGTCAAAACCTAAACGTTTTCTTTCAAAGACTTTGGACTTTCCTCTGACCAGATATCACATCCCAAGAGAGATAGTCAATTTGCTTCAAGCTTGCAATGTGATTCGTGGCGTGAGGATTAATCATCTTTCAGACCGTGAGAGGTAGATTTACAACAAACAAGAGAAACAAGAAGCCAGAACTTCAACTGTACTCAAATAGGAACTTAGAATCGTGGAAACAGAAGTAGGGCCTTAAACTCTTTGTTTATGATAGCATTCAGTTAGATCATGCCAATTTTGTAACTAAGTTCTAGTAATGCTCCATAAACAGGATTAGCTCAAAGGAAAATGCTAGTTTAAATGATTGTAATAGCCTGTTAGATTTCTGCGAAATAAGAGGAGAGGCAGGTTGAAGTGTTAGACAGACATTCTCTCACTCCATAGATGATAGCAAATGAACATATCTTAACAAATGTGGTAATGTGTTTGCGGTGACATGCCATCCATACAAACTTTGTGCTGCAGTAGGCCTTCAACGGTCTTTTCCACACACTCCAGCTCTGTGCACTCCGGGTTTGGCAATTGGCATGAAGACAGCCTGCCTCACACTGGAGCCCTTTAGCCTTGGAGTTAGGCTGGACACCCAGAGGCATTTGTGTCCAAAGGACCCAGACATGCTGTCTGTGTCCTGCACAGAGGCACAGATAGAAACTAGGAGCAGGGATAGGCCATTCAATCCTTTGAGTCTGCTCTGCCACTCCAAAAGTGTTGGATTCACAGAAAATGCAACTGGGGAGTTAATATTGGAGAAATAGCAGATAAATTAAACCAATACTTTGCATCAGTGTTCATGGTGGAGCACATTATATACATCCCAAAAATAAACAAGGTGCTCATGGGAAGAAAGAGCTTGTAATGGTCTCTTTCATGGTGGGCAAAGTATTTTGACAAACTAATGAAACTAAAGGCAGATAAATCACCAGACCATGATGGCCTGCAACCAAAGGTTTTAAGGATACTAGAGATGATGGATGCAGTGGTCAAAATATTCCTGGACTCATTGGATTCTGGGAGGGTTTGAGCAGATTGGAAAACCATCAATGTTGATGTCCCTGTGAGAAGGGATGAAGACAGAAAGCAGGAAATTATTGACTCGTTGGCTTACATCTGTCCTTGAGAATACGTTCAAATCCCTTATTAAAGATGAAATAGCATGATCTTTAGAAAAGCTTAACACAAACAAACAGAGTCAATAGCGTTTTGTAAAAGGGAAAGCATGTTTGGCAAAGTTGCTTGAGTTTTTCAAACACATAACCAACAGAGTTGATACATGAGTAATGTCATGCATTTGGATTTCCAGAAGGCATTCAATAAGATGTCGCTTAAAAGGTTATTGCATAGAATAGGAGCTCATAACATTAAGGGTAACGTATTAGCATGGATTGCTTAATGCACAGAAGACAGATTTAGAACTAATGTGTATTTTCAGGGTGGAAAGATATAACTAATGAAGTGCCTCAAGGATTAATCCTATTGCCTCAAATATTTATTATCTAAATTTAATCTATAATGTAACTATATATATTGGAGGAGGTGGCAAAGTATAATCTTTCCAAATGTGCTGATTGTATAAGAACAGGTGGGATGAATAAGGAACCTGCAAGGGAATATGGATAGTTAAATGTGTAGGCAAAAACATGGCAGATGGAGTTTAATGTAGCAAATGTGAGGTCATGCACTTTGGTAGGAAGAATCAATAGGCAGACTGTTATTGAAGTGGAGAGAGTTTCCAAAAAAAGTAATGCATGGAGGGATCCGGGTGTTCATGTTCATGAAAGACAAACTGTTAGCATGCAGGTGAAACTAATAATTAAGAAGGCAAATGGAATTTTGTCCTTCATTGCTAAGTTCATTTAAGTTAATTGGAACTCAAAAGTTGGGAAGCTCTGTTACAACTTTCCAAGTTGCTGATGATATGACTGTGTAAAGTTTGGACCCTGTGTTTCCAAAAGGATATATTGGCATTGGAATCAGTTGAGAAGAGATTCAGTTAGGGCTGATTTGTGGGGTGAAGGGATTGATCAAGAACAGCTAAACAGGTTAGACATTTCTGCACTAGACTTTAGAAGAATGAGGAATGGTCTTACTGAAACAGACAAGATTTGGAGGAGCTTGACTGGCTACATAGAGATGCACAGCATGGAAACAGACACTTCAGTCCAACATGTCATTGCTGACCAGATATCTGAAATTAAGCTAGTCCCATTTGCCAGCATTTGGCCCAAATCCCTCTAAACCATTCCCACTTATATAGCCATCCAGATGCCTTTTAAATGTTGTAATTGTACCAGCTTCCACCACTTCCTCGGGCAGCTCATTCTGTACACGTAGCACTCTCTGTGTGAAAAAGTCATCCCTGAGGTTTTTTATATCTTTCCCCCTCACCCTGAAGCTATGCCCTCTAGTTCTGGACTCCCCCACCCCAGGGAAAAGACCTTGTCTGTTTACCCTGTCCATGCCCCTCAGAAGATGTTTCCTTTAGTGGGGGAGTCTCAAATTAGGAGACATAGTTAAGCATAATTTAATACACATTAATTTAAAAGAGATACAAAGGAATTTCTTCTCCCAGAGGATAGTGAATATCTGGCATTCCCAGAGGGTTGTAGACGCTAGATCACTGGAAGTACTTCATTGAAAGTAGAGGTAAATAGTGATGGCAATGAACAGTTGGTACAAAAGAATATTTTTATTCAGATCACTCAGAGATGCACCCAAGAAAATGCCTGTTCCTCCCTGCTTGGGGATGATAATAAAGTCCCAACACCACAGAGCCCTCCTGCCTGGTCCTGAGCAAATGCCTACAGTCCTCTGATTGCCAGTGTCTCAGGGTATTTCTTCCCCAAACAGCTGTAACATTGCAGTGAGGTGCTCATCAGCAAATGCCTCCATCTCTAATCTAGATAAAGTGCCCACTGAGGAGTCTGAATTTGAGTTGGTGATGGTGATGGAGACAACATTGCTAATCAGTCATTCTCTGAGGTATCTGTGTTTTCTTCCTCAGAGTTGGAGAATGGGAATGTTTTGCAGTGCCACCATCTTGGCTGTGAAATCCATGTTAATGTCACTTGTACCTGCAGGAGGCAAAAGGAGAGAATGCATCACTAACATGAGGTAACCATTTGGCCATACTAAGAACATAGTCATAGTGTGGGTAATGGGAAGGTAGCCCAACAATGGACAATGTTTCATACTTGGTTGCCATGACATGGATGTTTACATGGCTCTATAGCACCAGTCCCCAACAGGAAATGCCAAAATCCTCCCTTCATTGGGTGTGAGAAGCCAAATTTTGGTCACCCCACCATCCATTTTGCCTCTCTCAGCTCCAGTATCAGCAATTTTCTCCTCAAGTGAAAAGCTTAAGGAATTACGTGAGCTGAAAGTGGTCAACACAGTTGTTAGTGCTGAAGTAAATAGGGAAATATGTGGTGAGCTATTTCATGTGAGTGAATAGGCATCATAGAGGCCATGCAGGAGTAGGGGATTGGACAGGTGAGAGCAAGTGAGAGAAGATTTTGCAGGCAATGATGAGTGGGCTATAGTGTGAGCCTTAGTGGGAGTTGAGTACAGTAGCAGAGATAGAAATGGGCAGGAATCTTAACATTAAGCACTGCAGATAAGTCGACAACTATAAGAAGGGAAGCCGTCAATGCAGGACCCACTAAAGGGCAGTGAGCATATATGGTAGAATTCACCCTGTAGTTTGACAGGGAGAAACTACAATCAGATATAATTGTATTACATTTGAGTAAAGGTGACTACAAAGACATGAGGGAGGAGCTGGTCAGAGTTGATTGAAAGGAATTAAAATCTGATTGAAGATTTGTAGCTCGGGTATCCGTTGTTGTGGTTCTGCTCGCCGAACTGGACGTTTTTGCTGCAAACGTTTCATTCCCTGGCTAGGGAACATCATCAGTGCTGTTGGAGCCTCGTGTGAAGCGCTGCTTTGATGTTTCTTCCGGTATTTATATTGGTTTGTTCTTGCCGCTTCCGGTGTCAGTTTCAGCTGCAGTGATTTGTAATTACAAATCACTGCAGCTGAAACTGACACCCGGAAGCGGCAAGAACAAACCAATATAAATACCGGAAGAAACATCAAAGCAGCGCTTCACACGAGGCTCCAACAGCACTGATAATGTTCCCTAGCCAGGGAACGAAACGTTTGCAGCAAAAACGTCCAGCTCGGCGAGCAGAACCACAACAACATTGAAAGGAATACTAGGGAAGATAATGCAGCAGCTGTGGCAGGGGTTTCTGGGAGTAATTCAGGAGGATCAGCAGAAATTCATCCCAAGGATAAAGAACCGTACTGAGGGGAGGACAAGGCAACCACAGCTGATAAGGGAAGTCAGGGACAGCAGAAAAGCAAAAGAAATAGCATACAATGTGATGAAAATGAATAGGAAGCCAGAAGATTGAGAAGTGTTTAAAACCAGCAGAGGATAACTAAAAGAAAACAATAAGGGGGGGTGACAGTGAAATATGAGGGCAAGCTAGCTAGTAATACATCAGAAGATTGAAAGTTTCTTAGATATATATAAGAGACCCAAGAGTGCACATTGCATCACTGAAAATTATGCTGGAGAAGTCCTAATGGGAACAAAGAAATGGCAGAGGAACTGAGTAGATACTTTGCATCAGTTTTCACAGTGGAAGACACCAGCAGCATACCAGAAGTTCAAGAGAGTGAGGGGAAAGCTGAGAGTATAGTGCCTGTCGCTAAGGAAACGGTGCTGGGGAAGCTTAAAGTTTGAAAGGTGGATAAATCACCCACCAGATGGACTACACCTCAGAGTTCTGAAGGAGATAGCTGAGCAGTTTATAGATGCATTGGTGGGGATCTTTGACATTACTTCCCTGGGCATCATGAAATTGCTTCTTTCTAATACTGAAAATGGCTAGATCTTTCTGTCTTACATCTACTGTTATAGAACTTACTCAATGGGCTGAATTTTATGCTCATCTATTAGTGAGGGTGTGGCGTGTGGAGGCCTGTTAAACTCTCCTGACAGTCTTTCACTGCTTCCAGTCCAACTCTGGCTTGTCTGCAATTTTACCATGGACTCGCTAGACAACCTTCTTTCACAGTGAGAGCTCCACCTGACCTCTTCCTCTCATCCCCGCCCAGCCAGTACTGCTACCCATGGGCACATCCTGCCTTCCCTCTCTCCCCCACCCCCTAACTCCCCCCCACCATGATGCTTTGTCTCTGCCCTTCCAGCATCTCCATCAAGGTCCACACACCTCCAGCCTCACCTCACTGCATCATGCAATCCCCTGTTACTAATCTGGTCCTGGACTCTGGAACAGTTTATTCAGGAACTGCATTTTAGTCCCGAACACCAGGTTACTGGCACTGATGGGACCACTATCTGGCCAACTAATCAGATTAGCCAGCAGCTCTCGGACACGGGACTTCCTTCTCCTCAGCGAGGAGTGGGAAATCCCACCTCCAGCCAAATAACACTTTGTGGAACGTTAAATGATTGCAGGGCAGAAAACCCAATAAACATAAAAACCAAACCTAGTGACATTAAATTAGAAATACAACATGACAGGCTCCACTCTGATCTTCACCTTCCTTCATATAGCAAGGCTTTTTCCAATGGCTTGGCACATGTCAATTGCAAACATTGACACCTCATTCTCCACAGACACTATATTCAAGATATATTTTTAAAACATATGAAACTGAAAATAAATAAAAAGAGAGCACACAAGTTGATTGCCAGCATCCCTGTTTTATTTCCTAAGGTGAGGTCAAACCAGTCGCTCATGAGTGATCTTCCTCAGAAATGGAATTAAAATTCAAAACCTACTAGCAGCCAATATACATATTATGTAGTGATCTAGCTAAGGAAGTGAGTCTTGGGAACAGAGCAGTTTGCAATTATTTATAGCCATTGACAGTATGTGGTTTACTCCTTCTCTTCATGCTTCATAGTTTAGTAGTATCTGAAAAATGAGAGATCTATCTTTGGGTGCTCACACCACTTATTTGTCTTCATTCCAGAAATTAGCAGAACAGGAACAGGAGCCATTTAGTTCCTTCAGCCTGCTCCACCATTTAACACAAATGTGGCTGATGGAACACTTCAATGTCTTTACCCACACTAACCCCAGAACCTGAAACACCATTGGTAATCAGAACTCTTATCGCTTTCTATCTTTAACATAGTCAAAGACAGAGCTTCCGCAGCCCTCTGGGGCAGAAAATTCCAAAGATTCACAAATCTGAGCAAAACATTTCTCCTTATTTCAATCCCAAGTGGCATTCCTCTTATTTTAAAATTGTACAGCCTGGTTCAAGATTCCCTACTAAGGGGAAATATCTTATGTGCATCTACCCTGCTATATTTTTAAGCATTTTGCAGATTTCAATGAGATCCTTCCTCTGACTGAACCCTTACTCCCTGTAATTTGCTATGTACCTTTAAACACCAGCTATCAAGATAAAGTTTAACTTCTTTAGCAAGTGAACAGAAAACTCTTGTTACTGCATTTTGGATTATTGGTAGCATGGCATACTCCCACGTGATCTTCCTGGACTTCAGAAAGTGATAATATAAACACTTCACCAGACTGTGGCTTAGGTTTTGACTGCCAGGCAGAATTTTTTCAGAGCAAATGGATAAGTAAACAGTAGCAAAGCCATACTCACATTCATTCATGGGATGTGGGTGTCACTGACAAGACCAGCATTTATTGCCCATTTCTAAATACCCTTGAGAAGCTGATGGTGAGCCACTTTCTTGAACCGCTGCAGTCTATGTGGTAAAGGCACACCCTCAGTGCTATTGGTAGGGAGTTCTAAGATTTTGATCCAATGACAATGAGGAAATGTTAGAACATTCCCAAGTGAGGGTGAGCAAGTTGCTTAATGTTGCTGAAGAGCCCTTGGCAGGCTGCTGCAATACATACTGATAAACAATACACACTACAACCACAGGGGGCAATAGTGCTCAAAATTAATATTTAACGCAGTGGGTGGAATGTCAATCAATTTGACCTGATGCTGTTGAGCATTTTGATTGTTGGAAGTGCATTTATCCTGGCAAGTGGAGCATATCCAGCACTTACCTAACTTGTGCCTAGATCATTGGAGACAATCTGGGGAGGCAGGAATTGTGTTATTCATCACAGTACAGATAGTGTCTGACCTGCTCTTGTAGTCACTATATTTATGTTTAATTCTGCTTCTAGTCGATGGTTACCCCCAGGGTGATGATAGTCAAAAATGCAGAGATTGTAATGCTGCAGAATTTTAAGTGGAGAGGATCAGATTTATTCTTGCTGGAAATGGTCCCTGTCTTGCACAATATGTGGCATGGTGGTAATTTGTCACCCCTCAGATCAAGCTTGAACACTATTCAGGCCTTGCTCCATGTGGGAATGAAGTCCTTCAGTAAATGAGGTACTATGAATGGAATTGACTCACCATCAGCCTACATCTAAACTTATGATGGACAGGAGGTCATTGATGAAGTGGCTGAGAGTGGTTGATCTCGAGCACAAGCTTGAGGTGCCCCTAGAGTTATCATGGGGCTGAGCCAATTGATCCCCAACAAACATAACCATCTTTCTTTGCATTAGTTGTGATTCCATACTCCAACATATTTCCTGATTCCTTTGGGTTTCAATTTTAGGAAAGTTTCTCAAAGTAAGAATGAGTCAAATGCCTTAATGTCAAGGGCAATCAGCTTCAGGACATCTCTGTAGGTATTCCTCAGGGTAGTGTGATGAGATGTGCCTTTAAAAGGGCTTTGTTCTGTCCTGTTTCTCTTGAAGAGGGGATGTTGTAAACCTGGGTCTGCTCTATGGAAAGCTGAATAAATAGCTTTGTGTTTTTTAAACCTGAAACAAAAGAAGCATGAATGGGTGGAGTCCGGCTCACACACACCCAAGGGTTTAGTTTTGCTTTCAGTTGTTGAAGCTGGGATTTTAGAGTTGAAGCTGCTCTATGTAGCTCCCTCTCTGTTGCTGTTGCTGCTGCTGCTGCTGCAGAAGCTTGAGCTCTCTCTCTACTACAGGATTCATTCTATCAGCCAGTGTTCCTTATCCTGGACTGGAGGAGATAGCAAGTGAGGGACGTCTGTTTTGCTAAATTCCCCAGTGCCAATGGTATATCAGTGGGATGCTGCTATATTGGAACAATTGTTGAGTAGTCTTTAAATAATAAATTATTTTGTTATGTATTCCAATTCTTGTGTTTTTGCTTGTATTTTGACTGTGGTGTAAGAATAAAATGTATTTTACACAAAGCCTAGCAATTTGACCAATGTAATCGCATCTGAAACACAATACCTTACACTTGCCTTTAAATAAAAGTTAGGATTTAGGCTATCACCTTGATATGTTTTGAGGGGATTTAGTCTAGTCCATAACAATAGTGTCTTAAGCTCACGCATCTTCAGATACTTCATCAATGGCCCTCCCTCCATCGTAAGGTCAGAAGTGAGGACATTTGCTGATGATTGTACAAGGTTCAGCACGATTTATGACTCCTCAGTTACTGAAGTAGCCCATGTCCAAATGAGACCTGGACAATATCCAGGCTTGGGCTGAAAAGTGGCAAGTAACATTTGTGTCACAAAAGTGCCAGACAATGACCATCCCCAATAAGAGAGAATCTAATCATTACCCTCTGATGTTCAATGTTGTTACCATCACTGAATCACCCAGTATAAAAATCCTGGAGGTTACCATTGACCAGAAACTGAACTGGATCAGACATGTAAGTACAGTAGTGTCAAGACAAGGTTAATAACTAGAAATCTTGAACGCCTCCAAACTCTACAAAACCGGTTCACCACCTACAAAGCAAAAGTAAGGTGCAATGAAATAATCCCCACTTGCCTGAACGAGTACAGCTCCAACAACATTCAAGAAGCTTTATACAATCCACAGCAAAGCAGCCTGTTTGAAAAGCAACATGTCCTTCTGTAGCAGCAGTGCCTACCACTTATAAAATGCAGAGATTCATCAATTCTCCTTAGACAGCACATTTTAAATCCACAACCGCTCCCACATAGAAGGAAAATGGCAACAGATATATTGAATCACCACCACCTCCAAGTTCTCCTCCAAGCCAATCATCATCCTGACTTGTAAATAACCCACTATTCATTCAGTGTCGTTGTGTCAAAATCCTGGAACTACCTCCCTAACAGCGTTGTGGGTCTTCCTACAGCAAATAGGCTGCAGTGGTTCAACAACACAGCTCACCACCACTTTTTTAAGGACAACTAAGAATGGGTAATAAATGCTGACACAGCAAATGAAGTGCTCATTTGAAAAATTAATTTAAAAATATAAGCACATTCACTTCTGGAATTCAGCTTTTTGTCCATCTTTTAAACCCAGACTGTGATGAAGCCAGGAGCTGAGTGCTTTTGCCTGAACCAAACTGAGCATGTGTGAGCCAGTGAATGCTGAGTTCAGTGTCATTTGATAATAGTGTTGAGAACATTTTGTTGATGATTGAGAATAGACAAGTAGGGCAGTAATTGGATGAATTTGTTCTCATTTCTGTGGATAGAGCACAAATAGTTAATTTTCCACTTTGTCAGGGAGATGCCAGAATTGTAAGTCTACAGGAATAGCTTGGAGCACTAGCCCTCAACACTGGAGCAAGAGTGTTGTTGTGATTTGCAGCCTTGCCTGTGGCCAGTGTGCTCAACTATTTATTAGTCTCACATGAAGTGAATCTAATTGGCAGAAGACTGTCATTGCTAATGGTGGAGATCTTGAAGTCAAGGTGGATCACCCATTCGACACCTCTGAGTGAAATGTTTCAGCCTTTTCATTTGTATTCACATGCTAGATTCCTCCATCATTGGAGATGGGAATCCTCTTGGAGCATCCTTGTCTGGTTAGTAGTTTAAGTGTTCACTACTGTTGCTGTATGTGGCAGGCTGCAAATTTTTTGATCTGATTAATTGGCTAGAGGATTGCTTGGTTCTGTCTGTAGCATGTTATTTCTGTTGATCACTACAATCTGCAAATTTGAAATGAAAAGAACAAGTTCTGAAGCTACTCAACAGGTCAGTTGAATTAGTAAAGAGAAAAGACTGATTATGATTGATTGGATTATGTGACCTAAATTATACACAACCAAACATATATCGTTTTTCCCAACAGATACTGGGCTGATGTCAAGGAAAAACAAGCCAACAAGACACGATGGATGAACAAAGCAAAAGCAAAAAATATTGAAACCACAAATGGCATGCACCAGTACGCTGACAATAAAGGAGAGAATGACAAAAAGTGCTATAAAAAGCAGAGGAAAGAAGTCAAAATAAAATGAGAATTTCAGGAAAGAATTGTAAATTATCAAGGATTATAGAAAGAAATAGTATGAACAAAATGAGTAGGCCTATTTCCAGAAAGTAACAAAGACTTGCCCAAACAAAATCTCAGCCTGTCATACATACAGTCATAGAGATGTACAGCACGGAAACAGACCCTTCAGTCCAGCTCGACCATGTCGACCAGATATTCCAAATAAATCTCATCCCATTTGCCAGCAGTTGGCCCATATCCCTCTAAACCCTTGCTAATAATATACCCATCCAGGTGCCTTTAAAATGTTGTAATTGTACCAGCTTCCACTACTTCCTCTGGCCGTTCATTCCATACAGACATCATCCTCTGCATGAAAAAGTTGACCCCTCAGGTCTTTTTTTAATCTTTCCCCTCTCACTTTAAGCTATGTCCTCTTGTTTTGGACACCTCACCCTGGGGAAAAGACCTTGTCTATGTATTCTATCCATGCCCCTCATGATTTCATATATCTTTATAATGTCACCTCTCAGCCTCTGATGCTCCATCGAATTTAGCCCCAGTCTACCCAACGTTTCCCTCTGGCTCAAATCCTCCACCCCTGGCAACATTCTTGTCAAGCTTTTCTGGCCCTTTCAAGTTTCACAACATCCTTCCTAAATCAGAGAGACCAGAATTTCCAAAAGTGGCCTAACCAATGTCATGTACATGAACTCCCAACTCCTATACTCCATGCACTGACCAATGAAGACAATCATGCCAAGTGCCAAGGAAGTGAAGAATATGGGACGTTTTTAAAAGAGGTCTGAGAATTTAAGTACTTTGAGCTGCTTCACCTGGAAGCAGAGTATTAGATTAGCTGCTCATTTCATTTCAATTCAATTTTACTTCATAATTTGCCAATGGTTAATGAACTGGCTTTGGCATGAGGGTCTTACAGTGGATGTTTAAATTACTGCATACGAGGTTAACATGGCCAGACAGCCCTTGGTGGAAGTTTTCGCTTTCTACACATCCTTCAGCCCTTGTACTCTTCCACCCTAGACCAGTTCCAGACAGATGAGACTATCAAATCTGAGTCAGATTCAAGTCTTGGTGCTGAATACAAAATAATGTTCTGTTTCACTGCATTACCTTGTCTTTCTTTCAGGGGTAAGGATTTTCAAAGGATTTGACAATACTTTTTTTAGAACTTATATTTTGTATTTTGAAGGGAAAAATCTACTTATGTCATTTCCCTGACAATAATATTACTTAACATAAAGAAACATTTTTACACAATTTCAGTCATAATATTGTATTTTTGTTTAACAAACAGTGATTTAAAAAAACAGTTTGTAACTTTTGAAGAAGACAGTGTCTATTTAACCCAAAATCTCAAGAGATGAAATATTGAAGTTTCACTCAGCTTGAATCTCCATGTTTTATGACTCATAGATAAAGGAAATACAAAACAATAGAGTTACTGACAGGACTTTTCATTTGTTTAAAATCACACAACACCAGGTTATAGTCCAACAGGTTTAATTGGAAGCACTAGCTTTTGGAGCAACGCTGCTTCATCAGGTGATTGTGGAGGGCTCGATCGTAACACAGAATTTATAGCAAAACATTTAAAGTGTGATGTAACTGAAATTATACATTGAAAAATTGATTGTCTGTTAAACCTTTCATCTGTTAGAATACAGTGATAGTTTCACTTCTTTCATGTGTAAATGACAAAACCTTTTTTTAAAAGTTGCATTCTCGGGTTAGCTGTTAACAATGGTGATAGCTAGACAATATGTTGAAGGTGTTGGCCCCCTGTGTTCTCTGTCTTTGCCATGAAGTTTTGATTGATTCTAATCTAAAAAGTGAGATAACAGAGTTTTACATAAATTCATGCAGTTTTTGAGCTCAGATTTCAACATGAATGCATGCAGTTTTTGAGCAAAGTACAACGTAACTCTGCAAGTACAAATTCACCCCACAAAATATATGTGTGCATGTGTGTGTGTGTGTGTGTGTGTGTGTGTGTGTGTGTGTGTGTGTGTGTCTGTCTGTGTGTGAGTGCAGAGTGTCTTAAGTCTGTGAGGGGGTGCATGTGTGAGTGTGGGAGTGTGTGTGTCTATATGGGTGTGTGTGGGTGTCTGTGTGCACGTCTGTGTGTACCTGTCTCCGTGTGTATGTGAGAGTGTGTGTGTGTAGTGCAATGGTGATCATCTGTAATGTGACATGAACCCAAGGTCCTGGTTGAGGCCCTCCCTATGAGTACCGAACTTAGCTATCAACCTCTGCTCGGCCACTTTTCTCTGCTGCCTGTCCCGAAGTCCACCTTGGAGAATGGTCACCCGAAGGTCCAAGGCTGAATGTCCTGGACCACTGAAGTGTTCCCCAACTGGGAGGGAACCCTCCTGTCTGTTGACTGTTGTGCGGTGCCCATCCATCCGTTGTCGTAGCCTTTGTTTTCATTTGTTTGTTCTATTACCATGTGGCCACATAATGACATCTTTGTGTATGACAATGACAGAAGTAATTTTCTGCAGAGAGATATCCTATTTATTGAGAACATTAGTGATGCTATTCCACAGGATGTAAACTGGGCTACAGGTAACCCACGCGGAGTGAGTCAGAGCCTGATAACATTGCTTTTGCTCCTCTGCTTGTTTTGACTGATCAAATTTCTATTGTCTGCCATTCACAGCTCAACCACACTTCAATGAGTGTTTGTGAAAAGTGAGAATGAAGGATCTTGCAAAGACTTGCTGTTATGTATGGAGCAGCTGCTTTACTACTACAAAGGCATTGATTAAATGATAAAGCCACAATTAGTATGTCTGAATTCTACAAAAATCCATTTTCATTCACTCTGAAGTATTTTTTAACATCAAGGTTATCAGAAACTAGTATCGACAGCTAGCTTCAATCCTTTAAGACTTGAAAGATTTGGAGATGCCGGTGTTGGACTGGGGTGTACAAAGTTAAAAATCACACAACACCAGGTTATAGTCCAACAGGTTTAATTGGAAGCACACTAGCTTCAATCAATTTTTCAATGTGTAATTTCAGTTACATCACACTGCAAATTTTTGCTATAAATTCTGTGTTACGATCGAGCCCTCCACAATCACCTGATGAAGGAGCGTCGCTCTGAAAGCTAGTGTACCTCCAATTAAATCTGTTGGACTATAACCTGGTGTTGTGTGATTTTTAACTTCATTTGAAAGGATTATGAAAGACTAAGTTCTGAAGTGTTTCCTTGCAGAGAGGAGGAGGGTTGGTGGAGAGCAGTGGTGCAAGAGACTGATCACATATACAAGTCATCAGTGATTGTTTTCAATGTAATGAATCAGTCAGAGATGCCGATAGGTCCAATGTGGTGAGCAAAATTGAAAGGATTGTGCACGAATCCCAGACTTGCTTTCATTCAAGGTGATAGGATTCATGCTCAGATGCCTTAAGTAAGTCAGCTTCAAAACTTCCACAGGGCACAAAATGAACTGCATTTCGCTGACAAGATTAGATTAGATTACTTACAGTGTGGAAACAGGCCCTTCGGCCCAACAAGTCTACACCGACTCGCCGAAGCGCAACCCACCCATACCCCTACATCTGCCCCTTACCTAACACTACAGGTAATTTAGCATGGCCAACTCACCTGACCCGCACATCTTTGGACTGTGGGAGGAAACCGAAGCACCCGGAGGAAACCCACACAGACACGGGGAGAACGTGCAAACTCCACACAGTCAGTCGCCTGAGTCGGGAATTGAACCCGGGTCTCAGGCGCTGCGAGGCAGCAGTGTTAACCACTGTGCCACCGTGCCACCCACAATATACTAGGGAGATGTTGTATATTGAGGAAGGAATCAACACAGTCTTATCATATGGAATTAAAATTAAAGAATTGTGGAACCAGAATAAAATGTTAAGTGTGAAGTTTGACTTTATATTGTTATTCACAAGCTCCTGCGAAACTTTTTTTCCCTCAGCCTTACTTTATTTTATATACATACATACAGTTTCAACTGTAATGCATCCAATATTGGTTTAATGCAGGGTGTGTGATATTTCTTTTTAATGACTCAAATTGTCATTATCTGAGTATGCAGTGCAAACTCGCATGCCCTTGTTGCACAGTTTTGGATTGTTTGCATTATTAGACCAAGATAGTGCTAGTAAGGTCTCAATTTATAGACACTGCCACTGAACAAGGTAAAAGAGAGATCGTAACTGTTACAGCGAGTAAAACTCAATACCGGTCTCTCGTGACAACTTTCAGATGCTGGTCAAAGCAACTGGAACAACATTCAGTCTGATCAATCAGTACTCAGTTCATTGAGTGATTATGGCTGCCCTTTTGAGAATTCTCTGTATGGAGAGAAGCTAAAGCTAGACAATCAATGGGAAGCTCAAAGCTCAGCTCCAACAATGATTACTGCATAACAAAAAGGCCAAAATGTTCTCATACAACTTAGACAGTACTAAAGACAGAGGAGAATGGCGACATCAACTGTATGTTAGTATGTACCAGTATGATGCTGTGTTTTCAGCAGTTTGGCAACAGGTGCTAAACATCAGAAACAGCTTTATATGTTATATTTTGGAAGAACATGGTTCTCTCAATTGTTTCTTCAGTCATCTGGAGAAGTGCACCATATGAAGCTACTCCAATTCCATCTGACTTGATTTGCTGTACATCAATCATGTTAAGCAGATGGGAGGATATCAACAAGAGCTCAGATAGATTCTCATGAACTATAGTATTTCCCCATTGAACCACTATTTGGTGGATCACTGTCGACTTGTCATTTATAGGTCTGTGAGGGGATCTCCATTTCTCCCAGATCAGACTTGAGTTTTAAAAGGATCCTCCAATAGTTTGCCTGGACATGCCTGCCCTTTCAGCAGGTAAAATAGAAGCTTTTTGACCTCACCTTTCATCTCAATACCAGCATTGCTGCCCTGAGGAAGGCTCCCCACATTTCCTTATTTCCCATGGGCACTCAATTTCCCGTCATGCTCTCAGCTCCATCCTTTCCAGATGGTTGGGGTGGATAATGAGGGGGAACAGGGATTTGCGGATCACCTCAGCATCATCAGCCTGTCCAAAATCAGTTACCCCTCTTGTCCTCCGGGGCATTCTTATTTGGGCAGGAATGGGGTTTTTGAGCTCCTTTCGGGGAATTCTTTCACAATGGCTTCTGTCTGAAGTATCCATGCGCACTGATCAAAAGCAAGCTGCTTAAATCTTTCAAATTCCAAGTATGTCTGCTTAGACTGTTTCCTGATGTTCCAGAATTTTTATTGGATCATCTTCAGTACCACCTGGTATGCACCTACGGTAAGCTTTTTTACAGCATTGTAATCAGTGGCACTCCTCAGGCATGAGGGAGTAAAGGCTTGTGCAATTTTTCCGAAACTAGCTCTGCAGTCCTCAGAACCAATGTTGGACAGGCCACTTTAATGATATGTTATCTGATTGAAAGAGACAAAAATGCTTCTACCTTTGCTTCATGAAACTTTGGAATTAAATGAGCAAAGTGAGTTGTCTCCACAATTAAGTCTGAGCCAATGATGACTTCATGGGACACAGTAGGATTTCTGCTCCTAAGGTTGAGCTGTCTTAGTGCAAACTTCCTTGTTTTTCATCTTTTTTTTCAATTCCCCTCTCTCTCTTTCTTTTTCCCTTTCCTTTTCATTTTCTTGAAATTTTAGTTTCTACTGCTTGAGCTTTAACACCTCTACCACTATCCTTTCCATTTAATAATCTTCAATTTCCACACATAAACTCTTGGCCTCACTTTTAAAATGTTGGGTTTCTGAGTCTTCGAGTAAAATTCTAATCCCATTTGCTTTGCTAATTCTTTTAACTGTTTGAGAAACAGAATTTACATATCCTCAAAAATACACTCCTCTAATTCCTATAAGAATACATTGGTATTGACTGCAGACCTATCCATACTGGCAGGATAGGCTGGAACATTTTTCTCTAGGGCATAGGATGTTGAGAGGTGACCTTATAGAGGTTTAGAAAATCATGAGGGATTCAGTTAAGGTTAATGATAGGTGTCTTTGCCCTAGGATGGGGGTTTTCAAGACTAGGGGGTATATTTCTAAGGTGAAAGGAGAGAGATTTTTTAAAAATATGAGAGGCAAATCTTTTACACAGTGGGTGATTCACATGCTGAATAAGCTTCCTGAGAAAGTGGTGAATGTGGGCACAGTTACAGATTTTCAAAGACACATAGATTAGTACGTGCATAGGAAAGGTTTGTAGAGATATGGACAAATGCAAGCAGATGGGACTAGTTTAATTTAGGATTGTTTTCAGCATGGACTGGCTGGACCGAAGGGTCTGCTTCCATGCTTGAGAGTGTGGTGCTGGAAAAGCTTAGCAGGTCAGGCAGCATCCAAGGAGCAGGACAATCAACATTTCGGGCATAAGCCCTTCATCTGGAAGGGCCGGGGGACTGAGAGATAAATGGGAGGGATTAGGGTTGGGGGGAAGGTAGCTGGGAATGCGATAGGTGGATGAAGGTGGGGGAGAAGGTGGTAGGTCAGAGAGGACGATGGAGCGGATAAGTGGGAAAGGTGATGGACAGGTCAGGAGGGCGGTGCTGAGTTGGAGGCTTGGGACTGGGATAATGTGGGGAGAGGAGAAATAAGGTAATTTTGAAATCCACATTGATCCCATGTGATTGCAGAGTCCCAAGGCAGAAGATGAGGCATTCTTCCTCCAGGCATTGGGTGGTAAGGGTTTGGCAATGGAGGAGGCCCAGGACCTGCATGTCCTTGGCAGAGTGAGAGTGTTGGTTGAAGTGTTTAACCATGGTGGAGTTGGTTGGTACGGGTGTCCCAGAAATATTCTCTGAAATGATCCGCAAGTTGGCGTCCTGCCTCCCTGATGTAGAGGAGACCACGTCGGGTGCAATGGATACAATAGATGACATTAGTGGAGTAAATTTCATTTGGCTGTGGAAGGATTCTTTGGGACCTTGGACGGAGGTGAAGGGGAGGTGTGGGCGCAGGTTCTGCACTTCCTTTGGTGGCAGGGAAAGGTGCCGGGAGTGGTGTGTGGGTTGGTAGGGGGGCGTGGATCTGACGACAGTGTCGCAGAGGGAATTGTCTCTCCGGATCACTGGTACGGTGGGGAGGGAAATATAACTCTGGTGGTGGGGTCCGTTTGGTAAGTGGCTAAACTGGAGGAAGATGAAGCGATGTATAAGGAGGTTGGTGGGGTAGGAGATGAGGACTGGAGAGTTCTGTCCTTGTTGCATTGGGAGGGGGTGGGGTTCAAGGGCGGAGGTGTGGGAAGTGGAGAAGATGCGCTAGAAGGTATCGTTGACCGCATGGGAAGGGAAATTGTGATCTTGGAAGAAGGAAGCCATCTAGGATTTTCTAAGGTGGAACAGATACAGTGGAGGCATTGGGAATAAGGGATGGCATTTTTACAGGAGGTAGGATGGGAGGAGGTGTAGTCTTTTGTGTTGGTGGGTTCATAGTAGATGTCCATGGTTAGTTGGTTGCAGGAGATAGAGATGGAGAGGCCCAGGAAGGAAGAGAGTGTCTGAGATGGTCCAGGTGAATTTGAAGTCGGGGTGGAAGGTGTTGGTAAAGTAGATGAAATGTTCAGTCTCCTTATGGGAACATTAGGCGGCACCAGTACAGTCATCAATGTAGTGGAGGAACAGGTAGGGGGTGGTGCCGGTGTAGCTGTGGAAGATGAACTGTTCCACATACTGACAAAGAGGCAGTCTTAGCTGAGTCCCATGCGGGTCCTGGGACTCCTCCATCGTCAAACCCTTACCACTCGCCGTCTGGAGGAGGAATGCCCCATATTCCGCCTTGGGACCCTGCAGCCACAGAGGATCAGTATGGATTTCCTCATTTCCCCTCCCCCCACATTATCCCAGTCCCAAACCTCCTCTTGACCTGTCCATCACTTCTCTCATCCATTCATTCCAGCCTCCTCTCTGACCTTCTCCCCCACCTTCATCCACCTAACACATTCTCAGCTTCCTCCCCTCCCCCCCCACCCCCCACCCCAATCCCGCTCCTATCCCATTTATCTCTCAGCTTCCCGGCCCACAAGTCTCATTCCTGATGAAGGGCTTATGTCCGAAACATCAATTCTCCTGCTCCTCGGATGCTGCCTGACCTGCTGTGCTTTTCCAGCACTTTGATTTCCAGCACCTGCATGTTTAAACCTTAAACTCAGGAATTCCCTTCCGAAATGTGTCTACTTCTTTTAGCAATTCAGATCGTCATCAGATCATAGTATCCCTACAGTGTGGAAACAGGCTGTTAGGCCCAGCAAGTCCACACTGATCCTTCAAAGAGTAACCCACTCACAACCATTCCTCCACTTACTCTACATTTACCCCTGACTATGCATCTAGCCTACACTTCCTTGAGCACTATGGGCAATTTAACATGTCCAAATCACCTAACCTGCATATCTTTGGACTGTCAGAGGAAACGGGAGCACCCAGAGGAAACCCACGTAGATCATTTAGCCGCCTTTTAAAAATCTCCTTTGATTGTGTTTTTTGTTCTCCATTCTTTCACTTGGCATTGATTTTTGTCTAATTATACTTCTTGGAAAAATCATGGAACAATTGGCTGCATTCTCATCCATGAAGTTGAAAATGTTGCAGATAGCATATTTAGTGAGCTGGTTATGTCATCAGCAAGGGTTACACGCACACAGAAGAATTGAATGACCACCTAGAAGATGAGTAAGCATGGGTAGGAGGCGCAGGAGTTCTCTGTGGTCATTCTCCTCTTAAACAGGTATCCTGTTGGGAGTGATGGCTTCTCAGGGAAAACAGCAGCAGCAGCTATATCAGCGGCATCACAAGTGGCACTATTATGCAGCAGGGAGATTTGAAGTACAAGCGAGCAATAGTGATAGGGGCTGTATGTCAGGGGTATAGATAGGCACTTCTGAGGCTGCAAAAGAAAGGGAGGCAAGAGAGGAGTGGGAGTGGCATTTTTGAGAAGGGATAGCATTACAGCTGTGCTGAAGGAGGACATTCCTGGAAATACATCCAGGGAGGTTATTTGGGTGGAACTGAGAAATAAGAAAGGGATGATCACCTTATTGGGATTGTATTATAGACCCGCTACTAGCCAGAGGTAAATTGAGAAACAAGCTTGTAAAGAGATCTCAGCTGTCTGTAAGAGTAATAGGGTGGTTATGGAAGGGGATTTTAACTTTCCAAACATCGACTGGGACTGCCATAGGGTTAAGGATTTAGATGATAGGAATGTGTACAAGAAAATTTTCTGATACAGTATGTGGATGTACCTACTAGAGAAGGTGCAAAATTTGACCTGCTCTTGGGAAATAAGGCAGGGTAGGTGACTGAGGTGTCAGTGGGGGGAGCACTTTGGGGCCAGCGACCATAATTCTATTAGATTTTAAATACTGATGGAAAAGGATAGACCAGATCTAAAAGTTGAAGTTCTAAATTGGAGAAAGCCCAAATTTGACGGTATTAGGCAAGAACTTTCAAAAGCTGATTGGGAGAAGATGTTCGCAGATAAAGGGACGGCTGAAAAATGGGAAGCCTTCAGAAATGAGATAACGAGAGTCCAGCGAACGTATATTCTTCTTAGGGCGAAAAGAAAGGCTGGGAGGTATAGGGAATGCTAGATGACGAAAGACATTGAGGGTTTGGTTAAGAAAAAGAAAGAAGCATATGTAAGGTATAGACAGGATAGATCGAGTGAATCCTTAGAAGAGTATAATGGCAGTAGGAGTATACTTAAGAGGGCAATCAGGAGAGCAAAAAGGGGACATGAGATAGCTTTGGCAAATAGAATTAAAGAGAATCCAAAGGGTTTTTACTAATACATTAAGG
The DNA here is from genome assembly GCF_020745735.1 of Hemiscyllium ocellatum. Classification (NCBI taxonomy): domain Eukaryota; kingdom Metazoa; phylum Chordata; class Chondrichthyes; order Orectolobiformes; family Hemiscylliidae; genus Hemiscyllium; species Hemiscyllium ocellatum. Next base: position 88,504,074 of record NC_083411.1, on the reverse strand, counting down.
ACAAAGGGGAACTAGGGAGAGTATAGGGACCCTCAAAGATCAGCAAGGCGGCCTTTGTGTGGAGCCACAGAAAATGGGGGAGATACTAAATGAATATTTTGCATCAGTATTTACTGTGGAAAAGGATATGGAAGATATAGACTGTAGGGAAATAGATGGTGACATCTTGCAAAATGTCCATATTACAGAGGAGGAAGTGTTGGATGTCTTGAAATGCATAAAGATGGATAAAGCCCCAGGACCTGATCAGGTGTACCCAAGAACTCTGTGGAAAGCTAGGGAAGTGATCGCTGGGCCTCTTGCTGAGATACTTGTATCATTGATAGCTACAGGTGAGGTGCCGGAAGACTGAAGGTTGACTAATGTGGTGCCACTGTTTAAGCAGGGTGGTAAGGATAAGCCAGGGTACTATAAACCAGTGAGTCTGACGTAGGTAGCGGGCAAGTTGTTGGAGGGAATCCTGAGGGACAGGATGTACATGTATTTGGAAAGGCAAGGACTGATTAGGATAGAAAACATGGTTTTGTGTGTGGGAAATCATGTCTCACAAACTTGATTGAGTTTTTTGAAGAAGTAACAAAGAGGATTGATGAGGGCAGAGCGGTAGATGTGATCTATATGGACTTCAGTAAAGCGTTTGACAAGGTTCCCCAGGGGAGACTGGTTAGCAAGGTTAGATCTCATGGAATACAGGGAGAAGTAGCCATTTGGATACAGAACTGGCTCAAAGGTAGAAGACAGAGGGTGGTGGTGGAGGGTTGTTTTTCAGACTGGAGGCCTGTAACCAGCGGAGTGCCACAAGGATCGGTGCTGGGTCCTCTACTTTTTGTCATTTACATAAATGATTTGGATGCAAGCATAAGAGGTACAGTTAGTAAGTTTGCAGATGACACCAAAATGGAGGTGTAGTGGACAGCGAAGAGGGTTACCTCAGATTACAACAGGATCTTGACCAGATGAGCCAATGGGCTGAGAAGTGGCAGATGGAGTTTAATTCAGATAAATGTGAAGTTCTGCATTTTGGGAAAGCAAATCAGAGCAGGCCGTATACACTTAATGGTCCTAGTAAGTGTTGCTGAACGAAGAGACTTTGGACTGCAGGTTCATAGCTCCTTGAAAGTGGAGTCGCAGGTAGATAGGATAGTGAAGACGGTGTTTGGTATAAGACCAGAAGATCATAAGACATAGGAGTGGAAGTAAGGCCATTCGGCCCATCGAGTCCATTCCGCCATTCAATCACGGCTGATGGGCATTTCAATTCCATTTACCCGCATTCTCCCCGTAGCCCTTAATTCCTTGTGACATCAAGAATTTATCAATCTCTGCCTTGAAGAAATTAAGCGTCCCGGCCTCCACTGCACTCTGCGGCAATGAATTCAACAGGCCCACCACTCTCTGGCTGAAGAAATGTCTCCACATTTCTGTTCTGAATTTACCCCCTCTAATTCTAAGGCTGTGTCCACAAGTCTAGTCTCCTCGCCTAACGGAAAAAATTCCTGGCGTTCACCCTTTCCAAGTCATGTATTATCCTGTAGGTTTCTATTAGATCTCCCCTTAATCTTCTAAATTCCAATGAATACAATCCCAGGATCCTCACCCGTTCCTCGTATGTTAGACCTACCATTCCAGGGATCATCCGTGTGAATCTCCGCCGGACACGCTCCAGTGCCAGTGTGTCCTTCCTGAGGTGTGGGGACCAAAACTGGACACTGTACTCCAAATGGGGCCTAACCAGAGCTTTATAAAGTCTCAGTAGCACAACGGTGCTTTTACGTTCCAACCCTCTTGAGATAAATGACAACATTGCATTCACTTTCTTAATCACGGACTGAACCTACATGTTTACCTTTAGAGAATCCTTGACTAGCACTCCCAGCTCCCTTTGTACTTTGGCTTTACGAATTTACTCACCATTTAGAAAGTAGTCCATGCTTGTATTTTTTTTTCCAATGTGCAAGATCTCACATTTGCTCACATTGAATTCCATCAGCCATTTCCTGGACCACTCTCCCAAACTGTCTAGATCCTTCTGCAGCCTCCCCACTTCGTCAGTACTACCTGCCAGTCCACCTGACTTTGTATCATCAGCAAACTTCACTAGAATGCTCCCAATCACTTCATCCAGATCATTAATATATAACGTGGACAGCTGCGGCCCCAACACTGAACCCTGTGGGACACCGCTCATCACCGGCTGCCATTCCGAAAAAGAACCTTTTATCCCAACTCTCTGCCTTCTGTCAGACAGCCAATCCTCAATCCATACCAGTAGCTCACCTCGAACACCATGGGCCCTCACCTTGCTCAGCAGCCTCCCGTGTGGCACCTTATCAAAGGCCTTTTGGAAGTCTAGATAGACCACATCCACTGGGTTTCCCTGGTCTAACCTACTTGTCACCTCTTCAAAGAATTCCAACAGGTTTGTCAGGCACGACCTCCCCTTACTAAATCCATGTTGACTTGTTCTAATCTGACTCTGCTCTTCCAAGAATTTAGAAACCTCATCCTTAATGGTGGTATCTAGAATTTTACCAACAACCGAGGTTAGGCTAATTGGCCTATAATTTCCCATCTTTTGTCTTGATCCTTGCTTGAACAAGAGGGTTACAACAGCGATCTTCCAATCATCTGGGACTCTCCCTGACTCCAGTGACTTTTGAAAGATCTCAACCAACGCCTCCACTATTTCCTCAGCCACCTCCCTCAGAATTCTAGGATTTATCCCATCGGGGCCAGGAGATTTAGCAATTTTAAGACCTTTTAGCTTTTCTAGCACTTTCTCTTTTGTAATGGCAACCATACTCAACTCAGCTCCCTGACTCCCTTTAACTGTTGGGATATTACTCATGTCTTCCACTATGAAGACTGACGCAAAGTACTTGTTAAGCTCTCCTGCTATTTCCTTATCTCCCATCACTAGGCTTCCAGCATCAGTTTGAAGTGGCCCAATGTCTACTTTTACCTGTCGTTTGTTTCTTATGTATTGTGCTTCTTATGCCTCCCTTTATTGGTCAGAGTATTGAGTACAGGATTTGGGAGATCATGTTGTGGCTGTACAGGACGTTGGTTAGGCCACTGTTGTAATATTGCGTGCAATTCTGGTCTCCTTCCTTTCAGAAAGATGTTGTGAAACTTAAAAGGGTTCAGAAAAGATTTACAAGGTTGTTGCCAGGTTCGGAGGATTTGAGCAATAGAGAGAGGCTAAACAAGCTGGGATTGTTTTCCCTGGAGTGTCGGAGTTGAGGGATGACTTTATAGAAGTTTACAAAATCATGAGAGGCGTGGATAGGATAAATAGACAAAGTCTTTTCCCTGGGGTCGGGGAGTCCAGAACTAGAGGGCATACTTTTAGGGTGAGAGGGGAAAGATGTAAAAGATGTGTTGTGTTCTGTTGGCCGAGCTGGGAATTTGTGTTGCAGATGTTTTATCCCCTGTCTAGGTGACATCCTCAGTGCTTGGGAGCCTCCTGTGAAGCGCTTCTGTGATGTTTCCAGAACATCCAAGTCAGCTGGAACTGACAACCAGACGCGGCAGATACAAAGGACAGATATAAAAGAGACCTAAGGGGCAACATTTTCACACAGAGGGTGGTATGTGTGTGGAATCAGCTGCCAGAGGAAGTGGTAGAAGCTGTACAATTGCAACATATAAGAGGCATTTGATTAGGGATATGAATAGGAAGGGTTTGGAGGGAAATAGACTGGGTGCTGGCAGGTGGGACTAGATTGGGTTGGTATATCTGGTCGGCATGGACGGATTGGACCGAGGGGTCTGTTTCCGTGCTGTAAATCTCTACAAATCTATGATTCTAAGTGATGATGTGTTGGCTCCCTGGTGCCAGGGTCAAGGATGTACAGAATATTCTGAAGGAGGAGTGTAATTAAGCAGAGGTTGTGGTCCATATTGGTGCCAATAACATAGCCAGAAAGAGAGAGGAGGTCCAGCAAAGGGAGTTCACGGAATTATGTAGGAAGTTGAAAAACAGGACCTCTAGGGTTATAATTTCAGGATTACTTTCTGTGCCACATGCAAGTAAAGTTAGGTATAGGAAGAAAATACAGTTAAATACATGATTAAAGAGGTGCTGTAAGAAAGAAGGCTTTAGTAACATGGATAATTTGGATGTCTCCCAGGACAAGGAAGACATATACAACAAGGAGTTGTTGTACCTAAAGTGAAGGGACATCAGTATCCTAGCAGGGAAGTTTAGTAGTGTCATCCAGGAGCATTTTAACCCATGTAGCAGGGTGAGCAGGAACCTGAGCAATAACTCAGCAAGTAAAATGACCAAGAAGAAGTCTGAGACAAAGGCCAGTATGACTCAGAGGAAGAACAGACACGGAGAGGTTCGTGAACATGATGGGAATAACAGTTTGAAGTGTATTTGTTTTAATGTGAGGAGTATGACATGTAAAGCACATTAACTTAAAGCTTTGTTTAATACATATAACTATGATGTTGTACTGATTTGGAGACACCAGTGTTGGACTAGAGTGTACAAAGTTAAAAATCACACAACACCAGATTATAGTTTAACAGGTTTATTTGGAAGTACAAGCATTTGGAGTGCTGCTCCTTCATCAGGTGGTTGTGGAGTATAAGATCAGAAGACACACCACTACCTTATTGCCCCTACATCTTTCCTGATGGATTCTGACCCAGATGCAGATTTGATTTGATTTGGTTTGATTTATTATTGTCACACATCCCAAGATATAGTGGGAAGAATTATTTTGCATGCTAAACAGACAAATCATACCTTACATAAGTATATTAGGGTAATGGAACACAATGCAGAATATAGTGTTACAGCTGCAGCGAAAGATGAACTTAATATGAGAGGTCTGTTAACAGGAGGGAAAAAGCTGTTATTAAGGAAGAAGACAGGTAAAGGAGGCAGGTGAGGAAATTACTTGGGCCTTGTACAAAATATTTGTATCATCTTTAGTCATAGAGAAGGTCCCAAAGGACTGAAGAATAACTAAAGTTGTTCCTTTGTTTAAGAAGCTGAGAATGTGTTGCTGGAAAAGCGCAGCAGGTCAGACAGCATCCAAGGAACAGGAAATTCGACGTTTCAGGCATAAGCCCTTCATCAGCAACACATTTTCAGCTCTGATCTCCAGCATCTGAGACCTCACTTTCTGCTCCTTTGTTTAAGAAGGGCAACAGAGATAATCTGGGAAATCACAGGCTGGTGCACCTTAAGTCGGTGGTAGGGAAATGATTGGAGAATGTTCTTAGGGATAAGATTGATTCATATTTGGAAAAATATAAACAGGCTGCATGGCTGTGTGCAAGGGAGGTCATGACACACAAACTTGATTGAGTTCTTTTGAGGAAGTGCCAAAGATGCTTAATGAATGGAGGGTGCTGGATGATGTCTATATGGACTTTAGCATGGCCTCTTATGCCGACTGATACAAAATGTGAAGTTACATGGTGAGCTGATAAGATGGATATAAAACTGACTTAGGCACAGAGGACAGAGAATAGCAGTAGAAGCGTATTTTTCTGACTGGACACCTAGGACCAGGGGTATTCTGCAGGGATCACTGCTGGGGCCCTATATATATGTGTGTGTGTGTGTGTGTATATATATATATATATATATATATATATACACACAATATAAAGTTTTGGAGTATGATATAGGTAGCACGATGAACAAGTTTGTGGATGTCACCAAGATTCGGATAGCTGTGTATACTCAGGAGGATTGCCAGAAGGTACAGAGGATACAGAGAGGCTGAAGACTACATGGAGAAATGGCAGGTGGAGTTTAACCTAGACAAATGCAAGCTGATGCATTTTAGAAGATCTAATGTAGAATCTAATGTATCACCTGATGAAGGAGCGTCGCTCCGAAAGCTAGTGTGCTTCCAATTAAATCTGTTGGACTCTAACCTGATGTTGTGTGATTTTTAATAATGTAGAAAGGAAATATACAGTAAATGGTAGAACCCTGAGAAGCAATGACATTTAGAGGGATTTAAGTGTACAGGTCCACAGATCCCTGGAAGTGGCAACACAAGTGGACCACGTGGTGAAGCTTGCATTTGCCTGTTTGACTTCATTGATTAGGGCATAAAGATAAAAATTGGCAAGTCAAGTTGCAGCTGTATAGAACTTTAGTTAGGCCACATTTGGAATATTGCGTATTGTTCATATTGTCACAAAAGGCTGTGGAAGCTTAGGAGACGATACAGAAATGATTTAACGGGAAGTTGCCTTAGCTGTGAGGAGAGTTTAGATAACTTTGTTGGTTTTCACTTGAATGTTGAAGGATGAAGGGTGACCTGATAGAAGTTCACAAAATTATGCCTGGCATGGATAGAATAGGTAGTTGAAGCCTTTTTCCCAGGCGAAAAATGTAAATTACTACGGGATAGAGGGTTAAGGTAAAGAGAACAGTTTAAAGAAGATGTGAGAGGAAATTTTATTTTAAAAAAGTATGATAAATGCTTTGAATACTTGGTCAGATGAAGTGGTGGAGGTGGATACAGTAGCAATATTTAACAGGCATTTTGACAGATACATGAGTAGCAGGATACGGACTGCTCAGAGGCAAAAGATTTTTCGTTTAGAAAAGCATTTGTGTCGGCACAGTCTTGGTGCTGAAGGGCCTGTTCCTGTGCTGTATTGTTCTTTATTCTTAAAGTAACATGAACAGAGTCCTGCTTCTCATTAGTGTGAGATGTCTGGAGGCGGTTTAACCTGAGGGTCCCTGGCAGTGTGAGGCAGCAATACTAACAATTGTGGTACTGCCCCACCACTCCAGCAATACTGCAGCAAGAACACTATGTGGCAAGCTCATGGACAGAGCAGCCACTGTCAAGGCCCTGCACAGTCATACGGTATGAGGAATCGAATGATAGGTGGCATACCATTAACCTTGACCCTTTCTGCTCTGTTGTGAGCTGTTTTCCTCAATGAATTAGAGAGAAAGGCAAGGATTATGGGAGATGACAGTGGGTGGCACAGATATTACTATTGTTGAAGAAATGTTCCAAACAAGTGATTAGCCAGTTCAGAGGGTGTGTAGAGTTGGGTATTGGGGGTGGGTGAGAGCAAGTGAGATAAGCTGTTGCAGCCAATAGTGAGAGTGCTAGAGTATGAGCCTTGGTGTGATGTGTGTCCAGTTACAGAGATAAGTTGAGTATGAGGTATCAGAGAGAAGATGGTGAAACGTCCCCTGGCAGAATGGCAAAGGACATTGACCTTCTTCCCACAGAACTGGACATTCTTCCATCACTTTCACTTTAATGGCTGCCCCGGGGAGGAGGACGTCCTGCACCATAATATCCCAACCCCGAGAATGCTGCCTGTAAAACTGGATATCGATATCCCCCTATTTGTCGAATCCAGAGCAAATGTCAGAAACCATGCGGAATAGCTCCGAGTGACAGTGCCTGGGCTTTTAAAAATCATACAACACCAGGTTATAGTCCAACAGGTTTAATTGGAAGCACACCAACTTTCGGAGTGACGGTCCTTCACCTGATGGACTATAACCTGGTGTTATGTGATTTTTAACTTTGGGATTTTAAAGTTACTGTGAATACAAGAGATGCCAGTGAATTCCAGGATATTCACTGAGTGGTGAGTTGTTCTAAGACTGACACTTAGTAAGACTTAGCAGAAATTTGCCATGGCAGATGCCATAGGTACATGGTAGGTGATTAATGAGGCACTGGTTGTAAGATATCATGAGAGGTTTCACTCGGCATCACTGTGACAAACCCACCAAAAAACTTGACACAATTCAGATTCAGCCAAAGATAATCAGTTTCAACACCTTGTGCAGAATATTTAGCAAAACAATCAGTTTCCTTGCTCTTCCATGCATTGCCTAATCCCTTTTATGACCAAATTGTGACTACAACCGGATGCTATATTCAAGGTGCAATCTGAACTCAGCACCTTGATAATTACTTAACATTCCCCACAACCAACCATGCATTCCATTCAATTCAACTCCCCTACCTGTTGGAATTAGATGCTCAAGATATCCCACAAAAACCATGTTTTGCTGTGAAGACAATTACAGAGCTTCAACAATTATGACTCAAAAAATATTAGCAACAAATCTTCTATTTATTGTTCCAATGTGCATGTATGGAATGAGCTGCCAGAGGAAGTGGTGGAGGCTGGTACAATTACAACATTTTACAGGCATCTGGATGGGAAGGGTTTAAAGGGATATGGGCCAAATGCTGGTAAATGGAATTAGATTTATTTGGGAAATCTGGTCAGCGTGAATGAGTTGGACCGAAGACTCTGCTTCTGTGCTGTATATCTCTCTCACTCCACAATCAAATGGGTAGAGATTAAAAATCACACAACACCAGGTTATAGTCCAACAGGTTTATTTGGAAGCACTAGCTTTTGGAGTGCTGCTCCTTCCTCAGGTGTTCGTGGAGTATAAGACCATAAGACACAGAATTTAAAGCAAAAGATTACAGTATCATGCAATTGAAATGATATATTGAACAAACCTGGATTGTTGTTTAGTCTTTCATCTTTTAGAATGGGTTTTAGGTTTCAGCTCATTAATATGTAAATCCCAGAACGTTTTTTAAGTCACCTACTTGAGATAACTTAAGGTTTTATAACAAAAGGTGACATCTCAGCTCAAACAATGCATTAAAGGTGTGAGGTTAGAGTTTGTCTTTTTCCCAATTTTGAGTCATAGTCATATTTCCAAAATATTCATTAGTATACCTACAGTGTGGAAACAGGCCCTTCAGCTCAACTAGTCCACGCTACAAGTAACCCACCCAGACCCATTTGTTTCTATTCCCCCCTGGCTAACACTATGGTCAATTTAGCATAGCTAATTCACCTGACCTGCACACCTTTGGATTGTTGGAAGAAACCAGAGCCAACCCACACACAGTTGCCCAAGGCTGGGATCAAACCTGGGATCCTCATGCTGTAAGGCAGCAGAGCTAACCACTGTGCCACCATTGACTACCTGCATTTCATACCTATAGATTGTGCATGTTTTGAGCAAAGTAGAATGTATCTGCAAACATAATGCTGCAAATACAAATTCACTTATATGTGTGTGTATGTGCATGAGAGAAAAACAGATAGAGAAAGAGAGAGAATGTGAGTGTGAGTGCACTTGAGAAAGTGTATGATTGCGAGTGTGAAAGCTTGGTAATATGTGTGTGTGGGGTGTGAGGGAATATAAATGTGTGTGTGTGTGTGTGTGGGTGTGTGTGTGTGCGCGTGCCTGTACTCACTCTCTCTCGTGCATGCGCATACACATATAAGTCTATGAGGTGAATTTGTATTTGAAGAATTATATTTGCAGACACATTCTATGCATGACACTGTAATCTTTTGCTATAAATTCTGTGTCTTATGGTTTTATATTACACGAACACCTGGGAAAGAGCAGCACTCCAAAAGCTAGTGCTTCCAAATAAACCTGGTAGACTATAACTTGGTGTTGTGTGATTTTTAACCCTGTCCACCCCAATCCAACACGGCTCCTCCACGTCATAAATAGGTTGATGCAACTTCTCAGTTCATCAGAAGGCAATTGATATCAACTTGGAGATTTCAGCTTCCCAGTTGATTATTGCATTTCTTCTTTAATAGATTATTTTTCATACCTAACAAAATTTGATGAGTAAAAATGCAATACCTGAATGCTATAAGCCCTGTGGAGATTGATTTAAGACAAATGCTGGAAAGCAATGTGTATAGGCTGCTGCAAATCAGACTAGATAGTGCAGGGAAGCAAAGAATCAAGTTTAAAAACAAAACACCAAAAAATAGACTCTGGAATGACACTGCCATTTTTAAATTAACACTCTAGATTAATTACAAATGTGTTGTAAAGTAAAACAACATCTTATGTGCCCTAGAAGACACCACATTAGATTTCAGCTGAAGCTGTGAAATTAACTAGGTAGCATAATTCCAATACAACCTGCAAGCTGTTTGTATGTGAAAGTTTCCAATGTACCGTACAGTTCACAATTTGCTCCTGTATTTACAAATTGTGCTTTGTTTTTGTTTTCTTTAAGACTGCTTTGAAAGATAATAGGAAGGTGCTTTTCTAGGTCAAACAGGCAGACTGAATTCAGTACTTTTCATTGACAAACTACGCCAAGAACTTACCGGTTCAAAGTTGAAGTTTGTATCTGAACTGTGTTTCACAATCTGCAAAAATCTACATAATTTCTGATAACCTCTCACAAATCTAGTTAGCCTCAGGCCACTTGTCTGAGCACCTTTTATTTTCGTTCCTTTCTCTGAATGTGAGATTGTATCTTGTCTGGTTAACAGACAATAACAATGCTGGCTGCTTCCTTCCTGTTAAACAATATGCCTCACTTAGCAAACTCAATGCTTCTCGGCATTGCTGTAAAGATGATCCCGGTAACAACAACCAATAAAGAGATATCCTTGGCAGGCCTTTGTGCTGCACCAGTCCAGGTCTCATTTCATTTCTCTAACAGTTAAGGAGTACATTTTATTCGGTTAAAAATATACCATCTAATTTTCTACAGAAATGAAACAAGTATATGTAAACCAACAAATAAGTGGTCAAGCAAAAGCCTCCAAGTCAGAACTATAAATTTTATTCATATATCTCATCCAACTCAATGTAACCAGAGAGAAGGGGTTACCTTGGTCCCTTATGCAGCAATATCAGAAAGGTGTCATTATGCATTGTGATCACAGTATTCCAGGCAACTTTGCCTTAGTTTAGGATCTATGGAAATAGTAACTCCAGTAAAATTATTTATCAGTGACTGACTACTTTTTCAGAGCATTAAATAATTTGAATCCAATAACCATGAGGCATTTCAGACCTTGAAGAGTGAGTAAATGAGTATGTGCATATACATGGATGCACATAGTGATGAGTGTAGAGTTAAAGAATGAAATTTAATTTGAATGAATCAGATTTTTTATATGAATAATCAATCAGTTACAGGGTGTCCTTACTTAATATCGTCCCTTGTGTCATTTTGCGTAAATATCATTTCTAAATTAATATGCAGACTCACGCTGCATTGTTGCTGATTCACATTAATGTTGCTGTATGCTAGAACATTCCCACGTAAGTTACATGAGGTTAAGGGAGCTCGGTATTGGATAAAGAGGGGTATGGAGTCATTGTGGCACAGAGTCATAGAGATGTACAGCACAGAAACAAACCCTTTGGTCCGACTCATCCATGCCAATGATATCCTAAATAAATCTAGTCCCATTTGCCAGCATTTGACCCAAAACGCTGTAAACCCTTCTTATTCATGTACCCATCCAGATGCCTTTAAAATGTAATTGTACAAGCCTCCACCACTTCCTCTGGCAACACATTCCACACACAAGGAAGTTGCCCCTTGCATCACTTTTAAATCTTACCCCTCTCACCTTAAACCTATACTGTCTAGTTTTGGAGTCCCTTATCCTAGGGAAGAAACTTTGGCTATTTATCTTATCCATGCCCCTCATAATTTTACAAACCTTTATAAGATCACCCCTCAGCCTCCAATGTTTCAGTGAAAATAGCCCCAACCTAATCAGCCACTCCATATTGTTCAAACCTTCCAACCCTGGCAACATCCTTGTGAACCTTTTATCAACCTTTTCAAGTTTTACAATATCTTTCCTATAACAGGAAGACCAGACTTGAACATAGTCTTCCAAAAGTGGCCTAAATAATGTCCTGTACAGCTACAATATGATCTCCCAACTCCTATATTCAATGCTCTGACCAATAAAGTAAACATACCAAATGCCTTCTTCACTACCCTGTCTACCTGAGATTCAACTTTCAAGGAACTATGAACCTGCACACCAAGGTATCTTTGTTTGGCAACATTCCCCAAGACCACATCATTAATTGTATACGTCCTGTCATGATTTGCCCTGACAAAATGCAACATCTCACATTTATCTAAATTAAATTCCATCTGCCACTCGTCAACAGATTTGGCCCAACTGATAAAGGTCCCCTTGTACTCTAAGATAACCTTCTTCATTGTCCACTACACCTCCAATTTTGATGTCATCTGCAAACTTACCAACCATACCTCCTGTATTCACACCCAAATTATTTATATAAATGACAAAAAGCAGTGGACCCAGCACTGATCCTTGCGGCATACTACTAGTCATAGGCCTCCAATCTGAAAACCAACCTTCCACCACCACCCTCAGCCTTCCACCTTCAAGCCAATTTTGTATCTAAATGGCTAGCCCTCCTGTATTCCATGTGATCTTACCTTGCTAACCGCACTATCATGTGGAACCTTGTCGAACACCTTACTGAAGTCCATGTAGACAATGTCCACCGCTCTGCCTTTATCAATCTTCTTCGTCACGTCTTCGCAGGACTCAATCAAGTTAGTGAGACATGATTTCCCATGCACAGAGCCACATTGACTATCCCTAATCAGCCCTTTCCTTTCCGAATACAAGTAAATCCTGTCCCTCAGGATCCCCTCCAATAATTCCCCACCATTGATGTCAGGCTCACCAGTCAACAGTTTCCTGCCTTTCCCTACCACCTTTCTTAAATAACCATAGGCAATACTCTATTGAGGAGAATTGCAGAATCTTTAGGTAAGTTGCAAGTTGCAGTGTGGTTGACAGTACTGTGGTGGTCTATGGTGGTCTTTCTGAAGGCTAATGAATAAGTAATCACAGTCTTGTAGATGGAGTAATGTTCATGCCATTTCATAAAATACACAAAACAGTATTCCCTCACAGTGCCATCTTAGTTCTCTTGGATTTTCATACTATTTCTGCTCATATCTTTCATCATTGAAAAGACTCATGAGTGTCTGTAATCAGTACAAATTGGCCTCAGGAACCAAGGTAAATTGAAGTAAAAACAAGGCCATGTTCTTTAAGAACTGAGCTAAAAGATTATTTGTCACCTTCACAGTCAGGTCAGATTATCTGAAATTATTGGAAATATGATTCAGATGGACAGGGGCATGAACTAAAAGTGCTAAAGATACACTAAAAAAGTCACCAAAGTAAGGCAGAAGCTGAGCAAGTGCAAGCACTGCTGTCTCTCCATTTTGGGTAAAAGCCTGGTCATCAGGTTTGAAGTGTTCTCGGTGTGGCAAAACATGACACTGACCCATGTCCCAAGCCAATATTGCAGCAGCCTCCTGAGCCATCATCTGCTCTTTCGGGAGTTCAAAGATGGATTGTGTCTACAGGGACATCATGTTCAAAATTCTGGATGGGGGTTTGGGGGGAAGGAACATACATAATGACTATCACCCTCATTCTGATAGCCAGCTTTGTGCATGGCCACATCATGCTCTGTATGGACCCTCCTGTAAACAAACACCTAGTGTCACTATGTGCTCAAGTTCTGCCTATTGCCCATATTGTGAGAATAGGTCTGGCCACACTGGCGGGGAATGGTCCAAGTATTTAGACTTTACCTACCACTTGTCCTTTATGGAAAGATTTGTACAGAAACACTTTGATCACAAGTACATCAGACTGTGGTCAGAACATAACATACTTGAGACGCTGCCGATAAAGGAGATAGTCAAATAAATAATAAGGCATCAATGTTTCATGGTTAATATTTCTGCAAAACATTGCATTTTCTGGGAACCAATTTGCAAAGTTATCCGAGGACTTCCTTTTGTGTAATGATTCCCAAGCTTCAAGTTACTTTGAATTTTTATAGAGTGAGTCATGCAGCAAAGAAACAGACCCTTTGGACTACCATGTCTATGCAACTAATAAACACCAACTTATACTTATGGCATTGACCTACACTTGCTTCATAGCTTACGATGCCCTGGCATTTTAAGTGCTCATTCAGATGCTTCTTAAATGCTGTGAGAGAATCTGCCTCCACCACCACCACAGGCAGCATGTTCCATATTTCTATCACTCTCTGGAGGAGGTTTTTTTCTCAGATGACCTCTAAAGTGCTTACTCTTCACCTTAAACTTATACCCTCTGGTTTCAGACAGCATTTACAGTTGTAAATTACTACGTGAATCCATTCCCATTTAATTCTGCACTGTCAACTGTCACCATTTCATTGGAAACTTTTGTCTCTAGCGGATAAATTGTACGGTGGTCAGATTACCCTTCCCCAAGGTCACAAAGTCCACCGCTGCTATACTAACTAGGGAAAAGTGTGCCCCACAATTACTATATGTTTAGAAGAACTGCAAGATTTTTCTAATCAACCTGTTCACAGATGTTATTACTAACCACTTCAAAATGCACCCCAGTACTTGCTCACCCTAGAATCGTCTTATTGAGTTCTCTCAGAGGTATGAATTTTCATGTCCAATGAATAGACTCCTTTGCAATGACTAAATATGTCCGCAATGTTGGACCTTCCACCATCAGCAATTTTACAGTATAACAATTCCTTTGTAATTATCAAACACATGCACAGAATCTTCCTTCTGGAAAATAAAACTCTTCTTCCCAATTATTTCACACATTGAAATCATGCTATTTTTACTATGCCTAAAGTAGAGCGTCCCACCTGCCAATTCCCCAGCCATTGCCCACCCTCCACTATTCTCCCCATCCCCAGTCCTCCAACTGTTTAGAACCTCTCCTCCTAAAGTTCCCAAATCCAAGTCTTTGGAATTGGGAAGTGCCAACATTCAAAGTTTCCGCTACATAACACAACACAGATCCACCCTTACAGCATGATCAAAATTCCTACCCATCATTGCCAGCCCATGACATACCATTCTCTCAAGTTCCAGAATCAATATTTCTACACATGACCCCCTCTTCAATCTTTCCAAACCTCAGCAACCATACATTAACCAGACCTAAAACTCCTTCCAGTGTTGCCAGACACAAAACCGAATCTTTCAGCATGAGCAAACCACATAGTGCACTTTGAACTTCCCACTGCCACGTAGCACCAACTAATTTCAAACTTGGAATCTCTAACTTACCACTTCTTTGTGTGCTAAAACAAAACACAAATATGCAGGGAACAGTTGACATATTTAGAGGACCAGCAAAATCTGAAGAGGGAAACAACATAAACATTTCAGTAAATTAATCATAATGGGAGAAGATAGAGGGATGAGAGCTTTTAACTAAGTGCCAACAATAGAAAATGTTGGGGATAGGGGAGAAGAAAGAGCAAAAATGAAAGTTTGTGAATGCAGAAGAGATCAGATGACAAAAGGGATAATGGTGTGAGGCACAAGCGGATAGGAATGTCTGAGTAAAAAACAAAAGATGCATTTAAAAGAGGGGTAAATGACAATAGCAAGATCATTACCAACAGTTTCAGTCTCAAAAAAGGAGCTGTAGTAAAAATCTGAACTTGTTTAACCTAAGGCTCGAATACAACGACTCCATTGTGTTCAGTTTAAAGAGGAGATGCTACTTCTTAAACATCCATAGTGTTCCATTAGAACAATGTAGGAGACCAAGACCTGAGACAGAATGAGGCAGAGAATTAAAATGATCAATGATCAAATACTCAAAGTCATGCTTGCAATCTGAGTAGAAGGGTTCCACAGAGATCATTAATTTACATTTGATTTCCCCATTAAAGAGAAAAAAAAGTGATAAATTGTTCCAGTCTCCAGGATTAAACAGAAAAAGAGGACAAATGTTTGTCTGAGTGTGTTATGGACAGATGTCCTAATATGTGGACTGGAGTTCTGTGAGGGCCACAACTTTAAGAACAATCATTTTAAGCATCCCTTAACTGCAGGTAAAACCAAGGGAAAAGCTCTTTATCATTATAAATGGTGAAATTCTGTCGAAATGAATCAGAACAAGAGAACTTCTGACAAATTACAAAACCAAGAATCTTGAAATCAACTGCTCAAGTGCCAATGTCAGTGCTATTGCTGCCATCCAAGACTGATGGAAATATTTAGTTGAATATTATGCTTATTTAACTCATTTTCAGGCTGCATCAAGTCTTTTAGAAGTTTTTCGTTGCAAGGCCTAATTCTTGTCATACCTTATAAACTTGCCCCATTTAACTACCTACTCTGCCTCTATGGAGTCCCTATCATCCAAATCTAACACCATCCTATGACACAATTCCAGGGAGAAGCCATTAGGCAGCGGATATTCAGCATCCTTGCACCCACCCCATATTTAACATGCTGCTATGCACTCAGACAATCACTGGCATTCTGAAACTGCCCTGTTTGGTGACAGGTGGTCAGTCAGAAGATGTCAGAAAAGAAGAAGATTATACCATAATTGAAAAATGTGGTGCTGGAAAAACACAGCAGGCCAGGCAGCATCCGAGGAGCAGGAGAAATCGACATTTTGGGCATAAGCCCTTCTTCAGGAACGTCCTGAAATGACCGAAACATCGATTCTCCTGCTCCTCGGATGCTGCCTGGCCTGCTGTGTTCTTCCAGCACCACATTTTTCAACTCTGGTACTTCAGCATCTGCAGTCCTCACTTTCTCCTATTATATCATGATTCCCCAGCAGGGACCTGAAGACCCTCGTGGAAGGGCTGGTGCACAGGAGTGTCCACTTCTCGAAAAACCAGCACACAAGACCACGATACCAGATCCTGATGGCCTGATCTGAGATCCTCACCAGCTCACTGCTGCCCCCATGCTGTGGAGGAACTGCCAGCGGTGATAGAGAAAATCTCAATGATCTTCTCTATTTCACCGGGTTAAATATCGCACTTCTCTCTGCTTCCTCACACTTTACCTCTGCTACTGAACCAACATCCCACCAAGACTCCTGCTCTGCCATTCTCACTGTTGCATGCAACACATTCTCTCACTCACTCCCATTCTCCAACAACCTCCCATATCATTAACTGTACATGGCCTCTGCACTGTTTACTGTCTCCCTGCACCACCATTACCAGCCCTGCCAGGTACTTTCACATCATTCCATCCCTCACTTCCTCTCATTACAGGAGAAAATAGTCCACGATAAGGCAACAAGGGCCCAAATGGGTGAAGAGGTGCCTAACATTAGGCTTCTCACCTACTCTGAGGAGAGAATCCTATACCTGATAGAGGAAGACCGGGACTATTTATGTGAGGATGTTAAAGTATCTCACCAACCAAGTAAGTACCACTTTTCACACCACTGCAACTTTCACATCATCCAAACTGCCAATGTCATTCTTTGCACACCACTTTGAAGTGTTGTCCATGACACCATCTCTCCCTCATGTCTTGCAGACATCAGAGGGATGGCCATAATTTCAGTGGAGAAATGGTCAGTTCAACCAGAGACCACCATCTCAACCTTTGCATATGACAGTACTGAGGTCTCAGAGGAAGCATCAGCAACGCTCATTCTCTGCACCCCTTACCAGCTCAGATACTGACATTGCTGTGAGAACATTGTTCTTTGAAAGTTTGTGAGCAAAAGCTGGTGAGCACCTCATGGAGACAACACTGCGGCTGGCAAAGGAAGAAATGCCTCTTTCTGCTGGTACTCAGCGGACTCCAGAAACCAGGCTCCTGCTCAGTGCCAAGCAGGAGAGGAACCTTTGGTGTCTGCAATCAAAGACATTGTCCACATGAACAGGGAGGAACAGGCACAGAAATCATGTCTCCCGAACTTGATTGAGTTTTTTGAAGAAGTAACAACGATGATTAATGAGGGTAGAGCGGTAGATGTGATCTATATGGACTTCAGTAAGGTTCCCCATGAGAGATTAATTAGCAAGGTTAGATCTCATGGAATACAGGGAAAACTAGCCATTTGGACACAGAACAGGCTCAAAGGTAGAAGACAGAGGGTGGTGGTAGACAGTTGCTTTTCAGACTGGAGGACTGTGACCAATAGAATGCCACAAGGATCGGTGATGTGTCCACTACTTTTCATCATTTATATAAATGATTTGGATGTGAGCATAAGAGGCACAGTTAGTAAGTTTGCAGATGACACCAAAATTGGAGGTGTAGTGGACAACAAATAAGATTATCACTGATTACAACCGGACCTTGATCAGATGGGCCAAGGGCCTGAGGAGTGGTAGATTTAGACAAATGTGAGGTGCTGCATGTTGGAAAACAAATCAGAGCAGGACTTATACACTTAATGGTAAAGTCCTAGGGAGTGTTGCTGAACAAAGAGACCTTGGAGTACAGGTTCATAGCTCCTTGAAAGTGGAGTTGCAGGTAGATAGGATAGTGAAGAAAGTGTTTGTTATGCTTTCCTTTATTGGTCAGAGTATTGAGTATAAGAGTTGGGAGGTCTTGTTGTGGCTGTGGTTGTGGACATTGGTTAGGCCACTTTTGGAATATTGCATGCAAT